>NC_089141.1:1352301-1703530 GCF_009819655.1 Sylvia atricapilla
GCTCCCTCATCTCCTTCTGGCCACTAGCCTGTGTCTCAGCCTCTGTCCTCATGCCTCAGTCCTGTGTCTCCATTTAACAAGGCACTGGCTGGCTCCGTGGGGAGCTGTGGGGTTTTTTCTTCCCTGAGCTGGCAGAAGAGCATGAGAGTGTCTTAAATTTGGAGAATTCTGAAATTCAATTTCAAAGTTAGTCCATAAAACCCTTTTCTGGATGTGGTATGGTTCATAGAAGAGATCTAAGAAAAGGCATCCTATGCATGGCATGCCAAGAGTTCTTCTTGAAGGAGAGAGCAAACTGACATGGGAAATAAATAGTGCCACTTCGCGCATAAAAAGATTTGAATATAAAAATATTTTAACAATATTTCCATTTTGCATATAGAAAGAAATGGAATGTCACAGCCTACAGCCTGACACAGAAATGCTGCCTCTGCCAGTAGGGACACACTGGGAAGATGCTAAACAGCAGCAGCTCAAGTGAGATATTGGAGTGTATAGATGCATGGAGGGGTCTCATGGGAATTTGGAGCTGCAAGACCTGCATGAAACTGAGCTCCTCAGAGTCCACGTGGTATTCCAGGAGACTCAGGTAGCATGGGAGCCAGCAGATCTAGTGAGGATTAGGAAAACAAAAGCAAAGTCTCGCTGCAAGAACAAATCAATGAGCTGAGGTTAATGATGAGGGGTGTGAGGAGTGACCTGACCACAGTCATTAAGAATCTCCCCAAGAAGGCACTGAACTTGCTCAGCTGCAGAGAAAATTAAGGTGCTCCAGGGGCTGGAGCGAGAGGATCAAACTAACAAATAAAGCAGAACAGTTTTAATAACGAGGCTGATTAACCACTGCAGCCACTTAGGAAGGAAATGGGACTGAATTCCTAATCCCTGTAAAGTCTGCAGGGAAAGCCAGAAGGGCTTCCCAAAAGGCAGTAGTAGCTCAGGATGAAGATGAAGGTTTGCATGGATGTCCAGATACCAAAAAAAAATCCCCAATTTAACCTTAAATCGACGGCATGTAGAATCATGAAATTGTAGAGGGCTGTAGGATGGAAGGGACCTTAAAGGTCATCAGTTCCAGCCCCTTCAGAAATGGGACTGAGCCCTGGGATTGTGCATTTATTGGGAGCTGGACCCCAGAGCCACATGAACTTGCCATTCCGTGCCCGGACGTAGGCAGATACATTACTTGTCCTCCTGGCCATGCTAATGAATCCTGACTCCTGCCAAGGCTTAATTAGCTTGGGCACAAGGCCAGATGCAGCACTGGCTGGTGTTTGGCTCTGTCTCATACTGCCTGGGCATATCAGCACAACAGACCAGCTTGGCTGCAGCCAGCAGTCTGGTTCTGTTCAAAATCCTGGGCAAAACCTGCTGGGAATCCCGTCCTGCCCTTCAGGTGCTCACTGTTCCCTGAAGAGGAGAAAACTGCCACTGGAAGGGAGGTGCAGAGAAGGGTCTGTGCTGCATCCCTCTATGTGCCCTTCCCAGTGCTGCACATGTCCCTTCTCAACCCTTTCCAGCAGTGAATGGGAGGTCAGACACCTGGGGTTGGAAATTTCATAGAAATTGATGGCGAGTAACACAACTACCGATAATTCCTGCAGCTATCTCAGCTAAGATAATAATGATAATAAAAGTAATAAACTTCTGCTTTGGGGCATGGAGTGACCATTCACAGGGTCAAGCACGTTCAGGGTCCAAAGACAACAGGGTTAAAAGTGCCGCCTTCTTCCCCTTCCCTCTGCAGCAGGATGCCAGAGTTTATGGACAAATACTCAAAGCAACTCCAGGGATATAAAGCACTCCATAAAAAACTACCATAAAGTTAGAGCTTGAGATTCAGCATGTGATCTCTGTTGGAAGATGCTGAGCATCATACTTAGGAAGAAATTCTTCCCTATGAGGCTGGTGAGGCACTGGCACAGGCTGCCAAGAGCAGTTGTGCCTGGAAGGTGAGGCTGGAACTGGGCTTAGAGCAACCTGGTCTAGTGGAAGGTGTCCCTGTCCACGTCAGGGGGGTTGGAATGAGATGGGCTTTAAGGTCTCTTCTAAGCCAAACAGTTCCATGGTCACTAGTCAGCAGGCTAGTCAGATCAACACAGTGATAAGGAGTAAATGCTTTTCTACAAACAGCCTTAAAACAATGAGCTATTCCAGCACATAGCACTCTTGAGGTTCGGAAAAACTAAAAAAAAAAAAAAATCTGGATATCCCTGGGGAAGGGACACCACTCCCTAGGTTCCACCACTGGGGCTGGAGGAGGCTCTCTCAGGCTGTCCTGTGCAGTGTTCAGCTTCAGCAGTAGGAACAAAAGTCCCATCCCAGGTCAGAGCAGAACATCAGTGCCAGTTCCAAGGCCAAAAATCCCAGCTAGGAAAGCCACAGAAGCACTCTTCTCCTTGGAGTTCGTACTCTCAAAGCAGGTGCTGGCCACGCTGACC
The DNA here is from genome assembly GCF_009819655.1 of Sylvia atricapilla. Taxonomy (NCBI): domain Eukaryota; kingdom Metazoa; phylum Chordata; class Aves; order Passeriformes; family Sylviidae; genus Sylvia; species Sylvia atricapilla. Next base: position 1,354,743 of record NC_089141.1, read on the forward strand.
ATTCTTCATTGTCATCTAAGTGTGAAATCCATGTTCTGCCTCTGGGAAAGCTGCTCCTTTCCTTCCTCCTGGCAGAACTAACTAACTAACTAACAAACTAACTAACTAACTGACTAACTACCAGGCGAGAGGTCACACTGCTGTGCTGAAATCTCACGATGACATCCAGCCCCAATGTCCAAAACAAAAGGCTGATGATAATGACGCTGGGGCCGCCTCCTGCGGAGCTGTTCCTGGCATTGCTGCTGTGCTCTGCCTTTATTTCGTCCATCTGTAACGGTGTGACTGCAGCCCCGTGTCTCCAAGAGGCCCTTCAGCCCGCTATTGAACTGATAAATTCACTGTATTACTTTACACAAATCAATACCCCAGCAGTTATCAGCACTTGATGTGACTGAAATTGGTTTCAGCCAATTTGTGAGTGTAATAAATGTCCATTTATCAAATCAATTCATTCTGTGGGGCTCCTCGGCCCGTCTGGGTTTGGGGTACCGTGGGGTGAAGGCTCTGGGGCTAAACCTGCTGCAGGATCATTGCCTCCATCCAGGTTCTGCACTGGTGTTCCAGGGTCTGCAGCATTCCCAAAGAAGCTCTCTTCCAGCCCTGCTGCTGGTGGCTCAGGGTTATGGAATGCCAAATTAGACCTTGTAAAATTTCACCTCATCTGTACGTAGCAACACACATCAAAAAACAGCCCTCATAAAGAATCCTATATTGTCCAAAATAATCCCAGTTTCCTCTGGACCAGAGCAGGATGATTGTCCTGCTCATCCATTTTCCTGCAGTTTCGAAACACTGATTGATTTCAACATCATAGCTGCTCAAAATCGGGAATTTTATCATTAAATCGTAGATTTTTCTACACTACCCTTTCTTTAAAATCTTTAAAATCTGAAAAATAAACAACACTTTTTTTCCTTGCTCCTTATTCAACTTCAGGAAGAGCTGGAACAGATTGATTCAACTCTCAAGGTTTATTCCCCGTGAAAGGGGGAAGTGGTAGGTTTGAACCACCCTACTTCTAACTGAGCACTGATGGCAAACATGGCATATCCATATAGAAAAGCTATTATTTACCTGGCAAAATATTCAGGATATTAGACCAAAAAACAAATACACATATATATATTTGGGAAAAATGCCTCCTTTCGCTTATAACCTCAGAGAGGAGATGTTCCTGATCCCTTCTGCCTCTGCATTTTCCAGTGAAAAGCCAAAGCAGCCCTAACCAGATCCAGAGCTTGACCATTTAGGGAAGTGCCTGGAAGCACAACTCTAAGCCTTTTAGCTGCTCATTTGTATGTACCAGTTAGAGAATCCCAGCAGTTCCTGAGATGGCAGCAATGACCTGCCTGTTTCTGATGTCAGGAGATTGAATATTTAATGGGGATTTTGTTAAGATGAACTGAACATTGACACCCATCGAGGGGGGTGGCCAAGCTGCCTCCCACCATCACCCACCCAGTCAGGCACTGGTAGAAACCAGTAAGCTGGGAGATGATGCCCAGTTTACCATCATCCACCTTCTCCCAGTCCTGCTCCCCAAAGCAGAAAAGAGTGCTGCAGGGCTTGGAGATATCCTATGGAGGCAACAGGGAAGGATTTTCCCTCTGTGGCAGTGATGCCATGCTGTCAGGGCTGTGACTGCAGTGAGCTCCCCACCAGCATTCCTGGTGCATCCCCTTGCAGGGGATTGCTGGAATAACAGCTGGACTTGGTGATCTTAAAGGGTTTTTCTAAATGATTCCATAATTCTGTGATTCCATTCTATCCCCATCGCTCCAGACTTGTGCTTCTAACCCCAGATCACTCGTTCCCTTTGTATTCCTGGCTAAGCCCCTCTGGAGACTGTTTGGATCATGCACCAAGTGACGGATTAAATCCAATTATTCAATTAGGGCACCAGTTATAAATTAAACACATCAGCCAGGCTCGCTGGATCCGAAGATGTGGCGTGTGGCAGGTCTGCTCACCAGCAAATGGCAGTGGTGAGGGCAAAGTGGAGGGATGTAGGATTCACAAAGTGGCAGAAAACCCAGCTGGGCTGGACAAAATGAAAGCAAAGATAGAGAAGAAGTGCTCGAGAGAGAAAGTCCTGTCTCAAAATTCATCCGTCTGGACAGAAAACAAAAAGAAAAGAAAATGAAAAGAAAAACCAGGCAGAAGGGAAGGAGAGGAGGAGGAGGGGGAAGAGAGTCTCCCACTACCTTTTGGTCCAATATCCTGAGGCTGCAGGGGTATCAAGCACATTCCCTATAATTCAATAAGAAAAACCTCCATAAAGGCAGGGACGTTAATGTGCAGAAACGCCACCTGTGTCAGGAACAGGCACTGCCCATTAATCACAGCTCCCCAATTAGCCGGGGCTGCTGCCCCCAGGCACAGCCGCTCTCTGAGCACACAGGGTGGCTGTTGTTTTTGCAGGAGTGCAGACTCCTTCCCATCTCCTTCCTGGCTCCTTCTCAGCTCCCAGCCCACACTGGGCTCCTCTTTGTTAACTAAAGGCAATGGGTTTGTGTTTCTGACAGCATGTTCCTTGTCGTTCTGTCCTGGCCTCAACAGCTCTAATTTTGCTGTCCCATTTTCAGGCATTAACTGGGATGCATAGATGGGTCAGGAATTATTGACAGAATCCAGAGGTTTTGGACTGGCAAATCAAACCCAGCCCAGATTGCTAGAGCCTTGATTTTATGGACTCACGGAATAGCTTGTGTTGGGAGGGAGTTTCAAGCTCATCTCATTCCACCCCCCTGCCATGGGCAGGGCCACCTTCCACTAGACCATGTTGCTCCAAGCCCCATCCAACATGGCTTTACACACTTCCAAGGATGAGGCATCCACTGTGAATTCCCCAGCAGCCTTGCAGACCTGCCCAGAGGCAGCCTCAGATCAAGGCTTGAGGGAGCAGCTTGTGTTCCCTGTGGAATAGGTGTGGGAGGACAGAGTCAGCAGCATGTGAAGGGTCCCACCTGCCCCCACTGTGGCTATGGCATTCTCCTGCCCAATGATGTGTTCTTTTAGCCGCTGTTCCAGTGGGAATCTCCGCCGTTCCTCCATCTCCCTCCTGCGCTGCTCCTCCTGGAACTGGGGAGGGAAGAGAACGGGAATCAGAGACTTTACAGAGCATTGGGTCAGTGCACAGATGTCAGAGGCCTGTATGGGGATCTCTCTGACATGGAGCCAGAGCATCCCCAGGGCAGATGCAGTTTGCTCTGGATGCACCAGCCCTAGCAAGAGGAAGTTTCTGGACCTGTCATGGATGGAAGTCGGGGTGAGTGGGAATGGGGATCCTGCTCTCCTGATGGGAAACCAGACCCTGTGCTACCTCTGTACTGTGACAAAGAGGGAACAATGGCACTGCTCAACAGCTCTTAACCATTAGATGCTGTTTGTTTTGGGAAAAAAAGCCATGACTGTTCTAACTAGATTTGTCTTCCTACCCTCCAACCATCTCCTGTTCAAAGACTCCAACGAGATCCTGCAGGGATGGCAGAGTATCATCCATCCAAGAGAGCTGGAGAAGGACTTTGGACAAGGGCATGGAGTGACAGGACAAGGGGGAATGGCTTCCTATTGGCAGAGGGCAGGGTTAGATGGGATATTGGGAGGAAATTCTTCCCTGTGAGGGTGGTAAAGTTCTGGCACAGATTGTCCACAGCAGCTGTGGCTGCTCCATCCCAGGCAGCGTCTAAGGCCAGGCTGGATGGGGCTTGGATCAACTTAGTCTAGTGGAAAGTGCCCCTGCCCATGGCGGGGGGTTGAAATTAGCTGTAAAGTCCCTTCCAACTCAAAACCTGAGATTCAAAGATCTTTAGAAAGTGCAGCTGAGCACCCTTCCTGCCACAAACTGGCCATTCCCCACTGAGACCACTGCCTTGGGAAGATTCATCCCTCAAAGCTAGACTTGGATGAAGACAGAACACAAAGAGCCCATGGGGTTTGGCAAGAGAGTAACTGCATTCACAGAACAGTCCCATCATTGAACCCACCCTACTTAGGGGAAACACCCTCTGACAAAGCCAGAAGGCAGCTGCCAAAGCTGCAGCAGGATCCAGCTGCTGGAGCTGGAGTGGATAACCCCCAGCCAAGCTGCTGACATCTCCTGGGCTAGCAGCGATTCTGACAGAAATTAAAAAATAATAAATAGCAAACAATCCAATTTTGGCCAGTGCTATCAGTCTCACGTGTAACAGAGATGCCATCAGCCTTGATCCTCACATAGAGCAAAAACTTCCCTGCAGACCCCAGTGGAGCAGCTCTGGACAGACATCCTGCCTGTGCCTCTCCCCCCTGGTGCTGGGTACGACCTCACCATACATCTGTGTCTGCATCCTGACAAATCTTTTCTCCCTCCCTCCTCTCTGGCTTTTTGGAGAGTGCAGGGATGTGATCAGTCATGCCAGGACACCCAACGATTCCCATGGGTTTATGGAGAGTGGGTAAGATGTGCAGGAAGAGAAGGAAGGGACACCCCTCCTCTGCAGTGCCCTCTCGCTCCCTCCTTGGAAGGCTGACACAGTACAAGTCCTGGGTAGGAAGAAAGTCCCTTTCATGGGTAAAAGACCAGTGTTAGAGCTTTTTCCATGCTCTCCAACTACTGCTTTCTGCTCAGGATCTGTTCTGGAGAGCCCTGCACTCATGCCAGCTACTCAGTGGGCCTGAAGTGCTAACACAGCTCCTAGCTGGGTCATGCAGCTGGCCTGGAGCCTCCTGAGCATCTGCCTTAGCTCACACTGCACAGGGAACAACAGGACAAGAAAACCCACCAAGAAAAACATATTTTAGATCCATCTGTGACAGAACCTCCAACAAAGCTCCACTAATCCTGGACTTTACATAAGACACAAACTTCTACTCCTTTCTCATATGTTCCCACTTCCTTGCTTTGTGGTGTACAATGGTGTTGGTGGGGATTGTGTCCTCACACTCTGGCAGCTGATTTCCATTGTCCTGATGACATTTGTCTAGCTCAGCCCAGACTTAAGTGGAGCACAGTGGTGCTACCTGCTTGAAGAGGAATGCAGGGAGCAGTGCTCTGCTCTTATGTTGGAGGCAACTGACTTCTGCACTCACTCGGGTTAAGAGATTCTCCTGATGCAAGGTCAAAAGCAGCAGAAATCTTATTTTTCAAAAAGGACTCAGTCTGTGCTTCAGCAGGTGAAAACAGTGGTTTGCCTGTCACTGGGGTGACCATAGCAGTCGTGGAGTCACAGAAGAGTGATCTTAAGAAACCATACAGACTGCCGCATTCCAACCCCTTTGCCATGGGTAGGGACACCTTCTACTAGACCTGCTCCAAGCCCCATCCAACCTGACCTTCAACACTTCCAGGGATGGGGCAGCCACAGCTTCTCTGCACAATCTGTGTCAGGGCCTCACCACCTTCACAGGGAAGAATTTCTTCCCAATATCCCACCTAATCCTGCCCTCTGACAGTGTGAAACCATTCCCTCTGGTCGTGTTCTCCCAGGTCCCCGTCCGAAGTCTCTCTCCAGCTCTCCCAAGAGCCCTTTTAGGCACTGGCAAGGGCTCTGAGGTCTCCCTGGAGCCTTTCCTTCTCCAGGTTGAACACCCCCAGCTCTCTGTTTCCAGAGCAGAGGGGGTCCATCCCTTGAAGCATCTCCATAGCTGCCTCTGGATTCACTCCAGCAGCTCTACATCCTTCTGATGTCGGGAGCCCCAGGGCTGGAGGCAGCAGATGAGGTCTCACCTGAGTGGAACAGAGGGGCAGAATCCCCACCTCAACTGCTGCCCATGCTGTGGGACCAGCCCAGGACACAGGGGGCTTCTGGACTGCCAGCACATGTTGTTTTAAGGAAGAAAAGTGGAGAATAAAATAACTGAACTCTTTAAGAGCAGGAGGGGGTAGAATTATCTGCTGGGTAAATGCTCTCTCGAGTCCAGCACCAATAAGGAAACCTGCCCTGAACAGTTTGAAACTTGCCTTGGTTTTTATGCTTAAGTAATAGTTGGAGGAGAGAAAGGAAATATATCTCTGGAGCTGTTCCTGAGGAAGATGATTGTACTTGTATATAAACCACCAGACTGCCAAGCCAGCCTGTGATGAATATTCAGCTGGGGGGGAACTGGTGCTCCCGGGGTTTCATCCTCCCCAGCAGCCGCATTCCACTGAGAGTCTTTGAGAATTTATTGCTCATTTTAATCACTGCTAGAGAATGAATAGGCAGAACTATTACGGGATGGACATATCCCATAGATTTTATTTACATATCCTTGTGACAGAATAACAAGGAGTTTTCATATGTATTTTTAATTTATTTTGATTTCCTTTAGTCTTTAAAAAAAAAACCAAACCAGAACTCTGTGTGTGTTTTTCCTAAGCTTAAACCATACTTGCCTGGTGTTGAGGACTCTTTGAGTTGGTTCCCAGTGCTAAACAGTCTGAAGAAATTTAAATAAGCACTCGTGCATGTACAACTAAAAGGGAGGGAAAAGACACCTTGAAACTGGTGTCTTCTGTCACTAGAGGGACAGCAGCTCCTGGACTGAGCTGGGCTCTTGCAAGTCTCTTTGCCATTCAGATACTCTTTGCACCCTGTCAGATCAATCTGGTGACCTCCCCTGTCTCCATCAGGGTCTGCTGAAGGATTTTTAAGGAATATTTCAGCCAGGAAGAAATATCCCAGCCTACAGTTGTCCTTTCCTTAACCCTTTTCTGGAAGCAGCAGCATGACACCTCCTGACCAGAAGCTGGTGTCCATTTCATCCCAGTGAGTTGCCTTTGATAGACCTTTCCAAGAAAACAAGCCTCCAGTGGTGACCCATGTGCTTATTCTTCCATCCTGAACATCCTCAGGTTGCTGGTTTAAGCATATTTAATGAGAAAAATGTCTCTTTTGGTTATTTGAAAACTGGCTGCTGCTTCATTTGGGCACAACCTTCTGTGTGGAGTTTGGAGCAGTGAAAGTTCATTTTAACTTTTCTTTAAACCAACAAGAATTACCTCAAGATCTATTTTGCCCTTCCTGCGGAATAACTCCTCTCCAGACCTCCACAAAGCTATCACAGCTCAGCTGATGTCCCTTGCCCAGCATTGCCAAGGCCACCACCAACCCATATCCCCGTGTGCCACATCCACACAATATCTTTAAAATTGTTCTTGTAGTGGGTAAAGAAACCCAAATAGGCCAGAATCTCAGGCTCACCTTTGCCTCTGATGCTCTCAGAAGGTTCATGACCTCCCCTTCACGGGCATAATCCAGGGGCGTGTGTCCCATTTCGTTCTTCTGCAGGGGGTTGGCACCTGACAGCACAAGAAAGGAGTAAGATCAGGAGCCTGGAGTTCAGTCTTGGGACAGAAGGAGAAGGAAGCACATCTTGTCAGTGTCCCCTCCTAACCTTTGCTCTGGTGAGTGTCTGGATCAGAAAGAGAGAATGTACAACCAGAATGTACAAGTATGGATCTCCAGGGAGGAAGAAAAGGGACTGTCACTGCTAACAGCTGGCTTGTCAGCAAAGAGCTGCTGAGGGGGGATGAGAGCACATGGTCACCAGAAGGAAATACAGTCTCACAAAAGCACCCACTCTCAGTCCTGTGGGAGCCACATTACAGCTTCAACTGGATGCACTGCCTGTGCCAGCTGGAGCTGAAGCTGGAGCTGAAGCTGGAGTTGGCTGTTGCCTGTGAACCAGCTGCTCCACTGAGCCCCTGGAGCACTTCTGGGAGAAAATCACACCCTTCCTTGGAGTGTAATTAAAAAACCCCACCAAAACAAGAAATCCCAAGGACTGAGCCGACTGAGTCGGATGGGCACCCCACAGAAACACAGGCACATGGAGAGAGCTCTCCCTCCTGGATACACTGGATTGCAGAAGAGCATTCCATGTCAAACTGGTCCTGTTGAAGTGATGGGAAGTATACGGAAGAAAACTCAGTGATATCAGGAGACAGGGGTAATGGGCAATAGGCAGAGTGGCAAACAAGGTCTCAGGATTTGTCTCTGACTCTCAGTATCTCAGGAGCTGTCTTTAAGGCAGAGACACTGTAACTTACACTGGGGCACTCCATGACCCCCCAGCAGCTCCTAACCACAAGAGTTTATGAGAATGAACCTTCAGATTGGTCCCAAATCCCCCAAACTGCTGCTGAATCTGACCATCCCACCAATTATCATGCCTTAAAAAGCAGCCTGGTGGAGGAAGAGCCTATAACTGTGCTCAGCAGGTCCAAGATATCTTCTATCCCAATCCTTCCACTGCAATCCTGTGCAATGTCCTCCTGCCTGAGTGGGGGAGTTGGTCCAGACGACTTCACTGGTGTCCCTTCCAGCCTGAATCATTCTGTGATCCTGCTGGAAACATGGGAGTAAGACAAGTGCCTTGGCAGAGGCAGACCGAGCTGCTCCTGTGCCATGAGAGGGTGCAAAGCACCAGGAGTGCTCAGTAAGGGGCGAGCAGCAATCAGAATAGATAGATGAAGTCTGTGGGAGCACAGCTGCAGAGACTAGCCATTTCTAGGCATTGGCATCAGGGAACTGTATTTGCTTACAGAATGAAAAATGTGCTCCATAAACAGTCGACACAGACTAATTTCTGTGGCAAGCCTTGTCTTCACAAATAACGAATATGATCAAGACAGGTGAGATTACACACTGCTGGGGCTGGCTGCTCCATATATGTTAAAGAGACAGTGCTCCCATGCTCCCCCCTTGCCAAAACCCACCTGGGTCTGTGCAGTGAGCGGTGGGGCATGTTCCTGACTTCTCCAAATGATGACATCCTCGAGGCTAGGCCTGCTCTCATTTCTGATGGAGGGTTTGTTTGGCTTGGCCGTGGATCTATCAATAATGGCTCTCCAATATTGGCCTAATCCCCCTGTTAATGGCTTTGACGACTTGACTAATTGCTGCAATAATTGATAGAACCCGACTCCTGTAACTGGTCGATTCCAACCTCGAGTATCAGCAGCAATAAAATATTATGCTGCCATAAATAACGGTATCACTTGGCTTGCTAATAGAAGGTAAAAATGGCCACTGGTCTGTCAGTGCCCTGGCTGACCCCACTGCACATCCCCACCGCCTCTCCTGCCCTCTCCCACCCTGTGCCACAGGCTGCAGCAGTATCCAAGGGGACGTCAACCTTCCACGACTTAATAGAAGGCAATTTGTCACCTCCCACTCGCTGTCTGTAGCTGGAGATGGACACCTGGGCAGCACCTCAGGCTGTATGAGCCCGTTGCCTCCTCCCACTCTCCATGCTCATATTAGAAGGCCCTGGCTGATAATATTTGATAAATAGCGTGGGGGTTCTCTCCCTGCACCCGCCCAGCACCGTGGCGCTGCAGCAGCTGCAGAAGGTCACTCATTGGGGAAATATGTTTCTGTCAGTGGGATCGAAAAAAGTTTAGTGGAGTGACAGGCCTCAATTTTTCAAATTTTATTAACTCCATCCCCTTAACAATTTGTCTTGAATTCCTTCAAATTCTGGATAACTGTCAATAGACCTGGCGATGCAGTGGATACTGGTGCTTAGGTCCCCCAGAGCTGTCAGGATAGGGATAGGGATGGCAAGGGCAGGGAGAGATGGCAGGAGGAAAAGAGGAATGCCAAAGGGCACAGACAGAACCTGGAGGAATAACCCAGCAGTGCTCCCTGTGTCCTCGGCAGCCCCAAGATCCTGCTCTTGTCACTCCATACTGTCAGGGCAAAAGATCTGAGTCTGCTGCAGCCAGAACAAGGTTCACACTTCTAACAGACAGAACAGGGCACACGGTGGCATTGGAGCCTCATATGGACAGAGAATGACATTGCTCCCAAAAGTGGACAGATCACAGCTTGAGAAAGCCCTGTGTACTGGGGCAAGGAAAGGACTCCTGAGGACCTTGTTTCATAGCCCAGCCAGAAGGTCCTGTCACTTGTTGCCTGGGAGAACCTGGCTACAACCTCCTTTTGAGTAGTAGTAGAGTGACAAGATCCCCTCTAAACCTCCACTTCTCCCATGAGGGGCACAAAACTGACCCCAAGATTTGAGGTGAGACCTCGCCAGCCCCCGGTAGAGGGATCAGTCACTGTCCTGGTCCTGCTGGCCACACTGTTGGTGACACAAGCCAAAATCCCTTTGGTCTTACTGTCCACCTGGGCACACACATTGCACCTGCACCAGCTCCAATTTCACCACACACCACATCAAGTGCTGTTTAATGCACAGCCCTGGGCTGGCAGCAGCCCTCACAGAGCTCTAGGGACCAGGATCTGTGCTCCCTTGGTCCAGTGGCCTCACTCTCAAACCACAAGAAGCTTTTCCAACCTGAATTTGTCCAAGCAGGTTGGATGGGGCTTAGAGCAATCTGTTCCTACTGCAAGGTGCCCCTCTTCATGGCAGGAGATTGGAACTGGAGGAGCTTAAGGTCTCTTCCAATCCAAATCATTATGTTATCCTGTGAAGGAAGGATTTAGATTTAACTGAGAATTAGATGTCTCTGGAGTAGAGTTTACACGGAAAAGCAGACATCCAGAGCTCTGAGATGAAGGTCAGATGCTGACAAGGGCAGGTAACAACCAGCAAGAAGAGGTCTTCTTGGAGGTGCAGCTCAACCAGTGCTCCCAAACCCTGTGAACCAGACTGAACACAAATCTTAATGTACTTGGACAGACACAACAGTCATGTAATGTTCAGGACTGACACGTGTAAGCTGGAACAGAGGCAAAGGAGAAGACTATTTGGAGCAGCATGTAAACTGGGCTGCAGGTAAAGACTGAACTGCACTGGTGGAGTGGTGAGATCAGGTACTAAAGAGTGGAAACAAAAAGAAGGTAAAAAGGCCATTGTATGAGCCAGTGACACAGGATTTGTACAGAACGAAATACCCTGACCAAACAGGCGAAATACAGCATGAGGGCCATCCCTCTGAGAGACTGAAGAGCACTGGGACACACAGAAAACTAGCTCAGGGACTGCAAGGGTAAAGAGCACAACACCAATAAATTGTTAAATTGTTAAGCACCAAACCACAGTGTGACACATGTTCATGCCAGGCTCCTTCACCAGAGAATCCAGCAAAGAATCCATGGCCAAGGAGCTTTGTACCATAAGGAGAGAACATAGATCTTGCCAGAAACAAAGGAGCAGCCTACCAGCAGGTAACTGTCAGAAACATGGATGTAAAGACTGAAGAAACCCATGGTATTTATTAAGTCCTTATCATAAGAAGAGTTAGGATCTTAGGAACAAGCCCACACCTTCATCCTTCCAAACCCAGGGGAGATGAAGAAAACCAAATGAAGTGCTTGCTTTGGAAAATTAAATGTAAAAAACCTACAGGTAGAAAAGGATGTAAAAGAAGCCCCTTCTTTAGGAATGAAAGCTAGGACCTCTGAGCCGTATCAGAAGCTGGAAGTCAGCCTGAGAGGGTGAGTTTCCATAAGTGATAAAGATCAAGGCCAGGCTGGACAGGACTTGGAGCAACCTGATCCACTGAGAGGTGTCCCTTTCCATAGTGTGGGTTTGTAACAGGATGAGCCTGAAGGTCACTTCCAGCCCAAAAACTGTCCTCTGATTCTATGGCAAATGGGAAAGTTACAATAGAAGAAACAGGGAAAGAATGAATGGGTGTCTTAAACGTGTGCATCTTTCACTCTTGCTTTATTGGAACCTGAGTGTAAGTTGGTCTATGCCTACTTGACAACTGTGTGTGAAAACAATCCACCTGACTCCTGACTCTTGTCAGGAGTAAGGTAAGAGAGAGGAAATTACAGAATCATACTCTTCCCATATATCAATCACCCTTTCTCCATATACCCACGTGTGCAGAGCTCTTAAGACCATGCTGAACATGTCACTGTCAAGTTTGTCCCCAGAAAACACTTCAAGAGGGATCCATTCACTCCCCTGCCCTAAGGGAAAACTATTTCTAAGTGCTCCAACAGAGACAGAAATGTGCTGGCACTTCGGACTCTTATTGCTCTCCCCACAGTCGGATGCTGGATGCCTCGATACTGGGATATGATTGGTTTCTAAATCCCAGTTTCATAGGATTTTAATTACTGGTGTGGCATGGTGGGGAGTGGAACTGGCTGCGGTCAGACAAAGGATCGATACGCCGGCCCAGCACATATTGAGCCTCGGCACTCGCAGATGCTATTGCACTATTTAATCATCTTTTGCAAAATTTACAGTGCAACAGAAGGAATCAATACGGAATTTATCACATTCCCTTGTAAATATGAGCATGGAGAGGGAGAGACGATGTCAGGCACTCTGGCATGACAGCTGGCCTGGGCAGCAAACCTCCCCAACAGACCACCCAGCACAGCTACCATGCCTGTCACTTGCCCAAAAGGGCCCAGGCAGCCACTGGGACTTGCATTCCCAGGGTCAGCTGCATCCACAGTGGCTGCATTTGTATGCTCTGACCTGTTTGCAAGCTAAACCTTGCCCCAGCTACTCTAAAGGAAAAAGAGGAGGCAGTCACATAGGCTGTGCAGAGCCTTACTCTGCACAGTGTGGTTTACAGAGCTTGTCATAGACTCAGAGAATAGCTTCATGGAATTTTCTGGGTTGGAAAAGCCCCACCAGACCATCAAGTCCAACCACTTCCTCAGCACTAACCCATGTCCACAAGTGCTACACCCACAAGGCTTTTAAATCCCTCCATGGATGGGGACTCCAGCACTGCCCTGGGCAGCCTGTGCCAAGGCTGAACAACCCTTTTGGGGGAGAAATTTTCGCCATGTCCAACCTAAACCTCCCCTGGCACAACTTGAGGGAGTTTCCTCTCATCCTGTTGCTTGTTACCTGGGAGAGGAGCCCGACCCCCACCTGGCACCATCCTCTTTAAGTGAGCTGTAGAGAGGGAGGAGTTCTGCCCTGAGCTCTTGTTTACTGTGGTAACTGCTGACTGCAGCAAAACCTCAATGTTCCTCTCTCAGGATGTGTCAAAACCAAAGGTATCTCCTCTCTGGAACTGGCTGCTGGGGACCTGAGAGCCTACTCTCTAGGAATATCCTTTACTCTCCCTCAGGAAGAATGGACTCTTTTAATCTGGGATGCAACAGAAAACACTCCAAGATATATTACGCAGTAGTTAACAAGAAATTAATTGGGTTAGAAAAACCCAACTAATTAGAGCCTGATTTTTCCAGAGAATACCATAAGCACTTTTGCCTTCTGATGTCCAAAGCCCATCCCTTGCAATGCTGGCTCTGTAATCTGTTTACCCATCACTCACCCTGCTCACAAGATCTGCAATTATATTGGACCGAGGAGAGGAGTGCACAACATTAGGAACAAATGCACTGGGCTAAATTTACCAGCAAATCGAGTTCAGCAGACCAGGTTATTGCAGCTTCAGCTAAAATGTTTTCACAAATGTATGTTCATTTCTTCCTCTCTCTCTTTCACATCTAATTAGAGATGAGAGACTCCAAGATTGCTGAAGAGGACCTTTGGACAAGGGCAAGGAGTGACAGGACAAGGGGGAATGACTTCCTACTGACAGAGGGTAGGGTTAGATTGCGGATTAGGAAGAAATTCCTCCCTGTGAGGTTGGTGAGGCACAGGTTATCCAGAGAAACTGTGGCTGTCCCATCCCTGCAAATGTTCAAGGCCAGGTTGGATGGGGTTGGAGCAATCTGAATTAGTGGAAGGTGCTCCTGCCCATGACAGTGGGGTGGAATGAGAAGAGCTTTAAGGTCCGTTACAACCAAAACCATTTTGTGATCCTGTGATTCTGCTAAGGATGTACTGTAGGAGGCATTTCCAACGCAGTAACAGCCTGGTCAGCCTGTGTGCTGGCTCTAGGAGGAGCTGGGAGCAGAGGAGATGATTTCTGAAGATGAGAAATAGAAAGCAGGGCAGGCAGGGATGAGGAGAGCACTGGGTAGAATGGGACACATATGGAGCCTACTCAGGTTTGGCAGGAGGGCAAGCGTTGGCTTCTGCTGTGGGGACAGAGAGAGTGGAGGTCCCAGGAACTGGCACAGGTCAGTGTCTGAATGAAGGAACTGCTCTACTTTTAGGCAAGGATAGGAGATACAAGCCCCTATCCACCTACATGAAGCAGCAGAGAAGTGCACTGCCTCACAACTGTGTGAAAACAACACTTCCACACGTAAGCGGAGGACAGTTCAGACAATCCCCTGCTACGTGGACACACACACACCAAACACACCCTGGAAAAGCACTTGGAAGTGAATGTGGAGATCCTAGAAAAATGGCAGCCGAGCTGCTACACACCAGGGAAACTTGGCTTCTGTGCTTCTTCCTGTGCCTAGTTTCTCAGATGTATACATAAGCAAGTGCTCACAATATTCTGATTTTGCCTTTTGTAAGCTCCAACCTAAGACAGTTCCTGCAGCATCTTCTGTGCTCTGTCTAGTATAACTTTAATTTACTGAAAGGTTACCACAGTTATGACAACTCTTCCCAGCACAAGGCCGTGAAAGGGGAACAGTTTCTCATGCTGGGAGAAGGGTCATTTACCTGCAGGGCAAATCCCTGAGCAGCAGCAGTGCTCTCTCTAGCTCTGAATCACAGAATCACAAGATTGTTTGGGCTGAACAGACCCTAAAGCCCACCTGATTCCACTCCCCTGCCATGGGCACGGACACCTTCCACAAGACCTGTCCAACCTGGCCTGGAACACTTTCAGGGATGGGGCAGAGACAGCTCCTCTGGAAAACCTGTGCCAGGGCCTCACCACCCTCAGAGAGAAGAATTTCTTCCCAGTATCCCATCTAAGCCTGCCCCCTGGCAGTGGGGAGCCCTGACTTGTCCTGTGACTCCACATACTTATCCAGAGTCCCTCTCCAGCTCTATTGGAGCCCCTTTAGGCAGTGGAAGGTGCTCTAAGGTCTCCCTGGAGCCTTCCTTTCTCCAGGGTGAACACCCCCAGCTCTACCAACCTGTCTCCTGAGCAGAGGGATTCCAGCCCTCAAACTTGCTCTGGACACATGAATCAGTACCTGCCTGAGCTCCTCTGGCTCCCTGCATTTCAGGGTCAGGTTCTAGAGCAGAACCATTTGTAGAAGGGTCGTAGATGTTGGCTAGGTTACGCCATTGACAGAAAGATGCACCTTTTAATACTGGCTATTTCACTTAAATACTGACATAATAAAAGCTCCTTTTAAAACAAGGAGACTTCCGTCACCAGCGAGCTGGTGACCCTGCCTGCCTTCCTCTGAGCCAAACACAAAGTCCCTGGAATCAATTGTGCCTGCAGTAGCAACTGGTGCACTCTGTGGATGCGAGTGCTCACCCACCCCTTTCCCCAAACACCAATATTTACGGTGTTGCCTCAGGTCAGGGGACTGTGAAATGTCACCAACAACTGCCCGAAAGGACAACAGAGCCGCCACTTCGTCTCGCGGTCTGCTGGGCACACACATGCTGACCACAAGGCTATAAGGTCCTGGAGGGGTCAAGCGAGTCACTGAATGGGCCACAAAAGGCCAGGGATGTGGGGTGAGGGGCAAGTGCAGGGGGCTTCCCTGAAAAAACAACAGCGGGGTAGGGAAGTGGTCGGAGCAGAGAGGGGCTGGGCAGTTAACGGCTTTGGCCCGAGGGCAGGGCACCAGCAAGGGAAGTTAGAGGAAGAGTAAATGGAGAGTTAGTAAAAGGCAGGTGTAGGGAGAGATCAAGGGGAGCCTGTTCCATGTCAGAAGCCACCCTGTGTGCGATGTCAATGGCAGCACAGGGGCATTACCCTCACAAAGGGCTGAACGGGCTTCGATCTCGACACCAAAACCCTTGGCCATGTATTCATCCCAGATTACACTGACCAGGAGGCAGCGATCCCAGGCTTTGTTACTGCCCGGAACCGGGAGGAGGGGAACACCCCCAGTGAATGCCCTGAAATCCTCCTGTCGTGTGCCCATCAGGAAATCCAACTCCAGCACCCAAAACCTGCTGAAAGGGCAGGGAAGGGTTTCCTGTCACCTCAGCAGCTCAGTCCACCTGACAGAAAGGTGAAGCTTATTATATTTAGCAAATTATCCTCATAAATCTGCATCCTAACCATGACTGCAAAGGGTAAGTGGGTACTGTGGATAGTGAACAGGGATTAATATCTGGGGAACACTGTGAACTCAGCCCAGGGATTCTACCAGGGCTCCCTGGGATCTTTCACAGCATCACCAAATGAAGATGGTTGCTGTCTCCAGGATCTGAGCACTGGGATATGCTCTACAAGACAAGGATTTCCGCTTGAAAATGAACTCTTAGTGGAGGCTCTTGAACAGGATCCAGCAGTATTTCTGCAGGGCTGGACTAGGAATAGAACAGTGATGAGTGATCATCACATTTTCTGGCCAAGTTCTGAATTTTCACTTTGATTTCACACAATCCTTCCATTTGTACCCAAACAAATACAGTCCCACAGATTGTTAAATGCCTTTTTTTTTTTTTTTTTTTCTCGGAGATCCAAGTGAGTTCTTTCAAGCTGAGACACTTTGCTTCAAACAAAGAACTCTCTGTGGGCACCAGGCAGAGAAAGGGCCATCCACAGGGATGGCAGTGGCTCCCAGACAGACACAGAAACATTTCTGGAACAGTTGCCTCTGTGGAGTGAAGCCTGGATTGGAACAGTACTCAAAGACCTAAGCAGGGCACAGCTGGAGAAATAAGGTGGACTTACTCCTTACAATGATTTATTCAGGATGGAAAAATTCTTTAGTGCCAACTTCACTTATTTGCATCCATCTTTTACCTGTACTTAGGGTAACCAAGAAGCTGTCTTGGTACCTTCAATCAATTGATAATATGTGTCATGCAAGGAGGCTTTCCAAGGCAGAAATGAAAAGCAAGTATCTTTGTCAAAAATGCTATTCCAGGTGATTCTGCCCCTCTGCCCCACTCAGGTGAGACCCCACCAACAGAAGGACCTAGAACTGCTGGAGTGAGTCCAGAGGCCACAGAGGTGCTTTGAGGGCTGAAACCCCTCTGCTCTGGAGACAGGCTGGGAGTGCTCAGTCCAAACCATTCTGTGATTCTGTAATTCACACCATGCCGTATGTGAAACACTCTCCAGATCTCCAGCAGACTCCCTCTGCACAGATCTGCTCCCAATACTGCTGTGACAAGGACTTTTGCAGCACTTTAATGCCACTGCCACTCTCTGTAACACTCCAGAGCCCCATGCACTCTCCCACAAAGCCCTTCCAGGTCTGTGCATTCACAATCTGTTGCTCAAGCAGGTAAAGCCTGCTCTGCTCTGCTCCTCCTGTGGATATCCCTGCCCACAGCTGATCCCAGAGGTGTTGTTGGAGCAGTTCCTTCTGACCACCAGTGTCCATGGCCAAGTGACTGCTGAGCATGTGCTGTTGGCCCAGGCAACAGACAAGAATTGAGTCATGTGCTCTGGGACCATGCCAGATTCTGTGTCCACGCAATGCCCTACAGGTGCTGCCAACATGGAGGGGGGCTTCTATGTCAGAAAAATGCAATGGACCCCACCTGGGCCAGTATTTTTGTCTGAAGACTTCCCAGCCACCATGCCCACACAGTCCCACAGCTTCCTGAGCAGCTGCCAGCTTTTTCAGCTCTCTTCCCTGCAAGGAACCCTGCCTTTGCAATAGAATTTCTTTCATTGCTTCCTTTATTTTTGGGTTTATTTATGGCCAGGAACCAAGGTTCTGGTATCTGTAAGCCTCCCAGAGAAACCATGATGTGGAGTTCAGTGCTACAGAATCTCACCCTTTCACTCCTATATTTCTATTTGTGAAAGATAATAAGCACACAGTACAGATGAGTATCAAGGTTCAATGTTGCCACAATTAATTTTCCTCATCCCATCTGGGGATGTTCAGCCATTATAGATGCTACTTTCTAATATCTTTTTAACTGCTTTCTTAAGGAATGAGCCTTATGAGACCATGGCATACCATTACATACTTGTCTGCTTCCCTAGAATTAATTTCTGAGATGTCCACACCACGAAGACTTACAACATTCCTCAAACTTTTGCAAAAATCTGCATCTGGCCAGGGCCAGGCTGGGACAGGTGGCCACTTTTATGTTCCACCTGGCAGAGGCTGCTGGCAGCACACACCTGAGGCAGGCAAAGCCTTGCTGTGGCTGGCTCATCTCCAGGTGACCTTGGGAACATCGCAGGAGGAGAGCTTTTGAAATTTTGGGAGGAGAAGGAATGCTAGGGACAAAGGGCATCACATCTGGAGAAAAGCAGAACTATGGACCAGCTTGGTGGTCTGAGGAACAAGGTAAAAGCACTGGGCATGTGCACAGGTACACACTAAGCAAATGCCAGCTCTGGAGAACAGCACAAGAGTCACAAATATCATCCCAGAAGAAACAGCAGGAGGGTACATATAAAAACCGTTGCCATGGCAGCACATTCCCATTCTGTTGGCTAAATGCATCTTCTCATTCTACTCCATCAGTGCTGATAAGCTTTTTCCCCATGAAGACAGTTGAGCACTGAACACGTTGCCCACGTAAGTGTAAGAGATTACAGTGAAGCAGGCTCTGTGAGGAGAAGGACCCTGTGATTTAACCAGGAGGACCAGGAACTGCTAATTGCTAATTCCTACCAATTCCCACCAGAGCTGCATTGTCTCAGTGCCAACAGCACTTGAGAGTCCACCACTTCATCTGGGTACCAGCACCAATCCTGTGGCTTGTCTACAGAGCAGATCTGCTCCTGGCATAGCAGGGACACTTCCCTTCCACAAAGGGACACCAGGGATATGACAGATGGCCTGAGTAAATACTGCAGGAGGGAGACAAAAAAAATACTAAGCAGAGACCAGTGGGGGTATGAGGGGCACCCAGTCCAGCTATGAGGCTCCTGACATTAGAAGGGTGTGGAGCTGCTGGAGAGAGGACAGAGGAGGTCACAGAAGCTCTCCAAGGGCTGAAGTCCCTCTGCTTGGGAGACAAGCTGAGAGAGTGAGGGATGTTCAGCCTGGAGAAGGCGGCTCCAGGGAGACCTTAGAGCCCTGCCAGTGTCTAAAGAGGCTCCAAGAGACCTGGAGAGGGACTTTGGACAAGGGCCTGGAGTGACAGGACAAGGGGGAGTTCGCTTCCCATTGACAGAGGGCAGGCCTAGATGGGATATTGGGAAGAAATTCTTCCCTGTGAGGGTGGCAAGGTCCTGGTACAGGCTGCTCAGAGAAGCTGTGGCTGCCCCATCCCTGGAAGTGTTCAAGGCCAGGCTGGATGTGGCTTGGAGCAACCTGGTCTAGTGGAAGGTGTCTCTGCCCATGGCAGGGGGTTAGAAATGGCTGATCTCTGAGGTTCCTTCCAACCCAAAACATTCCAGGATTCTGTGATTCTCTGGCTGCTAAACTGCAGGAGGAAAGGGGAAACTCAATGACTAAGGTGAGAAGAGCCATCATGGGAAAAAAAACACTGGGAAATGAATGGGAACACAGAAACTAAAACGTAAAGAGATGAAAGCAAACAGCAAATCACACCAAATACAGTGACAGGGTGTGTCCTGTGTCTGAAGCTGACCGTTCTGTGGGATGGGCTGACTCAGAACTGCTCCTGGCCCACAAGCTGGGTGAAACTACAAAACTCACCTGCATCCAGCAGCAGTTTGACTGTCAGGTAGTCATCAGCCAGAACTGCATAGTGCAGAGCCGTGCAGCCCTTGAAGTTGGCTCGGATGTTAAGACGGTTGTTGAAGTCATCCTCCCGGGTGACAAGGACTGCAGAGGACAAAGAGTGAAAACTCAGCTCACTGAGATAATTACACAACTGCTCATCTGGATGTGCAGCAGCAGCATGGACCCACCACCCCTCACCAGACAGGAAGCTTCTTAAGGGCTTTGTGGCTTTTTCTGGGACCACCAGGAGCCCAGTGGGGATTTCTGGTGGCCACTGTCCCCACTCCACTGAGCAGCAGTAGAGATGAGGACACCATGGTTTCCATACATCCCAGTAACTGCCTACACAGCACCCAGGCAGGGAAGATGGGCAGAGAACACCTGAGCAAAGACCTCAGCCTTTTTTCAACCATTTTTTGTAGGGTAACAGGATGGCTTGACTTGGAAGAGACCTTAAAGCTCATCTGCCATGGGCAGGGATATGTTCCACGAGACCAGGCTGCTTCAAGCTCTGTCCTGGCCTTGAACACTTCCAGGCTTGGGGCAGCCACAGCTTCTCTGAGCAACCTTGGCACCCTCACAGGGCAGAATTTCTCCCCAGTATCTAATCTAAATAATGATTTTAACAAACAGAAGGGAAGCTGTGACAGGAAAGAATGCTGCCCCACTACTGGCTTGACCTTCAAGCAAATTCCTGATTTTGGGAGTCTCTAGCACCTAAGTCCATGTGCCTCAGCAGGGCATGGCTCTGCAGGAAGGGTCTGTAGCACCCCTGCTCTCCTGTAGCTGGTCTAAGGATCAGGCTTTAGAAAACCTGGATTTTAAACTCTTTGCTTTAGTCATCAGAAAAAAAAAAAAATAAGAAAGAGTGACTTTTTACAGGGGAAGATAGTGACAAGACAAGTAGGAATGTCTTCAAATTAATGGTGGGCAGGGTAAGATTGAATATTGGGAAAAAATTCTTCTATGTGAGGATAGTGAGGCAATGACACAGGTTGCCCAGAGGAAGCCCCATAAATATCCTGCCCCACCATGAAGCATGAGTGATGGTGGGTCTTGTGTGTGTTGTCTCTATTCAAATAAACACCACCCACCTGGTGGGCCAAATTCTGCTCCTGGAGGTGTGTCCAGCTCCTTGGTGAAAGGGTCTGTACCCAAAACTCAGCAGACCCAGATTCAGGGACAGAAAGAGCTTCCAAGTGCTCTGAGCATCCTATACTGTGCTATGGCAAAGCAAGCAGAGCTGGAAAAGTGGGTGAGCTGCAGGGACTTCTTCACAGACCTAAGAGCCTTCAAAAGATTTCCAGGAGATTTGAAAAGTTCAGAAGAGAGAAATACTGTGATGAATACCTGATGCTGTCTGAGTCCAACATCTCCACTAATGAACCACAGTCCCTCCAGGAAGATCAATTAATGCCCTGGCTCCTTTCCTTCCCTAGGTCCTTTCTCCAAGCACACAGGGTGAGTATGTATATTTATTTATTTGTCGTCATTTCCTACCCAGGGAGGAGCAGGATAATGAACTGCGTGCGTCAGGGAAGATGAATCTGAGATACTAGGGAGCAGCACAGTAAAGAGATTAAAGTGTTATTATTGTTGGGTTTTTTTCCCCCATGGTCCGTTGTGACAGCTCGGCCGTCATCTGTAAAAAATGTCTCTGAGAGAGATAATCATCGGAAACTCAATAAAGCGTCAGGGGAAGCCTCGTCCACCATCCATCACTGGGTGCCTGGAAATTTTCAGCCCTCTGTCTCCCTTCCTGCCATCCATATAAATGTCTGTAATATATTTTGTGCAGTGGTTGTGGAGCACACCCTCTCGATTTGGATGTTTTTATGAAAAAAATATTTATACACAAAATATGTAAATGTCTACCAACAAAAAAAAAAGGGGAAAAAACAAAGGCAGTTTCTCTCTTTTTAAAAACACAACTGAATTTATTCTTTTTAATAAAACATGTCAACCAAAGAATTAATGCAACTTCTCATGGAGTGGCCTTATCTTTTCTTCACCCCAAAATATATAACATTAGAGAGGGATGAATGCAGACAAAAACAATTAACTTTCTTGGTTGATATACTTTATCTTAAATAAAGCCTATGTACATGCATTATGTATTGGCATTCTATTCCTCATTTTTTAATGTAGTTTCATACATTTTACATTCCCTGCTATAGGGATGTGATCTATGTATGCTCTCTCTCCCATTAAAAAGTAGGTCTGCTGCACGGGTGGGTCACAGTGAGGGATGAGAGCAGGGAGCTTTTAAAAATACAGAATAACGCCCTGTCAAAGCTGTCGCCTCACTGCTCCATCTTCTTAACTCAACCTGTGCTTTATGAAAGGTTCAAATATTACACCTTCATTAGGCTTTCACACATCTTCTGCCTCTTAGCACTGAGTCAAAAGCACAGACAGGGCCGTGGGTAATGTCACCGTGCCTCAACAGCATCCGTGATGTGGCTGCAGGACAAGGGCAGTGACCCTGTGCTGGGCACTGCTGAGGCCACACCTGGGCTCAGTTCTGGCTCCCTCACTCCAAGGAGGACACAGAAACATGTCCAGAGAAGGGCAACAGAGCTGTGGAATGGTGTGGAGCACCAGGCTGGTGAGGAGTGACTGCAGGAGCTGAGGGGGCTCAGCCTGGAGAAAAGGAAGCCCAGGGGGGACCATCTCAATCCCTGCAACTCCCTGACTGGAGAGTTGAGCCAGGTGGAGGTCAGGATTTTCTCCCAAGGAACAAGACAACAGGAAATGTCCTCAAGCTGTGCTAGGGGAGGTTCAGGATAGACATTGGGAAAAATTTCTTCATGGAAGGGTTTGTTAAGCCCTGGCACAATCTGCCCATCCCTGGTGGGCTTTAAAAGTCATGTGGATGTGGCATTTGGAGACATGGTTTAGTGGTGGCCACAGCAGTGCTGGGAGAATGGTTGGACTCTATGGTCTGGAAGGGCTTTTCCAACCAAAATGATTCCATGATTCTGTTTTATGACTCTATGACTCAGGCCCTGGAAAACCATGCAGTGAAGACTGAAGCTCTGGACAAACTGTGTGGCTTCCTCTCATTTTGCACTCAGAGCAGCTGGGACAAGGTTTAACTTCTAAACAACTCAGAGCACACAAAAGCAGCCACTGTGGATGCAGCTGTACCTGGGAATCCAACTCCCAGCATCTGGCTGGGCTCTGGCAGGGCAAGGGGGATGTCTGGGAAACATCCTGTAGTGTGCTAACTCAGAGGTGAGGTTGGCTGGCCAGCACAGTGCTTGGATAGAGAAAAGGCTTCTGGAATGGGGAAGGAAAGACAGGGACATTTTAGGGGCATTGAGTCCTACTGCCATTCCTGCCAGCATGGAGAACAGAAGAATCTCTGAACATACAGCTGGCTGCTCCAAAGCACTAAGAATCCAGACATATCCTGATAATCACAAACCCAAGAAAATTTTACCCCCATTTATTGTCACAAAAAGTGGAAAGAGTCTGGGAAATTCAAATAGGTCTGAACAAACGAAGCAGGTGTCTGAGAAACCTGGCCTAGTGGAAGGTATCCATGCCATGGCACGGGGTTGGACTGGATGGGCTTTAAAGGTCCCTTCCCACCCAAACCATCCCACAATTCTATGGTTCTGAGTCTGCATCAACATCTCAGTGATGAGGATAATGAAGGGGTGAGAGTGGAAACTGAGATCTGCCAAGAATATCCATAATGAGATGACGTGACTGTGCAGAAAATGACCTTGTTTTCATGGAAAGCCATCCAGGACTGAGAGCTAGTACTGATGCCTGCCCAAACCCAACAGTAGTCACTGCAACCACTTACATCATTCAGCTTTATTTCAACTGGCCAAGTCTGCATGCATTTCAGAGCTCCTGGTAAGATCTGGATTAAGGCTCCTTGTGGAATACACTGCCATGAACCTTTTTCCTTCTCCAAGATGTAGCTGCATGTGAGTCAATAGAATGTTTCTATCTATGACTTTGTATTATGCTCTGGCTATATAAAACCAGTTTATCTATGGTAAATTGAAGGATTGCTTCTATATAATATCTGCATAAGGTTTCTTTCTTCTTCAGACATACATTCACCCAAGTACCATCAATTACTTTGCATTTAAATGGAAGAAGATGAAACAAATTCTAAAAAAACTCCATGAGGTCAGATCAAGAAACAAAATTTTGGGACCTGAAAAGCAAATGTCAGTAGCTATACACAAATCATCTTACCTTCCAAGGAATGGAGGCCTTTTTCTTTGGCAATCTCATACACACTGCTGAAATCATCCCCAAGGTTTGGATCTGCATTAGCTGTGAGCAGAGCCTTTACCACACTGTCACAAAACAGAATGAATGTAAGGCAGAAGCAGTAGATGAGGAATTTAGGCCCTTCAGAAACCAAGAAGTGTTCAGAAAGCCCTTTTCAAATACTCCTGGGAACGTTAACATTCCAGGGAAGTTAACCCACAACCACAACTGAACATTTCAACAAAAAGAGCTCCATCAGCATATGCTAAAATGAATGAGAGGGGGGAGGCACTGGAGGAAGGGGTGACACTATAGATATGCAATCCTTCTGAGCAGAACATGCTCCTAGCACAAGGCATATTCCTAGACACAGAGCTTGGCTCCAAGGTGAACCCTGCCCCTGCAAAAAGGAAGATTATTGTAACACTGCAGATTAAGGGAAGCAAAACTACATTGCTTTTGGGAGGCAATTGCACAGCACTTGCACCTCTGGTACTAAAGGTGCCATCCTACCACAAGAAGTGCCAACAACTTCCACAGCAAGCAGTTCAGAGGAGGCTCTGGAGATAATCAGAGGGCTGGAGCCCCTCTGCTCTGGGAGACAGGCTGGGAGAACTGAGGGTGTTCAGCCTGGAGAAGAGAAAGCTCCAGGGAGACCTTAGAACCCCTTAGGGCCTAAAGGGGCTCCAAAAGACCTGGAGAGGACTTCAGACAAGGGGTGACAGGACTGCCTGGAGTGACAGGACAATGTGAATGGCTTCCCATGGACAGAGGGCATGGTTAGATTGGATATGAGGAACAAATTCTTGAATGTGAGGGTGGTGAGGCCCCTGCACAAGTTGCCCAGAGAAGCTGTGGCTGCTTCATCCCTGGGAGTGTTCCAGGCCAGACTGAGGCTTGGAGCAAACTGATCCAGTGGCAGGTGTCTCTGCTGGTGGCAGGAGGTAAAGTGACATGGGCTTTAAGGGCCATTCAGCCCAAACAATCCTGTGATTCAGTGATTCTATGACTTGAACTTTACAGCCCTTTTAGTCACTGGAAAGGGCCCTAAGGTGTCCCTGAAGCCTTCCTTTCTCCAGGCTGAACAACCCCAGCCTGTCTCCAGAGCAGAGGGGGTCCAGACCTTGGAGCATCTCCTTGGCTTATGCTGAACTCACTCCAGAAGCTTCCCACACTTCTGATGTTGGACCCCAGAGCCAGATGCAGCTTTGCAGGTCTCACTGGAGTGGAGCAGAGGGCCAGAAGCTTCTCCCTTGCTCTGCTCCCCATGGAGCTGGAGATCAGTCCAGGACATGCTGGATTTTGGGCTGCCAGCAAATGTTGAACGTTACAAACCTGCTGCAGTAGGACAGAACACATGGGATGCACTGCCCAAACAGTTTTGGTGTGGGAGTCCTCACTCTCTGCTTCTGAATCCAAACAACCATCAGGCCAGAATTAGATTTCTCACTCCTTCTGAAAGCAGCTTGAAGCCAGTTAATTCTCAATTTTTTTTTCCAGCGTGCAGGCTTCCCATGACAACTAGACAGTAACTCATTTGTTAGCATTCATCACCAGTGACATGGCTCACAGGCTGACAGCGATGTGTGCTGCAGCCTGACATGTACCTGCAGGCTGTGGCTTGTCAAGTCACATCTGGAATTTAACTTAAGCTCCTCTTCCATTTTCCCTATAAACGCATTAGCAGAATCAAAGGTGGTTATTTTATTATTTGAGCACGGTATAACAGAGGCCAGTTCCTTACCAGCACTGGTGCACTCCTCACCATGCACAGAGTCACCTCCAGTAAGCACAGCACCAGCACTGGGGGCAGGAGATAGAATCATGGAATTGTTTAGGTTGGAAAAACCCTCTAAGACCATCAGGTCCAACTGTCCCCCCAGCACTGTCAAGCTTACTGATACCCAGAAAATAGAATAGATCTTTCCAACGATGTTAGAGTGAATAGAAAAGCAAATCTTTACTTGAAAGCTTTTAGGTACACAATGCGGCAAAAATTGTGGTATAGTAATTCTACGATTTTTTTAAGGTTAGTATCCTTATCAAATACTGTCCAATTAAAAGGTCAGTCTTAAATTAAGCCTTTGATGATCTTACTCCAGCAGCTGACTTACTGTGTTTCATGCAATCAGGGCTTCCAGCATCCCCACCAGGCAGCTGAGCCTCATGGATCACTCAAGTCTTTGGATGCACAGGTTCTGATGTGGCCAAACCACCCTTCTGGGACCCCTTTTTCATGGCTATCACCACCAAAGAAATCCCTCTACTTCAGCTTTAGCTCACAGGCTATGATACACCTTAAGGTCCCTGAATCTGCCTCACTTTAAGGGAAATGATCCCAAATGCCAGTGTAGGATTTAAATCCACAACACTGGGGCCCATGAACGAGCTAGAGGTACTGAGTGAGTTATATGGTAAAACAGGATTTGTCATTTTCCTGATAACTCCACCCATTTATGCCTTTCATGCCCTCAGTGACTACACTGAAATGACACTCCATCAGATACTACCTCCATGTGCTCTTGGATATTCAGGAAGCTCTCTTCTTTTCATCCATTGCCTACATGTTCAGCATTCTTCTCTGAGAAGCAACCTTCTGTGAGAAGTTGAGCAGAGGACCACAACTGCTAGATGCAAGGTGGTCTGAGAGTGATGGTGGCAGAAATGCTCTGCTCTCCCTCTGAATTACCCTCTGCATCATATTCCCTGTGGTAAGAAACGTTTCCATAGCTCTTATGATGGCTGGGAGGCTCGAGTTTAATAATAAGCATATTCATCACTTCCTGGCAAAATCTGCTGTTCCAAAATGCTGGCACTAGTCCAATAACAACACATCACATATTCAGCCTTCCTTCCAATCATCTTTCAATCTCATCTCCTGCTTTTGGGATGCACCAACCCCTCCAAGCACTTGTCCATCAGCTAGACTCCTGGAATAACAGCTATTGATTGTACCTATCCAATTTGCAAGTAATGGGACATTCAAGCAAATTACCCTGCAGGAAAGGTAACAGTGCTGTGAGAATGCAAAGGAACTGTACTCAGTGATGCAAAGCATGTGAATGTCCCTGGAAAAAAGGAACATGACATGCAAAAAAAAGACATGCAAAATCAGGTGATTAAAGCAGCTCCAAGGGAACTGGAGAGAGACTTTGGAGTGACAGGACAAGGGGGAGTGGCTTCCCATTGTAAGTGGGAAAGGTTAGATTGGATATTGGGAAGAAATTCTTTCTTGTGAGGGTGTGGAGGCCCTGGCACAGGTTGCCTACAGAAATAGTGACTGCCCTATCCCTGGAAGTGGTCAAGGCCTGGTTGGATGGATCTTGGAGCAACCAGGTCTAGGGAAGCATGTCCCTGCCCATGGCAGGGGGATTGGAATGAGATGAGCTTTAAGGCTCTGCCAAACCCAAACCATCCCACGATGAGTGAGTTTCAAATGAGGGATTCTCTGGCCCATACACTTTCTGACACTTGTGCTCCTCCTCTTGCTGGGGCAGAACAACACCCCACACCAGATCCCAGGAGTGGGATGCCACTGTCTAGCTGGGCTGTTCCAGCTTTCCTCCGTAACTCACCTGTGCTCAACAGCCTCAACAAGCTGAGTTTTAATTTGCTGATCAAGTTTTGATTGGATTAGAGGCAGAGCCTATTCATCAGCATGAATATAAATCTAAATTGACCCCGGTGATGATTCAGAGGGCAACGCTCAGCTAGAGTTGGCTGGGCAGTTCAATCGATTGGGGAAAGTGCTTTCTGCTTGTAATGGCTGGACTAACATATTGTTCAATAAATAAATACATATATACAATGCAGGGGGTGGGGAAATCAATGGTGAGATGGTGGGAGGGGACTGGGGCTGAGTCAAGAGAGACGTTGTGCCTGGACCAAGGCGCTGGCAGCTGGGGTTGGTGAACCAAGAAGCCTGGTGATGGCCATGACCGTGTGTTATCAGCACAATGCAAACGCCTGGGTGGGTTTTGATACAGGGCTGCCCTGAGCTCTGGCAGGAGTCACATGTTCTGAACACAAAGAAGATCCTTGTGTGGTTATATCTTAACTGTGTAAAACTGGGCGCAGCAGGAGGGCTGGGAGGAGCTGTTGCTGCCGCGTCCTTCCCACGAGATGTGTTTACATCTACCCACGGCACAGAAAGCCAGGCAACCACAGTAATCCCTCAGGTTGTGATGTGTTACTATAAACCCAGATAAAAATGACTGACTCCTCAAAAAGGGATTTTGGAATCCAAAAAAATGGAAAAAATAAACCTTGAAGGGTGGTAATTGTTATATTGTTCAGTGTTCTTTAAGAGTGTGACATGGGTGAATCATCTTTCAGAGGCACAGTGAAGGCATGCAAGGGAGTTGAGGAGTGTTAGAAGCCATAAGAAAATGTGAAGAGAAGCCACTTCTGTGGCTTGGAGAGGTGCAGGAACCTGCTAAACTGATGGTATCACGTTGTGCCTGAGTTGCAAGACATCAGATGGTGTTCATCCCTGAAAAGATGAACATGCCCAGTGGTCTGGAGGGACAGGGTGCTGCCAGGACAGAGGTGTGAGTAACAGCTGCAGAACAGCCAAGGGGTCACTGTTCATCAAAAATACCCAGAAAGGGAGTGGTTGAAAGCCAATGCCCCAGTCTGCAGGATCAGGCCTTCCAAACTTTCTGTCGTCACCCATGATGAAACCCATGCCCAAATCCTCAGCTCTCTGACAGGTGATGCATTGGGCCATACCTTCCTCCAAAGGTACTCAGATATTTCTCCAGCTCCACTGCAAACAGCTCTGAATGACTTGCCTAAAGTGAAAGGAGTGAAAAAAAAACCCCATGGAAGAGATGTATGTACCTAATATAGATAACAAGACTGCATCAGTTCATCATGTCACTGCCTGTAGACAGGGAACAGATCCAGATCAGTCACCCTCCACCAATCTCAGAAGGAACCCACTAGAATATCACTGTGCATGAGGAATTGTCATCACCAATGTACAACAGCCACACAGCATCTTCAACACATATGTGGATGAGGCAGTTCCCAGCAATGTACATGGAGGGAAGGAACAAATTACAGGAAGACAAAGCTCAACATGAGCTGACAGTGTACTGTCAGACACCCATGCCCTGGGCTGAGCCCACAGCAGCAGAGGAGGGGGTGATTCTGACCCTCTGCTCCTCTCAGGACTATTTTCCCTAACAGCCAACCTCAAGCTCCCATGGCACAATTTGAGGCTGTTTCCTTTCTTCCCTGTCCCTTGTTACCTGGAAGAAGAGACTGACTCCCATCTGGCTCCTGTCAGAGAGTTGAGGAGAGTGAGAAAATCACCCCAGAGCCTCTTTTTCTCCAGGCTGAAGCTCCCAGCTCCCTCAGCCACTCCTCATCAGACTCCTGCTCATGCTCCAGCCCCCTCCTTCAGAACTGCTGCCCAGTGGTTGTGCCAATGAGGTTGAATGGGAGCAGAAGCAGGTTCTAGTGTGTTTTAGAACTACTCAAACTTTTCCCACTGGGATTCAGACTTTCCATGCTGCTCTGTGCCTTAGTTTCCTCCACCACACAAGTAGTTTTCTACTTCAGAGGAGGCTGAGCAGATGACTTGATATTTCACTGTCACTTTATTTCTGTGGAAAATGATAAAAACCAGAGTAGCTGATAACTGGATATAGAAAAGGTCATTCTACAAAATGCAGACATACAGCTAAAGTCCTACCTGCTTTAGGGTTTCATTTATGATAGCTTTATTGCGTATTTTAACAAACGCACAACCCCCCCAAAGCTCTGAGTATGCATTTAATTAAAGCTTAAACACTAAAAATATGCCAATGCTATGGCAATTCCCACAGCAATGGGAATTACAGCACAAAACCTTCCTTTGCTGCTGTAAACATGGTCATAGCTGATGCATGTTTAGCCAACAACCCAGTTACAACCTGTATCATCACGGAGCCAAAGAATCTGGATGTTTGTCTCATGTAAGAAAAGAACCCTAAATGTCCATCTCCACCAGATCCACTACTGTATCTCCCCTCCCAGGCAGACACCAGCCTCCTCTTGGAGACCTATCCAAGGGAATATTGCAGAATGCCTCTTAATGCCTTCTTACATTTTGGATAGAAGACATTTCCAAGAGGAAGAAGATGATCACTGTTTTGCTGTAAAAAGAAAAGATGGACCCCAAACTTGCCTTCCAGCACACTGGATTTCATCTTGTAGCTGATGGCAACTGACAGAAATCATTAAAGCAGTGCCTCTGGAATTAAATTAAACAGATGGACTGGGGCTGTCTAATTGGAAGAGTGAGGGCTGTGGAAATTGAGAAACATGACAAAGCTAAAGGACAGGTCACAGAAATCTCCAGCAGAGTGGAGACTGAAAACGTCGTTCTTCTCCGAAAAACACCTTTGGAAAGGCAGTAACCTGAAGATGAAGCCTTCTGTTTTCTTAGCTGAAAACACTCATCTAAGTTCCCAGCTCCCCAGCCCTTCAACACCACGCTAAGGAACCTGTGCAGGTATCAGCAGCTGTACAAGAGGAAGTGGTGAGAGAGCCAATAAATTAAATACTGGAATGACCTTGATCTCTTTGCAGGCAAACAGGACCCATAGGTCCTGCTCAGTTGGCTTCACCTCAGCCATCTCTGAGAGAGTGGTGAGGGCCTGGCACAGGCTCCCCAGAGGAGCTGTGGCTGCCCCATCCCTGAGACTATTCAAGGCTGGATGGGGCTTGGAGTAACCTGGTCTAGTGGAAGGTGTTCCTGCTCATGGCAGAGGGGTGGAAGTGGATGATCTTCAAAGTTCCTTCCAACCCATGATTCTAATTCTGAGATCACTTGCTGTAGCTGGAGAAAGCAGATTTAGAGCATAGCCTCTTTAACAGGGGGACTGCACTCTAGAAACAAAACCATCCTGAATGCTTGTGCCTCTGACTCCTCCCTTCCCCAGCACACCCTGGCCACAACATCTAGTTTCAGTTACACAGTTCACTCTGTGGACTAGGTCCATTAGCAAATTATTTGTAAGGAATTTCAAACTCTCTGTCATGTTCCAGCTCAATGCATTTCCCACTCTGTACTGTGGACAGAGTTACAATTCTAGAAACAGGACCAAGGGCCAAAACTTGTCTGACACAATGCTGGAGCTGCTACATACAGAATAAGTCTGGTGGCATTTATGTTTGCCTTCATAAAGGATAGAATCAGAATCACAAAGGTGGGAAAAGACTTTAAAGATCATCTAATTATTCTTGTGCTATATGGAGACAAGTTCTACTGAGCTTCAGGTATCCAAGGTCTTCTTAATTTTTACTTTAAGTCAGTATTCATCTAAAATGTGGGAAAAATAAACAGAATTTGCCCAACACGGCCAAAACCTTTTTCTTTCGGCCAGGTACACAACAAAGACAGATATGGTGATGGCTCTGCCCTCTCAGCAGGGACCAGCCTGGGGTCTGCACATTTTTTACTGTCAAGATGTTTTCATTAGCATTTCCACTCGATTTTAGGCCTGATTTTGGGTAATTATTGTCCCATGAAAAGCCTTTCTCCCCGTCTCCCCTTAGCATTTGCAACTCGGGAAGCCCTGTTCTGCTTCACCAGTCACTCGGAATGGTCAACAGTCGTCACACTCTGCTGCTGACCATTGTCCACTGGGAAAGGTGGGAGGCTCCCAAGCCCATCCCTTGGTGGACAGGCAAATAACAGGGCCCGTTGCTGCTGGAACATCAAAGTTAAACAAACATTCACAAGCCCCCACCTCTGGGCCTGTTTTAAGGAGCTCCCTGAGGAGGTCACGACTTTCAGCTTGTCATAGCACACATCAAAGTTTGCACCACACACGAACTCAGCACATGGATTGGAATAGTGTCACCCGAGAGCGGATATTCAGCCTTTGTGCACTGCTTTAATCCTGTGTTTTCCCAAGTAATTAAGCTTTTTTGCTTATGAACTTGTGACTAAGTAAAGCAGCCCTGAGAGGTTGTAACATCAAAGCTCATTCGCCCGTCTGTCCCGCATTTTCCAAAATTGGATTTCTTTTTCTCTTTTTTTTTTTCCTTAAATAAAAAAAAAAACCCTAATTGAATTTAGTTGTAGACTGAATATATTTAGGAGTGTCTTTAAAAGGTTACAAGAAGCTAGAGTGATCATCATGGGAACTGTGGAGCAAGGGCACAGCATTCAGCCCCAGCTACAGCCTCACCAGTGAGAAGGGATGGGACAGCTCCTATGGGAGTGATTTTGGCTGGTGGGGTAGCCACTGCAATGACACCCCAAAGGCACAGGCTCCCCCATGGCCAAAACCTCAGAGCTGCTGTGGAATGGCACCAGCAGTTCAGCTGTCACATCTGTGGGACTGGGGAGCAGCCTGCCCTGATCTGTCACACGAAATACTGGGCGTAAAGAGAGTGACAAGCTCGCTTGGGTTAAGCTCCAAAACAGGTCCCAGACTTTAAGGGAACTCTCTACAGAGCTCAGTATGACTTCAGGAGAAGGCTAAAGTGAGTCACTGAATGTGAGCTGCACATACCTGGAGTTCCTGCTGATGGCTGCCACCATGAGAGCTGTCCAGCCAAGCTTGTGCCTGGCGTTCACATCTGCTCCTTCTTCCAACAACCTGGAGGGGGGAGAGATATGGTCAGGACACAGTTATGAAAAGAGCACCCCAAGCATCCCAGAGCTAGTGAGGGAAAGCAGAATGTTTTACTGTGCAGCCACCTGCTCTAGCACAGCCCAGAAGACCTGGTATGAAGTGGACATACAGTTCTCAAAGGTGACCAAAATTAAACAAATATCCAGGTGATGGCAATCCCACTCCTTTCAGAGGGTGCAATGTGATTCATGAGGCTGTGACCACTGGTAAATGATCACAGCATCAACAGAAGGTTTATGCTCTGCTTATCAGGGTTACAATTTAAAGTTTATTGCTAATGAACTATCTGGCAGGTCAACAACATGACCTTGGTCCAAAGAAGTTTGATGCTTGCCACACCAAATCATTTTTTTCCAATGCTGTTTAATACCTGAAGAACCACCTAGCAGAGTGATGGAGAGCAGGGATGATTCACCTACAGTCCTGTGGGGGTTTGGATCTTCACAGCCCTGCACATGGCTAACACTGCTCAAGCTGCAGCTCCTGCATTATCCAGTGGCCCAGTAAACTCCTCTGGGGAGGTGCACAAGAGCAGCCTTATACCCCCCACAGGGTATGGCATGGAATTATGGAATCATTTGGGTTGGAAAAGCCCTTCTGAGACCACTGAGTCCAACCATTCCCCCAACACTGCCAAGCTCACCACTAACCCATGTCCCCAAGTGCAACATCCACATCTATTAAATCCCTCCAGGGATGGGGATTCCACCACTGCCCTGGGCAGCCTGTACCAGGGCTGGACAACCCTTTCTATGAAGAATTTGTGAAAATATCCTTATACTTTTCTCCTTCTGCCAGCACCACATCTCTTCAAGTGACTGCTAAGAGCATGCTGCCAGTTCTGCTGCCTGAAGAGCACTCTCAGACAACAGAATGCTGAAAGGAGAGCTATCCCTGTGCAGCCACAAAGTTTTCCATCCTGGTTAAGGTAGGATGTGCCCAGACACACAGGGGATAGCAGATTGCTATCTGCAGACATCAGCTCCCTTTGCAGCTCTTCTTACAGAGGTGTTTGCACTCACAACAGAGATAAAGCAGCCTGACTCAGACCCATGGCCACTGCTGGTCAGGCCATCACCTGCTCCAGCTGGAAGGACACTGCCTGTGGGAGAAATCCACACCACAGCTCCATCTGTGCCACCATGTGTGCCGTGTCCTCTGCACAGGCACAGGGAGCTGCTCCCTCAGCTGGAAAACTGCTCCCTCGCTGTCACTGCAGAAATGAACCCCACACCCAGCTCCCCCAGACCCTAAAGAGCCGCTCCCACCAGCCCCAGAGCTCAGGATGCTGGTCAGGATGCTGCAATGGCAGAGATCCTACTGTCTCCCCTTCAATCACCCCAACTGCTTCCAAAAATCCTTTCCCAAACACTGCAGTGCCCAGTCCCCTTCCACTTGTCTCTCAGAGTGGTGTGGCTAACACGTCCAAGTTATTTGTGAATTTCATTGTATTTAATTGGGCATTTGAAAGTCCTTTGAAAGCAGTAACATTCACATCAACCCCTTCCCACAGTGTGGCACTGTGACAGCCTAGCAGCCACAGAGAATCCAGGAAATAAAGGCATCTTGATGACAGGGGAGAGGGAGTCTGAAAGAGGAACCCAGAAGGGGCAAGGCAACCATAACACCAAAACTGCAGGTGAGAAGGCATCAGCTACGTCACGATGGAGGTACACAAACCCCTTCAGGCTGGGAACTTCTGCCTGGCAATGAAAGCCTTCAAGCCCAACACCAACCACTGATTAACATCCTCAGGAGAGTTTAATTATGTAATTTTGCAAAGTATCAGGCCCAGTTGCAGGTGACCATGGCATTTATATGATTTTACATTAAAGGGGCAGAGAGAGTATCCTGCCAGCCACTGGGCTGCTCTGCTGCAAAGGGTCAGTCTTAATTTCATCTGTCATGAGTTTTAGCATTTCATGGGAGGGTTTGGACTGGAAGTGACATCAGAAATCATCAGTTCCAATCCCACTGTCATGGCCAGGGACACCTTCCCCTAAACCAGGCTGCTTCAGGTCCCATCCAACCTGTCCTTGAACACTTCCATGGATGGGGCAGCACGTGGATGGATATTTCTTGCCAATAAACAATCTAACCCTGCATGATGTCAGAGTGAAGTCAACCCCCTTGTCCTGTTACATTTGTTTTCTCATAAATGGGACCTGCAGTGTAACTCTTCAGCATCTCCCTTTGAGACAAAGGACAGGACATCAGCCCTTATTTAAAATAAAAATATGATATTTTAAACTAAAAAAATGGGAGATTTGCATTAGATATTGGGAAGAAGTTCTTCCCTGTGAAGTTGGTGAGGTCCTGGCACAGATTTCCCACAGAAGCTGTGGCTGCCCCATCCCTGGAAGTGTTCAAAGCCAGGCTGGACAGGTCTTGGAGCAACCTGGTCTAGTGGGAGGTGTCCTTACCCATGGCAAAAGGGTTGGAACTAGATGATCTTTAAGGTCTCTTCCAGCCAAAGCCATTCTGTCATCCTGTGATTTTAAAATTCTCAAGGCACTTTGGAGCCACTGAAAAATATCTATCAACTCACTGAAAAGCTTTTTTTTCTCTATAGATACACTGTAAGGACATGCTGAATTATCTGCAATCTTTAAAAATAAAGAAAAAAAGATCCTGGTCTGGCAGTCCAACCTGTTTAATCATTGTGTATCCAACAGGAAGGATGCTAGAGCATCTCCTGTGGGATTAGGTTATAGGCTTGGAGCAAAGGTATTAGGATCAGTCAAGTAGTTTTCCGTTCAGGAATCTAGATCATCATAAGCATCTGGAATGCCACATCACTGAGCCCAGTGAGAGAATTACTTGTATCACATCATCTACCATAATATGCATTGACATTTCATTTAGGAGTTGGACTGCTCTTTTTTTTTTATTTTTTTTAATCATTTCAAGATGCTCAGCAACTTAACAGATTTTCAGACAACTGAACTTTATGTTCAGGGTCTTCAGGCCCATCATTTATTTTTTCTCCGCCTGATTTAATGATATGACAATCGATAAAGCCACGACCACTGCTCAGATCCCAGACAGCCAAATGTATTTACCAGCAGGAGTATTTTATTTTAATTAGATAAAATCCTCTGATCAATGTTTAGGATGTTTATCTACATTTTAACCAAGTAAGATCCAGGACACTCACCTCCTAAGGAGTTTCTCACATGGACACAGCTCTATTAGCGCCATTTCCAGTGTTTCTCAAATGACAAACTGTTCCTTGACTGCAGTGGTGCCACCAAGATGTCCCTGACCATGGCAGGAGCTGGACTGGATGACCTTTAAAGGTCTCTTCTAACACAAACTCGTCTGGGATTCTGTGATTCAAGACCCGGTCGGGAAAAGAACCCTGAGTCAGAGCTGGTGCTGTTTCTGACTGGGGAGGTACTCATATGTAAGGGATTTCAATTAAACTTTTTTTTTAATGGTTTTAGGGCAGGAAGCTGACAGGTGGCAGGGATAGACTGAATATTAGAGAGAATTTTTCCCTGTGAGGGTGGTGAGGCCCTGGCACAGGCTACCCAGGGAAGCTGTGTCCACTCCTGTAAGTGTTCAAGGACAAGTTGGATAGGGCTTGAAGCAACCTGGTCTAGTCTCAGAGGGTTGGAACTGGGCAAGCTTTAAGGCCCTTTCCAATGCAAACCCCTCTGTGATTCCCTGATTCTATGAACACCACTGTCTGTTCTGGAATTTGCTGGAGGAATCTGGGCAGAGCAGCACCCACTGCTTTGTGCATAGGCCGTTTTACCTCGAGACAGCAGCTCCCAAGGCTTCAGCACTTTGATCCCTGCAGAAGAGATAAAGAGCCCACGTCGGCAGCGATGAGCCTTCTCCCCCCACTGCCCCCGGACAGATGTGCCTTCTATTCACCCCGCCACTGGGGTTCTGGGTGACTGCCTCGGTGACACTGCTGAGCCCAGAGGGCATGTTTGAGTTTGTGCTCAGTGCCGGGAGCATGCCCAGCACTCCATCCTGACAGGTGGAGGAAGAGGAAGCTGGAAACTTGAACTTTTGCAACAACAATAGCTTCTGTTTCTCTCAGCCTCTTAAACATTTCCCGCAGCCCTGTCCCAATATGTCACTGTTTAACTGCAGAGTGGGGGACATCCTCAGATGTGCTCACCCTCTTGGGAACTGCCCCGTGTTTTGCAGAAGAAGGCGGAAAGAAAAACATCCCAACTGAACAATATCTCAGAACACGAAAGCACAGTCCCTGCTAGAGGCCAGGGAAAGGATCTGCTTAAACAGAAGGACACAGTGAGCTGCTCAAAACCCTTTGATGCGGCTGCTGTATTCTTGGAGAAAGCTCATGGCTGTTTCTCACCCCTCACCATGTCTGCAGGGCCACTAACACACCACGGTGCTCTGTGAAAACCAGACCAGCACATTGTGGGGAAGGGGATTTCTCTGCAGCTCTCAAGGCAGGAAAGCTGCTCCCAGGACATGAGGGATCCTGGAGGAATCCTGGTAACCCTAGCCCTGCCACCACAAACAGGCCACGCAGGGAAGCCAGTGGCCAAGGAGAAACTCCTGGAAATAAATTTTCAAAATCAAAAGGAAGCTCTTCGAAATCCAAGTTGCAGGAGGTAAAGCAAACTCCAAGAAGAGAGCAGGTCTGGGGGCACAGAGGGTGGGCAAAACCACCATGGGTGAGAGCACATGGAATGGGGAAAGTCAAAGAGGTACAACCCAAGCATGAAAAGGCTAATATAGACATGTGAGTAGCTGTAGCTGCCCCGTGACTGTAAGTGCTCAAAACCAGGTTAGATGCGGCTTGGAGCAGCCCAGATTAATGGAAGATTCCCCTGCCCATGCAAGGGGCTGGAACTGGATGAGTTTCAAGGTCCCCTCCAAACCAAATCCTTCTGTGATTTGACAGCTGGCATCACCAGGTTTGGAAGAGAATGTGAAACCTCACACGGAGCAGCCCCAATTCAGTGACCCCAGAGCAATAGCTGAGATGTGTGTCAGAAATATATGCCACCAGCCTGCTGTGGCAGAGGCCAGCAGCCTAAGTGAGAAATGGCTGTTTGCAGAGGGATTTGAGTATAATACACTAACTTCTGACAGTCCATTTCCACTGGAGGTGGCGTGTGTTACCTGCTCGACTCTGTGCAGGTCAGAACTCAAGTGTCACACTCCCTCACGTCCACTGACACTCAGTTTATGTGCTGTGTAAGCAAGCACTTGGCATGTTTTTAATCTGCTGCCTGACATCTTCCAAGGTGTCCCATAACTCCTGAGCAGTGAGGAAAAGTGGAATAGTTGCTCCCCTGCTTGTACAGACCATATCTATGCTGGTGGACTGCTTCTCCTCCAAACCCAGAGGTGCTCAGGAGGCTGCCCTGCACTCAGCTGATAAACAATGCCACTAACTGGAATTAACCCTACGATGGTTCCCAGATGTATTCCAGACATAAAGAAATTCTCACACATCCAGGTGTGTTGGTGCCTGCTTCCAGAGAAAAGGATCTGGGATTTAGGTGCCTCAAAGCTGTTTTGGAAAAAAGCTTGAGATCTCCTGTCTGCCATGGTTGGCTTGGTACTGACTGCAGAGACACTGATCTGTGACTCAGTGTGCGAACTCAAACAATCCTGGGAGGCCAAAATACACCAAGAAGCAGATAAAAAGGGGCACTTTTCCAGATATCTAGTACAGGAAAGCACAGCACACACAAGTCTGCCCCAATACTGCCAACATGAAGAAATCTGGGCTGTTTTATCTGCTCTGAGTTCCCGGAGCTGCAGGCCAAACCAAACTCAATAACCAGTAACAAAACTTCCACTGAAACCCAGTTCTGGATAATTTGGTCATTCAGGAGAAAAGATTAAAGGGGACATTTACATGATAAACATCCTTTTATCCTAAAACCCCTAGGTGTCTGTAACTCAAATACACACAGACAAATGCAGGCTCAACATCATATAAACATGGAGCAATGGAAATAAACGTAATTATAAATAATCTCCCAATTCTGTCTCCAACCTGCCCTCACTACCACTGCTGAAGATGTGTCCAGCTGTTCAAGACTGAGATAAGGTGCACGATGGCTAGTGGTCAGAGGCCATTATGCTCCAGGAGCATAATGACATGACTCTTCTGCTCACCCTACAAAGCATTCAGGCATCCCTTGAACCTGTCATGACACTCACAATTGTTCTGTGAGAAAAAATGCTTTAACAGGTACAACATGGGATATACCAGCTCCCATAAAGGCCCACCTGATCCACATGGTGCCTCTCAATCATCTCATGTTCCAGGTAAGAAGAGCCTGGCTCTCTACAGAGGGATTTTTTACCCAGTCTCTGAATTCAAATGCAGTCTCTGAATTCTTTAATGAACCCTTGAGCCAGGAATCGAACAAAAGGTGCTGCTGTACCCACAGTACACCTCCCAAACTAGAGAGAATTGAAAGTTGGGAAAGATCTTAAAGATCATCTTGTTCCTGCTCCCTCCCATGGGCAGGAACACCTTCCACTAGATCAGATGCTCTGAGCCCTGTCCAACCTGGCCTTGAACACTTCCAGGGACAGAGATTGGGAAGTCCTGCTCAATGAGCTGTGCTGCTTACAAACAAAGGTGAAGAGACAAGCACAGTCTGGAGGAGGCAGAACTGTGATGGGTCAGAGCCAAGATGAGTGGTGCTCTTTGAAAATGGAGAGATCACTGTTTGGGGCAATCAAGCCTGACTTGGCTGTTTCTGCATCTCCTCCACCTAAAAAATCAGCTTGGGAAGAGCAGACACAGCTGCAGCAACTGACATGGAGCTTCCTGGCCCACTGCCATGTCCATCTGGATCCCTGTGAGAGCAGGAGAGCACCTGGGCAGCTCCAGATCTCATTACCACACAGATGTGAGTGGCTGCCTGCTGTTATGAATGAGGCTGATAACAGGCATCTGACACACGCTCTGTGTCTCCATGAGTCACACTTGCACAGAATGAGGAAAACACTGCTCCATCATGTCCAATATCCCCAAGGAAGAAGATTCCACAGACTCTCTGGGCAGGCTGTTACACTGCTCTGTCACACAGTACAAGGTTCTTCCTCATATTGAGATGTAACTTCTTGTGCACCAGCTTTTCCTGATGCCTCTTGTCCCATTGCTGGGAACTACTGAGCAGAACCTGGTGAATCCTCTGACAACCTCCATGCAGACACTGACAGACAAAGATGAGATCCCCTCTCAAGTCATCTTGAGGCTGAAGGGCCCCATCTCCCTCAGCCTCTCCTTGTAAGAGGGACGCTCCAGTCCCCTCATCATGTTTGAGGCTGAAACTGCCTGCAGCAGGGCAAGTCAGTAGTTTTCATCATTCATGCTTTTCACACAAGCAAAAAGCACGTGCCAAGCAGAGTTAGGCACAAAGCTCCAAACAGTGGGAGGGCTGCCAGCCCCACAGGGAACAGGATGGGAAGGCAGGCCCTGGAGAGCCTTTGCAGAGGGATCTGGACAGGCTGGCATGATGGGCTGAGGCCACTCTATGGGGTTCAATAAGATCAACTGCTGGGTCTGGTACCTGGGTCAGCACGACCCTGTGCAGGTGTATCAGCTGGGAGCAGAGTGGCTGAGAAGTGCACAGCAGGAAAGGCCCTGAGGGTGCTGGCTGACAGCAGCTGAACACTAGCCAGCTGTGCCCAAGTGGGCAAGAATGCAAATAGCACCCTGATTTGTATCAGCTACAGTGTGGCCAGCAAGCCCAAGGCAGATCTTTGTTCCCTTGCACTGGGCATGGATTAGGTACCTCAAATCCTGTGTGCAGTGCTAGGCTCCTCATGACCAGACAGACTTTGAGGTGCTGGAGTGTATCCAGAGAAGGACAGTGGAGCTGCTGAAGGGTGTGGACCAAAGGGGTTAATGAGGAGTGGCTGAGAGAACTGGGGGGACTCATCCTGGAGAAAAGGAGGCTCAGGGATTTTAATTCTGTACAACTCTCTGAAAGGAGGATATAGCCAGGTAAAGGTCAGGCTATTCTCACAGCTAACAAGTGACTGGATGAGAGGAAAGTCTCAAGTCGTGCTATGGGAGGTTTAGGTTGGATGTCTGGGAAAAATTCTTCATGGGAAAAAGGCCATCAAGGCCTGGCACAGGCTGTTCAGGGCAGTGGTGGAGTCCCCATCCCTGGAAGGATTTAACAGGCATGTGGATGTGGCACTTGGAGACACGGTTTAGTGGTGGGCTTGTCAGTGCTGGGGGAATGGTTGGACTCAGTGATCTCAGAGGGCTTTTCCAACCCAAAGGATTCCGTGACAGAGCACAGAAACAAAGGGAGAAGCTGTAGACATGCAGCCCAGCAGGATGGTGCACAGTCACCAGCTCAGCCCTGCCCAGCTGGAGTACAGAACATCCCTCTTGCTGTTCTGTCTGACCAGGTTCACAAATCACCCAGACATCCCTAACAGCAGCTTCCTGCAATTACAAGCAGCAGAACACATGTGCCAATTAGCTGCACACCAATATCCTCTTTGGTCCTTGATCTAGGCCAGATCTCAGCCCTGGGGTGCAGCAGAGCCAGAACGCTGCAGCCAAGATCCTGGAAACTGGATGGAACGTGTCCTGGCTGCAGGCCACGAGGGCTCTCCTCTCCCTTTCCTCTTCCTCACCTATCCTTCTTTTCCCTTTGCCTCTACACAGGGATGGCTGCTTCTACCTCCCCAGGTGCCTGTGCCAGGTGAGAGACCTCAGCCAGAGACAGAAACATGTGTGTGGTCTACACAGGAGAGCAGCAACGTCTCTTCCCATCCTACACAAGCTGCAAGGCTGCCAAAAAGTCTGAATTCCATACTGGCTGAGGGCAGCTCTTGGGACCTGGGGAGAACTCTGAGATTCTGAGACAGACCACATAGGAGTGCCAGGATCTGTTCAAGAAGCAGCTCCAAGGTTCTTGCACTTCTCTTCCCACTTTAGGGGAGACTTGTATTCCTCCCACAGTCCCATACCTTGTCCCCAGCATGGATGGGGACTGGATGCAGCAATTGGTCAGTGACAGGGCACTGCTGCTCACAAACCATCCTGGGGACCTTTGAGTCCCTCCCTGGAGGTTTGGCTGCAGAAAGAACATGCCTCTTGGGGACGTGCTGAGCCTGATAAACTGGCTTTGTTATCACGTGAGGGAATGTAATGCTGCCAGACAGACCTGAAAGGTGCCATGGCACCACCTCTGTGGGGCACACACAGCCAACTGTGACAAAAAGCCTGCTGCCACGGGACAGGAGCTCTGGAGGTGCTCCACTCCCTAGCAGCTCTATCTTTGGTCACCCAACCACTCATTTCCCTGAATTCCCTGGGTGGGTGGAGCTCTCTCCTGTGCTCCTTGTGGGACAAAAGGCTCCTGGAGAACTCCTGGCTCAGGCTGAGGAACCCACAAGGGCTGCTTGTTCAGAGATACACCCCAACAAATGAGCGTCTGCAGGGTGTGACTCACAGAGGTACATCCACATCTGCACAGTACGGCCTCACATTGTCCTCTCTCAGCCCAAGGATCTGCAATCCACCTCCTACTCACCAAGTAATGGTGCTCCTCCTCTCTCCCCACCCCTCTGGATCTGAGAAGGTGAGGGGAGCACCCCGTGGGGGCTGGGAGCAGCCAGCTCCTTCCCTCCCCACGTCAGGGTTTTCCTGCTTTTCTAGCCCTTGGCACACTGCTCTTACATCTCAGAACCCTGCTCACCTTTTGACTTCTGAAACGTTGTTAATCCTTGCAGCTTCCAGAATAGCATCCTCTGAAACACAGAAAGAAGGGAGAGGGAGGGAGTTAGCATGGAGGACATACATGGACATCCTAACCTGGAATGTGCAGGGGCTGCTGCTGCTCAGAGCTCTCACTGACCACCCTAGTGAGCAAAAGCCTATTCCTGTGAACAGCTCACCTAAAAACTCCTCACTGTCTCGGTGATTGACTCCAGCCCCTCATCACACACCCTGAGAACAGGGGGCTGTGGGATACAGGCATCCCAGGGCAGTGGACACTGTCACCCCAAGCTGTCAGCCTCAGCCAGAGGTTTCCAAACATCACAGCAGTGCTCCTACCACAGAGTCAGAATGACACCCTCTGGTTAGAGAAGGGAAGAGCAGCACCCAGCTCTGGGAGATTGGGTAAGTGATGGTTTGGGTTGGGAGGGAACTTAAAGCTTATTTCATTCCACCTCTCTGCCATGAGGAGGGATGACTCCTACCAGACCAAGTTGCTCCCAGCCTTGTCCAACAGGTCCATGAACACTTTCAAGGGATAGGGCAGCCACAGCTTCTCTGGGTAACCTGTGCCAGGGCCTCGCCACTCTCTCAGGGCAGAATTTCTTCCCAATATTCCATCTAAGCCTGCCCTCAGGGTTGGAAGAAGCCAGTCAGTGGGAAACCACTCTCCCTTACCCTGTCTCTCCAGACCCATGTTCAAAGTCTCCCTCTAGATCTTTTGGAGCCCCTTTATGCGCTAAAGCGTTAAGGATAACCCCTTCCCTGGAGAGCTTCCCAGGTCACAGCCAGCAGGTAGGTTCCATCCCCACGGAGGGACCCCACATCCCCTCCCAGAGGGCACAGGACTCTCTGTCCTGCATCCCATCCTCCCGGCCCGGGGCCGGCCCCAGCAGCGATAGTCACCCTTGGACAGGCGGTCCCGCAGGTAGCAGTAAGCCAGCGCAGCGATGAGGGCAGGCAGCCCCGCTCCTGGGGAGCGGCTCCCAGCTTCGCTCTGACGCCCGCCGGGCTCTCCCGCGTGACAGCAGCGCTGCTCTGCACCCGAGGGCCACGGCGGCGGCTCTCTCAGGGACGCCATGAGGCCGGACGGTGTTCCTTGGCCAAAGCAGCCAGCGCTGGCCAGGCCGGTGGCAGGCGGCCGGGGGGTCTGCAGTGGTGTCAGGCCTGTTAGAGGCAGCCCTGGCCTCTCCGCTGTGCCGGTTCCGTTTAGTCCGTTTAGCCCATTAACTACGGGAAAGGCCCCCATTGGTAAAGCGGGGCCTGGCGGAGCATGCAGCGGGGAGCCCCCGGGGACCAGCCCCCGTACCGGGGGTTCCCTTACCGGGGGTTCCCCCCCCCGGCCCCTCTGTCGGCCCCTACAGGCAGCGATCCACCACGGCAGCCGCGCTCTCGGCGTCGTCGCGAGCTCACGGCGCCCCACGGCGGCCAACACCGGGAGCAGCGGCGGGCGGCCGGGCCCGGCCCCCTCAGCCGCAGCCGCCGCAGCAGTCCCGTAGGCCGCACGTGACGGCGACCACCACGGCCGCGCTCGGAGGAGCGGCGCCAGCCCCTGGGGCAGGGGGCGGAACGCCAGAGAGGCCAGCATGGTCCCCTCGCTCCTCCCGCTGCGCGGCTCGCACCTTACCCCCCCCCGCGGCCGAGGCCCGTGCACCGAGATGGCGGCTCCCTGCCGGCGGAGCTTGAGGCGGGGCGGGGCGCAAGGCGTGCCGGGAGATAGAGTCCTCACAGCGCCCTGCGCCGCGCCTTTCCGCCGCTCTGGACTACAACTCCCAGGAGGAGCCGCGGCGCGGCCTTCCAGGGGCATGCCGGGAAACCGGCGTCGGCCACGGGGCACAAACAGCGAAGGGGCTGACGGGCTCCGGCAGGGGGCGCCCGAAGGGGCGGGGCAGGAGCGCGCGTGCACGGAGGGACACACACACACACGTGCACGAGCACCAAACACACAGAGCACATCAAACACACACAGAGCACATCAAACATCACACAGAGCACATCAAACATCACACAGCACATCAAACACCACACAGAGCACATCAAACACCACACAGCACATCAAACACCACACACACACACATGACATGTCGCACATCGACACACCTGCACTCTCACACGCATGGGCACACACATGTGCTCACACGCACACGGGAGCATTCACACACATCACGCACAGGGGTGCACGTAAACAGTTGTGTGCTCGCACACACGGGGGTGTTTCTGCACGCACACGTGCAATGTTACACGTGCACACAGGGACTTGTGCACACCTACGCACACGCATGCTCTTCTCCTGTGTACACATCCCCCGTGCAGCTGTGCACACGCGTGTGCAGCACGTGTGCCCCCAGGCAGGACTTGCACATGTGGTGGCATGAACACATGTGGTGGCATGAACATCCCTGCAGGCAGGGATGAGAGTAGATGCCTCTGGGGGCCGCCCGTGTGGACACCTGTGTGAGCGTGCATATGTATGTGAGTGCAAAAGTGTGTATGAATGCTGTCCTTCAAAGGTGCCCGTAGCCCTTCCCTGCCCCAGGATTTGCCACCAGCAATTCCCATTGCACCTATTTCCTCCTGTTTCACCCCAATTCCTCCCATTTCCCCTCATTGTCCCAGCAGCTGTTTGCCCAGTTTGCTATCTCACCATCACTCCAGCGCTTCCATGGGGTCCTAAAAACTCCTGGAATAAACAGAGCTGCTAAGAAGATGCATTTTAGGGTTTTGATTTTAAAAATATATATTTTTAGAAGACTTGGGTTTATTGCCTGAATCACTGATTCCTGGAT
This sequence comes from Sylvia atricapilla, assembly GCF_009819655.1. Lineage (NCBI taxonomy): Eukaryota > Metazoa > Chordata > Aves > Passeriformes > Sylviidae > Sylvia > Sylvia atricapilla. The sequence goes on from NC_089141.1 coordinate 1,399,630, forward strand.
TCAGCTCTGCACACTGCTGGCAGATGTGGGATGGTGGAGCAGGAATGATGATCAGGAGCTGGGAAAGACCCAGGAGTGTGGGAGAGGGTGTCAGAAATGGGAATTTCTGCACTCAGATTGGGGCCAGCAGGACTGGGAGCTGTTACCGAAAGCCCAGTGCTCCCAGTTCCCCAGTCCACTTCCCCTAGCTCCATCACCTCACTGCTCCCAGTTCCCCAGCCCAGTTTGCCCATCTCCATCACCTCAGTGCTCCCAGTTTTCTAATCCTATTAGCCCAGTGCTTCTAGTTCCCTAGCCTAGTTCTTCCAGCTCGATCAGCCCAGTGCTCCCTATTCCCCAGCCCAGCTTCCCCAGACTGACTGCTGCCTCCTCTTGCTCAGTCCAGTTCTCCCAGCTCTAACAGCCCAGCACCCCTAGGTTCCCAGTCCAGTTTCTCCAGCTCCTCAGCTCCTCCCACCATGCTCCCATGCTCCTCCAGCCCAGGTACCCCATTTCCCCAGCCTCTCCTCCCTATGGAAGGGCCTGATCCTGGATAGGAGGCTCGGTCCCACATTCCTGCTGTTGAGACAGGCTTTGCTCTGCCAGTCTAGGTACAAGCCACGCTGCTCTGTCATCATTTACACAGTTACTCATGGGAGCTGGAAGAGGGCTCCTCGGTGTTCCCAACTGGAAAGAGAGAAATCCTGAGTCAGCAGTGTTTTCAGGGCTGGATGGGAGCCAGAGCCTGAGCTCTTCCAAAAATAACATCCTAGTCAGCACTGCCAATGGCAGCGTGCCCACCTGCTCCTGGCCACGGTGCCGTGGGGATACCACGGCAAGGCCCAGCATTGGCACAAGGGATGGATAATGCTTATGTGCTGCATGTGCACAGGGCATGGGTTCACAGTGACAGTGTCACATCAGGGTGACCCACAACCTGGAGAGAAGCTGTGGGTCTCTGTCCTGCACTTGTGTTCCCTCCTACTCCAGCTGGAATTATGAAATCATTTGGGCTGGAAAAGCCCGCATTGAGTCCAACCACTCCTCCAATACTGCCAAGGCCACTACTAACCCTTGTCCCCACGTGCCACATCTACATGGTTTTATAAATCCCTCCGGAGATGGGATCTCCACCAGTGGCAGAGCTGAACAACCTTTAAGTGAAGAAATGCCCCCAATATCCAACCTAAACCTTGCCTGGTGCACGCTGCAGGTGTCCCTGCAAATGCCACAACTCTGCAGTGTATCCTCCAGCTGCTCCTGGCACCCCGCCAACCTGGCTGCATCCCACTGCCCTTCCTCCAAGTGCTCCCAGATTCCCGCCCGGTCCTCCTGGCTTCTGCTTCGACGTTCCCATTTTCCCCCCAAATTTCCCCCAAATCCTCCCTCTCGGTGTTCCCCCCGTTTTCCCCTCGGTCTCCTCAGGCCCCGCCCCCTCGCCCCAGACCCCGCCCCCTCAATCCCGGCCCCGTCCCAGACCCCGCCCCCTCAATCCCGGCCCCGCCCCAGACCCCGCCCCCTCGATCCCTGCCCCGCCCCAGACCCCTCCCCCTCAATCCCGGCCCCGCCCCAGGCCCCGCCCCCACAATCCCGGCCCCGCCCCAGACCACGCCCCCTCGATCCCGGCCCCGCCCCAAACCACGCCCCCTCAATCCCGGCCCCGCCCCCGGCCCCGCCCCTCCGGTCCCATCGCGCCCCGCGCCCCGCAATGCCGCCGTAGGGGCTGGCGCCTCCCGCGGCACCGGCACCGGCGGGGTGGGGGCGTTCCGGGGCCATGTCGGGTCACGACGGCGGCATGTCGGGTCGCGACAGCGTGCAGATCCCCGACGACCGGGATTTCGGGGCGTTCCGGGCGCAGTGCGAGTCGGAGAGCGGCTGGAGCCTCACCTACAGCAAGGGCGGGGTGGGGGTCTGGGTGCAGCTGCTGGAGCCCGAGCGCGCCCTCCACAAGATCAAGGTGAGACCTCCCGCCCAGCACACCCTGGTACACACTGAGACATCCTCGGCCGCCCTGGGCACCCCCGAGCCACGGCATGCCCCCGGGACCGGGGTATCCAGCGGCAAAGGGGTGGCGCGGGGACCCTGCGGGGGACACGGGGACAGGAGGGACCCTGAGGCTTGGGGACAGGGAGCGGGGACCCCACAATGAACGGGGACTGGGGACCCCACAGTGCGTGGGAACTCGGGGGTTGAACAACCGGCCAGGGGTGAGCGGGAATCCCAGGGAATAGTAGGGTTCTTCAGGTGATGCGGCACCTTGGGACGAGTGGGGACTTGGCCGAGGGGACATCCCCCGATGGCCAGCGGGGACCCCAGGACAGGTGGGGTTAACCGGGACAAATGGGCACTCGGGGGGAGTGGGGACCCCATGGCAAACACAACTCCAGGGCCGAGTCGGGGATAAACAGGCATCCCTGAGGGCTGTGCATCCCTGAGACCGGGGACTCAGCCAGGGACAAACAGGCAGCCCCAGGGTGTGGGGTCCTGGGTCCTGGGTGCTGCATCTCCCCACTTCACCCTTGGGAACGCACCTCCCGTGCTTGCTGCACACCAGGGCTGGGGGATTCCTTGGAGCCTGCAGCCACTGTGCTGTCACTGGGGTTGTCCCTCTTGCCCAGAGCTCCCTGTGTCCCCACTGCATTTCCCCGTGGGTCTCTCCCCTCTTGTTGCCAGTGTGCCGGCACAGGCAGGTGCACGCTCATCCTGCCTCTTCCCTCTGGCACAGCCGAGACCCCGGGATTCCAAGGCATAAATTGAGACAGGAGCCGTGTCCAGATGGAGTTACACTGGAGTCTCCGGCTGGTGCCCCAGTCCCTGGTGGCACCTCCGTGAAGCTGTCCTGGTGTAGGGGGTGGCATTGCCCTTGCTGTGGTGTCAAGCCCGGGTGGTGACGGTGACAGTGGCAGCAGTGATGACGCGGCCTGCTCACACAGTGCTCTGCAGCAGTCGAGTGAGCAGCTGGCACTGCTGGGGAAACCTGTCCCCAGGGCATGGGCACTGTCGGTGCCCAGTTCCCGTCATGGAACCGCTGGGTCGCTGCTGCCGTAGCGTGTTGGAGGAGTTTGGGCTGCCGTGACCCAGGAACAGGTCCTTGTTGTTCTCTGGTGGCAGCAGTGAACCGTGGGAGGGAGGAGGGTGGCCTCTGGGGTGTAGGGAGTCACTGGTGCGACTTGCAGCCTACTCCATCCCCGCAGAGGTGGATGGGATGTGGAGCATCCGTCGCTGTGGCATCCAGGCGTGATGGCACGGGCACGGCTCTGTGGGACAGTGTGTCCTCACTCCTCCTCCCCTCCCTCCCCAAGCGCCTTGTGTCCCCCGGCCCTGCTGCTTGCTCTTGGGGGCTGTATCCCAAAACATCCCCTAGACTGAGGTGGCACCTGGGTGCGTCCCCTGCCTGTCCCACAATCCCAGCGTGCCACGTTGGCATGGCAGGGACCCAGCCCACTCCAGGATGTCCTGGCACGGCCGTTCCCGTCACAGCACCTGGAGCTGTCTTTTGCCTGCACGGCTCCCTGAGCCAGGTCCTGCCCCTTTCCACACCCTCATGGGCAAATTCTGCCGGGAAGGGTCCTGCTGGATGTTCTTGTGTTGATTCCTGTGTGCCACTGGGTATTTATTGGAGCTCCTGTGGGGTAACAGTCCTTGTCCCCACCCCGCAGCAGCACCCAGGCCCACCATCCCACCCGGGAAGAGATGCTCCTGCTGGATTTTGAAGGGATTGAACCTTGCATGGCAAGGTGCAGCCCAGGGGTTTGCCCCTCACACTGAGGGGCTGGGTGTGGGTGCTGGGGATTCTCTGCAGCTTCCCAGGAGCTGGTTTCCCCCTGAGTTCATCTTGGATTCCTTGCCTAATTATGTGGAACCTGAAGGTCCCGCCCTGCTTTGAGGCTGCCGCCCCCTCCTCCCCACCCGCCTCCATTAAGGGTTGCAGCTCCCATCCAACCTGTTTTCTGGAGTCTGGGAACAAGTTGGTGGTATGGCTGATTTCTCAGGGGAACATTTGGTGGCCTTGGGACTGGCTGCGGTTTGGGGGAACCCCAAGCAGTGAGTCGGTGCCCGGGGACTAACTCAGATCTCCCAGGGACAGTGGTTTCCTCTCTAAATGAGCTGTTCCCAAAGGATGGCCAGGAGCCTGTAGGATGCAGCAGAAGGATCTGGGGTGTTGGTGAAGCCACCAATGAGGCTGAGCTTGGGGACCCCCTTGGTGGCTGCAGCCCTTTACCACTCATCCAGGCAGCAGTGGTGGGTCTCCCCTTTGGATTTGCTCCTGTCCCACAGTCTGGGAGCCATTCTGTGTTCCCTCAGGCACAGCATAACCCCAGCCCTGGGGAATTCATCTCTTCTTCTTCTTCTTCCACCTCCTCTTGCTTCTCCTCCTCACCCTATTAGTCAATATTGACTCAGGGTTGGGGCATGCATTCCCAGGTGCTTCCCAGGTGGCACCGTCCCCTCTCCTGCTTCGACCCCCCTGGCAGCCCCCGGGATGTGAGTCACCTTGCAGGGCAGGTCCTGCACTACTGGCTTGACCAGCTTTGCTGCTCTGGGAATAACACACCTGAGCATGGTGCTGGGCTGGCCTGGCTGCAGGTGGGAGCAGGGGTTCTTCAAGCAAGTCGTCCAGGCAGGCTCTCCCCAAAACTGCCCTGCAGGGGTGGGTGCTCCCAGACGAGGTTTTGGGTGAATGAAGGAGCTGGAGATGGGCTCTGTAGAGCTCAGATGGGTCTCTGAGATTGAGGATGAGCACTGTGGGCTTGGGATGGATCTGTGGGGTTGAGGATGAGCACCGTGGGAGTGGGGCTGGGCTCTGTGGGGCCAGGATGGGATTGAGGATTAGTGCTGTGGGGGAACAGGTTCCGTGGCTGTGCCCCAGCAAGGGGCTGTGTGAGGCTGTGCCTCATTCCTAGGTGCTTCTGTGCCCCTTCCCAGGGCTGGGGGTCTCTAGAACTGTGTGCTGGGGTGACAGGGCCACCCCTAAATCCTGAACCACAGGGTCTGGGGGGCAAGAGGAGTTTGTGCAATCCCTGGGGATAAATAGGAGCCAGTGGCATTCCCAGGGATAGCCCACTGGCTGCTCTCCCTGCTCATGCTTGGCTCCAGCACCCCTGACCTTGGCAGATGGCATCCCTGCCACATGGGCAGCCACCCTCATCTTCTCCCTTCTCCTTGTCTCCTTGCCTTCCCTGGATCTGGCTGCTGTGGTTATGGAGCAGCTCCCCGCTCTGCACCCTGCTAACTAACCCCTTCTGAGTGGTCCATGCTGCCCCAAGGCCCCAAGCACAGCCCCACATACTGGCTGTCCCCAGCTGCCCTGGGCAGGGATGCCACTTTGGGGGGAGCACATCCACAGTGATGGGGGGACAGGTGGGGAACAGGGTCCCCTAGTACCCAGGACTCAGCTTCACATCGCCTTGGGGCCCTGCGTGCCTGTGCTGCAGGATGACTCTGGGTGGCAAACTGAGCTGCTGCTTGGATCCAGGTCTTCTTGGAGGCGGTTGCATTGATTTGGAAAAAAAATAAATTTAAAGGAGACACCTCTCCCCTGCTTCCCACAGCTGCCTTCCCACTTGGGGGTCCCCATGGCCACCCTCTCACCCTTTGGTGTCCCCACAGCCACTTTGGAGTCCCCACTGCCTCCCTCCTGCCTGAAGGTCCCCACTGCTGTCCTCTTAGGAGTTCCCCACAGCCCCCTTCCCCATCTGGGCATGCCAACAGCCATCCTGCCACCACGAGGTCCCCGCTGCCATCCTGTTGGGAGTCTCCACCGTTGACCTCCTGCCCAGGGGTCCCCGTGGTCGCTGTCCCCCCCTGGGGCCCCTGGCAGGTCTCTCATGCCCCCTGCCTTGCAGTGCAGGATGGAGTGCAGGGACGTGCCGGCGGAGACGCTGTACGACGTGCTCCATGACATCGAGTACCGCAAGAAGTGGGACACCAATGTCATCGAGACCTTCGACATCGGCAGGCTGACGGCCAACTCCGATGTGGGCTACTACGCCTGTGAGGAGGGGGCTGGGGGGATCTGGGCAGTGCTGGGGGAGGGTGGACCCCAGGGCTGCCACCACTCCACCCCTGGGTTTGGCATCCAGGGGGTCCACGGTGTCTGGCATTGAAGGGAGGAGCCTGGATACTGGTTTTGGGGGGATTTGGAGGGCAGGAGGGGACTTCATACTTGAAGGTGGGTGTCTCCCTCTGGAACATCCCACCTGGTGCTGTCCCTAGGGAGGTGTCCCAAGCCCCTGAAGAACCGGGACGTGGTCACGCTCCGCTCCTGGCTGCCCATGGGCTCTGACTACATCATCATGAACTACTCTGTCAAGCATCCCGTGAGTTTAGTGGGGCACTAGGGGTCCTGTGGGTCTGGGCTGGGGCTCACTCAGAGCTTGAGGGGACAGGCTGGAGAGCTGAGGGGGTCGAGACAGCTCTGCTTATGGCTGGTGCCTGCTGTACCCCCCTTGCCCTGCCACTGGCTCATGTTCCCTCCTTGTTCCCCACCACAGAAATATCCCCCCCGCAAGGACATGGTGCGGGCAGTCTCCATCCAGACAGGCTACCTGATCGAGGGCAAGGGTGCCAAGAGCTGCACCATCACCTACCTGGCACAGGTGGACCCCAAAGGTAAGAGAGGGACCCCCAGCTCTGTGCCTTGGAGCTCAGGACTCTCAGGTCCTTCCCTTGTGTCAGTGTGTGCTTGGGGGGGTCCCAGTCTTGGGGGAACTCGAGGGGCTTGGGGGGGGTCTCATGAGTTCTCAGTGTAGGATCATTGGAAGTTCAGAGTGGCCTCTGTTGGGGCTCAATGAGGGCTTTCAGCTCAGTGGGGACTCAGGGTGGCTCAGTGGGGATTCAGTTGAGGCTCAGCAGGGCTCCAAGAAGTCTCAGGTTGGGCTCAGGGGGCACTCGGGGTGGGTTCAGGATTACCTGTGGATATGCCTGAGGCGGGCTTGGAAGGGCTCATCAGCAGGAGCATCTCGGGATGTAGCCAGAGCCAGGCACAGAGCATGGAGCAGTGTCAGGAGAAAACATCTTGAGCCTGTTCTCTTGAAATCTTGCATTTTGGGGGGGTTGAAGAGGGTCCCCAAATGCTGAAATCGCTGTTGTTGACCTCTGCAAAAGCAGAGAGCAGTATGGATCGAACCCTGTTCCCTCTCTGCAGCCACATGTCCCCACTGAGAGTGCCACGGGGGGGTCCCATGTGTGTGGGTCCTGGTTTACAGGCACCTAGGGGACGCTGGGTGTCTCACTCCCAGCTGCCCCTCCCTTCTCTCCAGGTTCTTTACCAAAGTGGGTGGTGAACAAATCCTCCCAGTTCCTGGCCCCCAAGGTGAGTTTGTGGCACTGTGGTGGGTCTGGTGTGGGGGCGAGAGGTCTCTGTGCCCATCTCACACTCTCCCTCCCAGGCCATGAAGAAGATGTACAAGGCATGCCTCAAGTACCCTGAGTGGAAGCAGAAGCATGACCCTCACTTCAAGCCCTGGCTGTTCCCGGAGCAGAGCCGACTCCCAGCCCTGGCACTCTCTGAGCTCTCCCTCCAGCATGCCGATTCCCTGGAAAACATTGATGAGAGCTCCCTGGCTGAGAGCAAGGAGGACCGTGGCGAGGGCAGTGATGAGGACAGCCTGACCTGATTCCCCTGGGAGCTCCTCTCCTTGTTCCCCTGGCAAGGATGGCCTGACATGACCCCCCCCTGGGGGCTCCTCTCCCTGTCCCCCCCACTTCCAACATGGTTTGTGTCTTATCTCACACGCCTGTACACATATACCCCCACTTTGGGTTCAGAGGGACCCTCTTGTTGTTGTACCCCTGTCTGGGGACAGCAGGGACATAGTGGGTCCTCCAGGGTGGGAAGTTGGGGGTTGTCTAGTCACTTAGCCCTTGTGGGACACCAGTGTTGTCCCTATTGGTGACAAACCCAAAGTGCCCTTCAGCTTTTGGGGGGGGGCAGAGGAAAAGAGGGGCCCTGTGCCTGCTCCTCACCCCTGGAGACCCTTCCACTGCACTCTCCCTCTGTCCCCCATCCTTGCTCCCCATCTCTGTTACGGTCCAACAGAACTGCCTTCATCCCATGGGATCCCCCCCCACTCCCAGCAGACCCCCAGGGGGTGCTTGGGCACCTGCCTGCACCTCTGGGCATGCAGAGGGGTTTAGAGGGGCTCCTGGCACCTCCTGGCATGCTGGGAAGGAGGGCCTTTGGGGTTTTTTGGCATCTGCAAGCATGTAGAGGGAAAGCTCCTAGGCTCCTGGCACCTCCAGCATGTTGGAGGGGATACTGGAGTCTTATCTTCAGGCGTGTGGGAGGAGTTGAGGAGGTCGTGGCACCTCCAGATGTGCTGTGGTGGGTGTTTTGGCAGCCTGGGATCTCCATTCCTGTTGGGGGGACGGGTCTTACGGGCTCTCAGCATCTTCAGGTTTGTTCAGGGGAGGCTTTCGGGTAAGCTTGCACCTCCAGGTGTGCTGTCTCTGGGGGCTCCCAGCATCTTCAGGGGGGCTCCTGACACCTCCAGATGTTCTGTGGGTCTCTGAAGGCTCCTGTCCTCTCCCCTGCCTTTCCAGGACGGGGACCCTTTCCAAGCTGGGTGCCTGAACCCTTCCTCCACTGGAATTTGAGGCCTTGACTGGGGGTTTGGGAGCTGGTCCTTGGCCATGCTCCTGCCCCCTCCTTTTCTGGGGGTGCACAAGGAGATGGGAGATTTTGTACCTTGTACTGGAGCTGATTATTTAGGAATAAAATAATTAAATCTGGCATGGGAGGGACTCATGTTGGTCCTTTGGGAGCCATCCCTGTCTCCATGGTGCACTCAGGCAGGAGGTCCCTGCTCATGGTGGGTGCTGGTGAGACCCTCAGGGGTTGTGGGGGCCTCCAGGGGGGCTCTGGGTGATGGTGATGGAGAAACCCCTAAACTGAATTTGCACTAATGAGGGATGAGGCTACAAGCCCCTGTAGCCTGTTTTCCCACAGCCCCAACCACACCAGTACCACCAGTACATTTCTGGGAGAGGAGACCTGGGGTACTGAACTTTGGGGACACTCCGGGGGGATACATCCCGGCTTCTCCAGGAGGAGAACCCTGGGAAACAGAGCTGACCCTTGCAGGGATTGTGGGCCCTTTGTGGAGGCCTGGGACTCTTGTCTCCTGCTGGGGTGCACCCTATTTCTGCCCTCCAGGTGTTCTGGCACCCCAACACCTCAGCAGCCCCTTCTCTGCACCCCAGCAGGGTCTTGGTGGCTGGTGTTGTCCACCATGTGCCATTCTCTGTGCCTGTGTCTCTGTCACCTGTGAGGCTGCAGTGGGCACTAGGGACTTGCTTCCCATTGCTCCTGTTAATTTCCACCCCCTCCTGCACTGATCCCAATTAAAAATAGAACCCAATTAAAAAGGAATGTGGCCACCACCCCCCTGGCAGGTTGAAAATGGAGCTGAACTGGATACAGGACATACTGCAGCGGCTCTGGAGCCAGGGGGACATGAAGCAGGGCAGGTGACAGAGTAAAGCCCCTTGTGGGGAGAGTTTTTGTCTGTCAGCTCTGAGAAGAACAGCTGGAGATCCAGAGTTGCAGTACCGGAGAGAGAAGATGGCTCCAGAGGGAAGTGGGATACGCTCTGGCACATGTCTGGTGCTGGGGATCAAGAGAAGAGCTGGGGCTCAGGTAGGATGTGTGGAGGGGGACAGTGACCTCGGGGCTGCTCTGGGGACATCCTCAGGTACTGACATGGATGATCTCTGAAATCCTGGGAAGGACAGCAAGGCTTCAGCCCTTCAGGGTTTGTCCCCTGGGGTCTCAGCACTTCGTTGTGTGACACCCCCCAAACCGGGTCAGGCCATGGCATCCTTACCTTCTACCAAAGGCTCTGGGATCCGGATGGATCTGAGAGTCTAGGACAGGAGAGCAGAGGGATGTGATGGTGATGGGGAGCGGGATAACGCGGGGATGTGACTGCTCCAGGGAGCGGGATAGGGGAGCAGGGGGATGTGATGGTGATGGGGAGCGGGATAACACGGGGGATGTGACTGCTCCAGGGAGCGGGGTAGGGGAGCGGAGGGATGTGATGGTGATGGGGAGCAGGATAACACGGGGGATGTGACTGCTCCAGGGAGCGGGATAGGGGAGAGGAGGGATGTGATGGTGATGGGGAACAGGATAACACGGTGATGTGACTGCTCCAGGGAGTGGGATAGGGGAGCAGGGGGATGTGATGGTGATGGGGAGCGGGATAACACGGGGATGTGACTGTTCCAGGGAGCGGGGTAGGGGAGCAGGGGGATGTGATGGACTGCGGGAGCGGGATAACACGGGGATGTGACTGTTCCAGGGAGCGGGATAGGGGAGAGGAGGGATGTGATGGTGATGGGGAGCGAGATAACACGGGGATGTGACTGCTCCAGGGAGCAGGATAGAGGAGCGCAGGGATGTGATGGACTGCGGGAGCAGGAATTCCAGCAGTAGAGGAGTTTTTAGGGTATTTCAGCCTGTTCCCCGGGCTGAGCCCCACCGAGCTCAGTGCGGGGCTGAGCCGTGTCCCTCTGCCCGTGTCCCCGCGTGGGCGAGGGCGGAGCGGGGGGGCTGCCCAGCCCCGGAGCCGGCAGCCAGCGTGTCCCGCTCCCCGAGCGCCGCATGAAAGGCCCATTGTCCCAGGCTGGGCAGCCGTGAGCACTGCCCATGGCCACCCCACATCCCCTCTGCGCCCTGCCACTCTCCTCCTCACCCCTCACCGAGACCTTGGCAATTGTGTGGGGAGAGGCAAGAACCCCCCCATCCTCCCACAACCCATTTATTAAATTTTTTTTTTTTTTTTTGGGAGGGGGGGGGGGGGGCGGAAAAAAGTCCTGGCAGCCTTCCCCTTTGAATCGTGTTTCCATGAGGCAGCCAAAGCTCCGTGCGGGAACAAGCCCGGGCCTGGCAAGGGGGGCCCCGAGTGCCCCCGCCCCGGGAAGCGGCCGCCATCCTCCGGGAGCCGCCGCTGGCAGCACACGGAGGTACCGGGAGCTCCGGGGGGATGCAGGGGCAGCTCCGCATCGGGCGGGGGGCGGTGGGTTCCTCTCCACCTCCTCAACTCCAGCTTTTCATCCCCGGGGAGGTCGTGTTCCTTGCCACGTGCTTCTAAAGGGGGGATCCCTGGGGTAAGGGGGGGACTGGAGATACTGGGAGCTGCTGGGGTGGTGAGGGGGGTGTGGATTGTTCTCCTGCTCGGCTGAAACAGATGTGTGCCCACCCCACTGTCCCCTGATCGGGGTACTCATGCCCCAGATTAACCCCAGTGTACCCCAGCTCGGCCCCAGCACTCCCCAGCCGAATTCCAGTATGCCCCAGTTTACTCTCGGCACCCCTTAGCTCAACTGCAGTATGGTCCGGTTCACCCCCAGAACACCCCACTGCAATCCCAGTACATCCCAGCTCAAGCCTGCTTCGATTCCAGTGTGCTGCAGCTTTCCCCCAGCAGACCCCAGTTCACTCCTGGCAGACCCCAGCTCACCCCCAGCACACCCGAGTTCAAGCCCATCTCACACACTCCGTTTGAACCTTGGTATTTCCCAGGTGCCCCCCAGCTGCCCCAAGCCGACCCCAACTCATTCCCAGCGCACCCCCACTGAACCTCAGTATGCCCCAGTTCACCTCAGCACCTCCCAACTCAAACCCAGTTCATCCCAGTTTAATCCCAGTACTCCCCAGCTCTTGAACAGGGGAGAGCTCTTGAGATTTTTGGGGTGTCTCATGGGAGGCAGGGAGTGATGCAGCTCCTGTGGCAGGACTCTGTGGCCTGGGGAAGCTTTGCAGATGGGCTCCCCAAATCTACAGGTGAGGGAGGCTGTGTAGAAAGGCTTTTGCACAGTGGAGGGGCATGCAGCTGGTGGTCCCTGTACTCCTGTCCCTGCTGCAGCATCCCCTGGCTTGGCTTGGCTTGTCTGCAGTGCTGTGGTGGCCAGGGGGATGTGACCATGCTGTTGGGGACAGGACCTGTGCATGAGGTAGAGTTGCACCCCAGCAAGCATGAAGAGGAGGTGGGAGAGCATCAGGGCTGGGAAAGGGGACACCCCATCCACAGCTGGAGGGGTCACCCCTTCCCCATGACACTTTCACTTCCCGCTTACGGGAAAGTGAAACGGGGACCTGTGTAGTTTCAGTGCTGGATGTTGGGGCTGATTTCTCACGGAGGAAGGAGGTGCCACGCTTCCTCCAGCAGGGACCCATCCTCTGCAGCCAGACTGTTGGCACAGCCCTCCCCCAGCATCACCAGACCCTGGGACATTGGGGCTCCTCTGGGGCGGCTGTGCACGTGAGGTTTGCCTTCCTGACCTAGTTTGCTGGCAGCTTCCATAAAGTGTGTCAGGAGCTGAGAGCGTTCCAGTTGGAACTCAGTGGGGTAGCGGCAGCGTTGCCTGATGTATTTACCCCTTTTCTGGCCGGATTTGCCCATTTCTGGTTGGATTTACCACTTTTTTTGGATGGGATTTGCTCATTTCTGGTTGTATTTGCCTCTTTCCTGGCTAGATTTGTGAGGCAGGCAGCAACGCTCTGGAAGGGAATGCTGGGAAACTCGTGGTTTGTCGGTGCCACAGCCTGGGACATATTTCACCTTCCCAGGTTTTACTTCCATGGGGGAAGGGGAATGCAGGTGGGACCTTGGGGAAATGAGGAACTCCCAGTTTTCCTGCCCCCCTTGTTCCTGACTTCTCACCCACCTCATCAGTGCCCACCTTCCACCTTTATGCACAGCCTCCATCTGCACACAGAGCTGCCTCGGGGCAGTTCCCATGTTGGGGCACACCCTAGTGTGTGCGTGTAAGCCCCCCCAAGCAGGGGGCCGGGCACCCTCTGGCTTCTTCACACGAACCACCTGGAAATGGCAACACATGGCAGAGGGAGGAGGCTCCAGAGAAGCGATTCCACCTCTGGATTGTGATTCTGCAAGCCTGAACTTGATCCCTGAACAGTGCCTGCGGAGGGGTTGAATATCATTTACAACTTCTTTGGCTGAGAAGATCTTGAAAATGAAAAAGCTTCGCCCTCCCAGGAAAGACCTTGGGTGCTGCGCTGAGGTGGAGTGTGGAGGGGTTTGGGTGGGAAGGGGTCTGTGGAGTGCTGGGTGCTGTCCTAGGACTCTTTGTTGCTTTGGGGTATTCCCTGCTTGCTGAGGATTCTGCTTGGGCAGTTTCAGGGTGAGGATGTGGTGCTTTGGATTCCCAGCTAGGCGGGGAATCTGCGGTAAGCCTGGCAGGTCTGTTGGGGACATGGCATTCACCTCCTGGAGCCAGCAGGGACATTGGCTTCACTCTGGCTGGCCATGGGCTCTTGTCTGAGGATCCTTCCTTAATTTAGGCAGGAAAGGGTAAAAATCACTGCGGTGCAAGACTGGTTATCCAGCACTGCTGGAGCTTGGCAGCTGAGGAACCCCCTTCCCAGTGGTGGCCAGCCCCATTCCCACACGTCCTTCTGCCACCTGGCTTTGTCCCCTGTGCCCACAGGAACCCTGGTGGGTTACAGCTTACTGCTCTCCCTAGGAATCCACGGGGGTTCTGGGTGGTGGGATGTGCCAGCCACTTGCCTGCTTGTCCCTTTCTGTCTGGTGGCCAGAGCTCAGCTTGTCCCGCTGCCCCACGGCGCCCCGTCCTTGGTACCTGGTTCCTGCTGCGGTACTGCTGAGCTCCTGCTTCCCGGAGATCCCCCTGCCTGGCTCTTCCTTCCTCTCCTGCTGGAAGCCCTGCCCCGTCCTTGTGTCACCCAGGGCTCACACCGTCTCGGGATCCGGCCTCCTTGTCCCCCATGGCAGCTGTGGTCGGTGCATCACCACACTGAGGCCTCCCAGTTCTGCAGGGGCCTGGGCTGGCTATTGCACCACATCCCAGCTCAGAGCTCTCTGCTCAGCCTTCCGGAAAGTTCCCACTGCTGAGGTGGCGTTTGAGGAAGTCCCGGGGCGAGCAGAGACCCCCTTGGCAAACCTCCACCGCGCCAGCTGGACCACAGGAGGGTGGCCACCTCCTTCTGCTGAGCCGAGGGACCCTGTGCTGGTAATTAGCTCTCCTTGATTAACGAGCCCACAGAGCTGGGGAAGGGGAACATGGGGTGCAGGCAGGGTTTGCCTACAGTGGAGGAGGAATTGCAATGGCAAGCAGCTCAATCAAGGGGGTGCCAGACACCCAACCCAATGCTCTTATGCTGGATTTTCCTGGCTCGTGGTCACTGTCCTGGGTGCCATCGAAGGGACAGGCAGGGAAGAGCTGTGGGATGGCCACCACTTTATTACCTGGTGCTTGGGTGCTGAATGCAGCTCTGTCGGTGACAGACTGATGGCCCTGGTCACACTACTCGATTGCTGGCACCTCATTAGGGGTGACTAATTACCTGGGGGAAGGCAGAGCCAGTGAAGGCAGCATGCTTGCCTTTCACTCCCAGTCAGAGCCCAGAGCCTCCATAGCACACACAGCTCCTTAATTGAACAGGCTCAGCCCTCATTAGTTCCCCAACTGAGGGTTGGGAAGCCCACTGAGAGCAGTGCTGGGATCCAGTGGGTGAAGGTGTGTCACAGGGGGCTCCTCCCTGGGCCAGGATGCTCAGCTCTGCTGGGGGAAGAGGTGCATCCCAAACGCTCTGTTGAGTTGAGGGCATCTGAGGTGGGCTGGAGTAGCTGCAGGAGATCCCAGAAAAGCAGCCAGCACCCAAGTTTGGGGATAAAGGGGCTTGTTGAGCCCCTTGGTCCAAACAAAAGGGACCAGCCCCAGGCACCCCCAGACTCTTCATCCCCAGCACTGGGAGAGTGAGTGAGGGCTGGGTGAGTTTGGGATGGGGCTGAGGGGTCTGGTCCTCACATATTTTGGCCTCCTGACTTATCTCCCCAGAACACCAATGTGGCAGGGTGCTGGCAGCCCTCGCCCTTCTCTCCTCACGCCATTTGTCTGGCCTTTAAGTCTCTTACAAAACAGCCCCTGTGGTGTTGCCTAATCCTGGGGAGGAATGCAGTGGGTCAGCACTGGGAGGATTTGGCCTTGGCAGGGGCCACAGCCAGGGTTACCCCCCGATCCCCAGCAGCCAGCTGGGTTACGGCATCTGCCTGCGTTGGTTTTGCTTCTGGAATATCCTCATCTTGTTTAGCACAGAGGTTAAATGATTAATGATTGAAGGAGGGAACCTAGAAAAGGCCTGATGAATGATTTACTTGGTGAGGGCAAAGGGCCCAAGAGCAACAGGGAGCTACCAGTCTGGCACACCGGGGTCCCTGCACTTCCCTCGTTGGAGTTTTGTCCCCATCTCTGTCCCTGGTGAGCAGCAAGGGGAGTCCTCAGCCACCCCAGGCAGTGCTGGGACAGTGCCAGTGGTGAGTGCTGGTGCAGCTGTCCCTTCCTGATAGGTCTGTCCCACTACTGCGCTGATGTCCTGGCACAGCACTGGGGATGTTGACACTGGTGTCAATGGGTGACACTGGTTGTGACTCCTCAGCTCTAGCCAGGACGGGGAGCATTTGTGGGAGCCCCATACTGGTTTCACTGTGTTTCCCTCTGCTCCTCCAGAGCCAGTGCCCAGCTGGGGTTGAGCCTGCCTGTGCTGGCGTCACCGGGATCGGGTGACAGCAACGTCACCCAGCACCATCATTTATCCGTTTTCAATAATAGATGAGGGCTTTCTAGGTGTGGAGGTGGGAGAGAATTTTATTCTGATTCGGGGATATTTGTGGTGCTGCTTGGAATTGCTGGGATCAGTGGGAAGGTCCTGGATGCTGCTGATTTGTCTGGTACTGCTGATTTCTCTACCAGCAAGGAGCCACAGGGGTCAGCTAGCCCTGGGTCCTTGTTGCTCCTTCCTTGGACACTTGGTCCTTGGAGCCTGAAGCAAAGCCAAGGAAGTGCCAAGGAAGTGGCACTGTGGCCACATCCCAGCAGCCCCAGTGGAATGCTGGTGTCTTGAGGTGTAGAGGTCAGTGGCTGTGGGGACCCCATGGTGCCTCAGGCTCAGCAGTGTCCAGTTAGTGCCGGGTTCAGGATGAACCTTGCTCGGCTGTGCACTTTGCACCAAAACCACAAGTGCTGCGACCCACGTGAGTCACAGAAAATGTGACTCTGACAGCAGATCAGACTGGCCTATTTACGGCTCCAGGAAATCCTCACGCTCCTTCTTAGCAGGTCTAAAAAAACCTCCAACAACCCCCAAATAAGATGGTGCTGGGGTCACTAGCAGTGCAGGGTGTGCTGGCATGATGGGATCTGCCTCCTGCCTGGAGCCTGCTGAAGCCATGATGCTGGTGGGTAGGAAGGGCAGGGTGTCCCATCAGCTGCTTGTTGGGATAACAGGGATTTGCCCTGCCAACAGCTGTGGGGTGGGAGGGGTGTTCTGCTGCAGGAGCTGGGACACCAAGTGAGAACCCATGTCCCAAGCTCTGGATGCCACAAGGGCACTCTGCCAGGTGTGTGCACCGAGGGTGCTGCACAGGTGCTCTGCCAGCACTCCAGGGTGCCATGCTAGAGCAGTGCCAAGGACAGACAGGGCTCTGGAGCTGGGAACAATGCCATGGTGGGCATATGGTCTGTGAGGAGGGGTTTGGTGCGGTTCAGAGCTCCAGCAGCAGCATCCTGTCATTGCCTGTGATGGGGACAGCCTGGGAGAGGGGACAGCATTCTGGATCCAGCTGTCTGTGTCACTCCATCCTGGCTTGCTGCTGTAAACCAGGGGAGCTGCATTCTGGAGGGTGACAGCCCTGATGTGCAGCCAACAGATCCCCTGCCCTTGAATCAGGCATATTCAGGCATGTTCCCTGATTATGCACAATGTGGATAATCCTCCACTGCTCTGTCCCACAGCTCAAATGTCCCACCCTGGGACGGTGCCTTCACCTCTAAAGGGATGACCTCTATGTTTCAATGCCTAAACTGGAACCCTCCAGCATTTCCACACGCCCAGTTCAGGACTGGGTGATCCTGGGGACACAGTGTGGTTGGAAGCCATAGGAAAATTGGGTTGCTTCACTGGGAATGTTGGTTTTGGGACTCCAGGCTTCAACTGGCGTGCGTTTTGGGACCGATCCTGATCCTGTTATCTCCATTCCCAGGTCCTGATGTCATCCTGAGCCTCGCCGGCAATGGAAGATGCACTGAGTGGTGCAGGTTTCTGCGGCCAGCCCCCTACCATGGAAGAGGAGGGATCTCTGCCGGTGGCCGCCTGGCTGTCTGCCCTTCACCTCGACCAGTATGTGGAGAGCTTCCAGCAAAGTGAGCTGTGGTCAGTGTGGGACTGCCGCGCTCTGACAGACGAGGGGCTCACCCGCCTCGGCGTGCTGCTGCCCGGCCACCGCCGCCGCATCCTCCTGGGGCTGCAGAAAGCTTTCACCGAGGCCCCCACACCCACCGGGACTCAGCAGCCCCCTGCCACTAAACCTGTCCCCATGAAACGTCACATCTTCCGCCTGAGCACCGCGACGGGGCCGGAGCAGCCGGACACCCGCTGCCTGCCGCTGCTCGGAGGGACCCCGCTGCTGGAGGCAGAGCAGGCTGCAAGCTTCACCCAGCTGCCCCCACCCATCCCACCCAGGGTGGGCTGCCGTCCCCCCCTCAAATTCTCCCAGTCGCTATCGGAGGGCAGCCCTGAGCCCCCCGCTGTGTCCTGCAGCCATCTCCCAGCCCTGGAGGAGCCCCCTGCCACCAGCAGGGCGAGACCCCCATTGCCGCCGCTGCCAGCCAAGCGACACCAACTGGAAACCAAGTGCCAGAGCCTGAAAGGCCCCCCGCTGCCTGAACGCCCCCCTGTGCTGCCCCCCAGGGCTGTGTCCCACAGGAGGTAAGGGGGTGTCAGGGCCGTGGGCTTGGAGGTGCCCCAAGGCCACCGGGTGTGTGTGGGAGGCTGCTGTGATGTGGGTGGGACCCTCGGGGTCACGACACGTGTTGCCTGGGGTACCTCTGCCCTCCCCAGACCTTAGCACATCTCCTAGGAACACCCCAACCCCAGAGCTCAGCACAGCTCCTGGGGGTACCCACAGCCCCAGCACATCTCATGAGGGTACTGACCCTCCCTCCAACCCCAGCACAAGCCCTGGGGCTACCCCTGCCCCAGGCCACAGCACGTTTCCCTTCAGCTACCACCACCGGGGGGAATTTGGGGAGGGAGTGGTGCTGAGATACTGATTTTGCCCGTGGCTGGATGTATCCACCCTGATGATCCTAGTCACCCAGGTCAGCCCAGCCTGGCATGGGCTGGGGCACAATCCCCAGAACAATGCAGAGCCCTGCCTTACTCCCAGCTGGAGTTTTGGCAGCGCTGAAGCCTGAGGGACTCTTGGCACCAGTGGGTGCAAGGCAGAGAACCACAGCACACAGGGAGCATGGGGCAAAACTGCTGCCAGCTGCTGCGGTGAGACGACATGGGAGCAGGCTGGAAATTGGGGACAACAGTGTTTGCAGCCCCCAGTATGAAGTCCTAAGCCCCCAGTGCACTTCCAAATCCTGCAGAGGGCAGGCAGATGTGGAGTGAGGACTGGAAGTGCAGTTTGGAGGGGTCTGACAAACTCCTGGGTACCAGCATCCTCCCGGAGTGAGGTGGGGGAATGTCAGAGTTCCCCACCCCGGGAGTCCTCACCAGCAGCCTCCCCGGAACGCACAGACTCTAAGGGATATGTTCCTGGAGCTGCGGTGTCTAGCTGGTCCCCTGAGGGGTGTCCTGGGTTTGTCCTCACTGATGGTGCTGGATGTACATCCCTCGTGTGTAGTCAGGATGAGGATGGGAGGGCTGGTGGCTGGGCACCCCTCCAGCCTCCCATCCCTGCTCCCAGTGGGCTTTCTGTGGTAAGGTGGGTGCAGGCGATCCCTCTGCCCGAGCTCTGACCCCTCCCTGCAGGGAGTGGCCTGGGATGCTGAGCTGGGGAAGGGGCTCAGGCGGCTGATGTGGGGGGCTGGCATGCCATGGGGTGGGCACCACCTGTCCCTGGGGTTCCTTGGACTCAGCAATGTCCATCCTGGCACTCCAGAAACTCTTCCCAGTACCGCATTTGTGCACCGAGTAGTCAGCCAAATCCTCCTGGAGCCACTCTCCATCCTGTCCCGGCCAGGACGCTATGCAGACATGATGAGGCTGCTACTTGGGTGCAAGCTGTGCTGGTCTGGTGCTGGACGTGCCATTGGTGTGGTACTTGGTGAAACGAATAAAAGCCACGCTGGTTCTGTGCCAGCTGTGCCGTGGCTTTAGCGCAGTCCGTGCTGGCTGTTTGGGAATTCTGGTCCTGGCCGTACCGTGGGTCCTTAGCGGCTCTGCTGAGGCTTTGGTGCCGGACACGCCGCAGCTTCGGCCAGCTCAGGAAGTTTTGCTGCAGTGCAGAGGAAGTGGCGGGGTGAGAAGCTCCGCTCCCCGCCGGCCCCCCCGGCGCTCCCCGTGCTGCCGATCGCTGTCCCCGCGGTTCCTGTCACCTGCCCAGGTAGGGGACGCACGGCTGGCACAGCGCCAGGCTGCCGCGCCGGAGCGCGGGCGGCCGGAGGGATTTTTGGGGACGGGATGGAGCGCTGACGGCTCTGCCGGGTGCTAGTTTCGTTCTGCCGGTTCCAGCGGGTGTTTCCTGCCCCGGCCTGTGCACCCACGGGCGGTGTTGTTCCCCCAGTTCTGCTGCCCCGGGGACGGGCGATCTGCTGCGGAACAGCCGCGGCACCCCCAAGGCTTCAACTTGGACTCGGGGGCTGGATTCCCCCTTGGAGCTGCCCCCGAGGATCTGGGGGTGCACAAGGGTCCCTTGGGAGCTGCATGCAGGACCCAAGGGTGGGCCTCGCCAGGCGGCAGTGTCTGAACAGCACTCCCAGGAAAGGGTGCTGCAGTGGCTTGGGGACCCTGGGGTGACCATGGCAGAGCCCTGGGGGTGTGTCAGTGTGGGACAGGTGACACAGGGTCCTGGCACCTGGTGTGCCGTGATGCACTCATAACATAGAGATAACATGTATGTGTTGGTGCTTGGTGATGTCGAAAGGGAATATGTATGGGTATAGATGTGTGTATATATTGTATTTCTCACATACGTCTTGATGCTGTAGTGAATATACACAGGAGTGTATCTGTGTGTCCATATATATGTTATATGTGTGTGACATGGATATATTGGGGAGTTCAGAACTAACCAGTAACCCCAAAACTGATTTCAAAAGTCACTTTAATTGTATGACCAGGAATATATTTGCTAGAGGCGTGTTTTTGTTTTGAGAACATTTTAAAAACAAAGAGCAATCATTTCCTAAGAAATTCTTCCCTCTGAGGGTGGTGAGGCCCTGGCACAGGCTGCCCAGAGAAGCTGCTCCATCCCTAGAAGTGTTTAAAGCCAGGTTGGATGGGACTTGGAACAACTGGGGTTGTAGGTGTCCCTGCCCATGGCATGAGATAAGCTTTAAAGATCTTTTCCCAACTGAACCATTCGATGGTTGTATGACTCTTTGGCCAGTGCTGGTGGCTGGCCATGCCCGTGGTTGGAGGAGATGCTGTGGTGCAGGATAGCTGCAGGACAAGGGGTGCATTCAGGAGGGTGAGGGTACGAGTCACCCTATTGTGGGTGTGGGGTCCTGGCTCTACCTGTGGGGCAGCATCTGCTGGGAGCTTGGGAAGATATCCACACTGGGGCTTCCTGGAGTCATGGGTGACTAGTTAAAGTGTCTTGTGCTGGCTCTGAGGGAGCTCCACAGCCTTAGGGTGCTGCTGTTGGCCCCAAACCCATCTCCTGCCCCCTGGGGGGACCTGACCTGGGTGCCTGGCAGCCAGTGAACATGAGAGGCCTGGGGCTGGGGGAGATACTCCTGGGCTGGCCAAGGACTAACAACAGTGGGGAATGCTTGCCCGTGTTGG
Source organism: Sylvia atricapilla (assembly GCF_009819655.1). NCBI lineage: Eukaryota > Metazoa > Chordata > Aves > Passeriformes > Sylviidae > Sylvia > Sylvia atricapilla. The sequence continues at coordinate 1,420,391 of NC_089141.1, forward strand.
GGCTGATGGTTGCGCATGTCTGGATGATCCTTTCCCATGCTGAGCTGATGCCTACATCAGGATGATGTTTGCCCAGGTCTGGATGGTACTTACCCACATCAGGGTGATGCTCACTGCATCCAGGCTGGGGCTGAGGCTCTCTGCCAGCAGCTGTGAGGCAGCTGCATTGGTCTGGCCCCGTCTCTGGGTGGGACTGAGACCCCACCATAACCCCTTGTGGAGGTGGGAGTGCCCACAGGGGAGGGACCTCTGAGAATGAGGGCTGAGGAAGGGCTGGAACACCCCTGTGTCTGCAGACAGCCTGGGAATAGAGCTGGTGACCTGGCTGTTTCTGGGATGACGCCATGTCCCCATGTCCCCTCACTTCCGGCGGTGCTGCCGTGGTCCCTGGTGCTTCCTCCCAGCTGCTTGCAGAACCATATTGTGGTTTCCTCCAGGCCCTGTTCACCTCCGGGTTCTCACCGAACCCCAAACCCTGGGCCACCCCAAGCATTCCTGTGCTGGGAGGTGATAGATCATCCCAGCCCTGCTGCGTGTGGGATGTCTGAGATACTGCTTTCCCATGGGTTGGCGGCAGCAACTGTGTTCAACACTGGGAGCTCTCTCTTACCAGTTCCAGACTTGAGACCCTCCCAATGCCAGCAGCGGGTCTGGGAGCCTCCCAGTTTTGGCCGCTGATGGCTCAGACCTCGACACCCTCCAGAGGATGAGCAGAGGATGCTCGTGTCTGCACAATCCCCCTGATCATGGGATGAGGCTGTCACTGAGGGGGACACCCCCTCTCCATGCCCAGGGGATGGTCTAAGCATTAGAGCAGCCCCCCGAGCAGCTGGTGGGAGGAGGGGGTTGTAGAAGGTGATGTCCAAAGAAGTTGTCACAGAAGACTTCTTTTCAGAGGGCTGGGTGAGCTGGGCAGGGGTGGTGGCCTGGGCAGAGGTTTTGGTTTTGGGGTGGTGCCTGTGGGAGAGCAGCCCTCTCTGCACCCCTTAAAAGAGAGGTCTAGATAAAAGACAGCAGATAAGGTGCTGCTCAGATAAGGGACAGCTCATAAGGCACTGGTTTGCCACTTCCCTAATGGCAGAAGTGGCACCAGCCAGACCCTGCCTGGTGGTATCCCTCCTGGATACCCTGGAGCAGGACTGGCATCCTTTGGGCATGGCTGCTTGGGGGTGCAGGGGGTAAAATGCACGGAGGCATGGGGGGGACATGAAGCTCAGGGATGCTACAGCAGCAGATGACATGGAGAGCAGGCAGACCAGTGGGGAGGGTGTTTTGGGGAACTGGGGTGTTATTTGTGCCTGAGCCCTGTGGGTGTCCATCCTATTGGTCCCTGGGATGGTGGGGCTAGGGGCTGAGCCAGAAGTCCCCATCCAGGAGATGGGGGTTTTCCTGGCCTAAGGCTTGTCACCTCATTGCTGGCCATGGGGCTTGTGCTGCAGCCCCCCACCCACACCCCAGGGGGCAAACACCATCCTGAGTGGCTGCACAGATGCAGACCTCAGCCAGGCTCTTGCTGGAGGCTCTGTGGGTTGCACACTGTCACCTCCATGTCTCTGGGTCTCTGCACACCTGGGTGCTTTGTCACCTGCTGCCTGGCGGTGTTGGGAGCAGTGCTGCTCCACTGCCCACACTCCCCTTCCTATGCTCCTCTCCTTCCCTGCCAGCATTCCCTGATGTATAGATGGTTGTGGCTGGTTCCCATGGAGATAGCTGCTGAGAAATGAGGTCAGGCTGACCCAGGGAGAGCCAGCACTCCCGTCCTGCCCTGCTTCCTGCTCCAGCCAGGGAGAAGTTTCTTCCCCAGCTCACCCCCAGCTATAGGAAGGCTCTAGTGCACAAGCCATGGTGCTGGAAGGCACATCCCCAGAAACCATGGGGTGCTGATGGCATCCTTGGCCATGGAATCTTGGGATCACAGGATGGTTTGGATTGGATGAGACCTTAAAGCTCGTTTAGTTCCACCTCCCCTTGCCAAGGCCAGGGACACCTCCCACTAGACCAGGTTGCTCCAAGCCCCATTCCACCTGGCCCTGAACATTTGCAGGCACAGGGCAGTCACAGCTTCTCTTGACAACCTGTGCCAGGGTCTTACCACCCTCAGAGGGAAGAATTTCTTCCCAATATCCAATCTAACCTTCCTGTAGCTGCAGTAGGAGGTAGCTGAGGCAAGGATGGGGATGGTGCCAGCGTGCAGGTCTCCTGGGGCTCACCTCCCCATGTCTTGGGGTGGAAATTCTGCCCACTTCCTCTGCCCTCTCTCTGGATTCAGGGATGCTCCCGAGGTGCTTTGTATTTTTGTACCCTGGAGAAACTTCTTAATTTCCTGCCCTTGCAAACACCATTACTCCAGAGGTTTTTATTGATACAGCCTGTCACCTTTGAGTCTCAGCAAGGCAGGAAGCAAGGAACAGGAGGTAGGAGTGGCTGAGCCGAGCTGTGCAGGGGCCCTGTGGAGAGGAGGACAGTCCCCATGGTCCCCCTCCCCACTGGTCAAGGTTTTGAGGCTGGGAGAATGGCTTACTGAGCCAGAAGCTCCATTTCCAGGATTTCTTGCTGCCGTAGCAGCCACCCTGGATCTCCAGTGTCCACTCCACCATAAGGAAGCTGGTGGCACAGAGCATCTCTAGGACCCCCATCCTGCTCCAGGAATCCTGTGGCCACCTGCAAACCAGCTAAGGAAGTGGCTCTGCCATTGTTTAGACTGGAGGAAAGAAAACAACCTGCTCTGGGATGTGGCTTCAAGGCTGTGTGGGTGGCTTGGGGTGTCCCAGAGTGAGATAAGGATCCTGAGCCGTGAGCACGCCCAGGGGAGTGAGATTGGATGCCAGGAAAACATCTCCAGGCTGGAAAAGTAGTCATATGACCCAAGCACAGGAAAGGCTTTGCCTTGGGGTCTTAGGAATTGGTTTGTGGGTTTGGGTCTGCTGGGGTTTGGTCCCTTTTGGGGGTCCTCTGTGCCCCCCCTGCAGGTGTATCAGGGTTGGGAATCGAGGCAGGAGCTGGCATAAGGCAGTGCTTGCTCCTGTCTCCCACAGCATCCCTGCCAAAGAGGAGGTGTCCGTCACTGAGAGAGCACCTGACGTCACCCTGTCCTCCCTGTCTTCCCTGAGTTGCACGAAGACACCAGCCCTGACGCCACTGGCACTGCCCTCCAAGGCCACCCTTCCCTTTGTGCCAGAGTTTGGTGAGTACAAGGGGGGGCCCTCCAGTCTTCCCCTGTCACAAATCTTCCTTTGGGATATCTGGCTGCCAATCCCTCAGCATCCATCCCATGGGTGCTGTGCCTTCTTTCTTGTCAGTTTGTTCCTTTGTCCTTGCTGCAGTCTCTTTCTTCTCTATCTCCTTCCTTGTCTTCTGGGCTTGAGGTGTCAGCGGTGCATGTACTGGGGGATTTAGGGTGTGTGAGGTCTGACCTGGGGGTTTCAGGGAAGGGATATAAGACCTGGGTTGGGAGTTTCAGGGCATGCAAAATGTGGACTAGAGGTTTGGGTGCAGCCTCTCCTAGGGCAGGGCAAAGGTTTCTGTGGGTGCTAGAAGTGCCCACACCCACTCACAGAGGAAAAGTGAACCTGTCAGGAGTGAAATACAGATGTCCCTGGTTGTGGGGTCCCAGCACTGTGCCTTTGCATCCCCCAGCACCATCCTCAGGGTGTCCCTGGGGCCCAGCCAACTGCAGGGAGCAATGCTGAACTGGGGACCCCCATGGAGGGGTCAAAATTTGGTCTCAGGGTGCAGCCCTGGTTGAACTATATACAGCTGGAATAGCTCTGCTGTAAGGAAGAGGAAGAGCTGAGCTGTGTGGGGTGCTGGGTGCCTCTCAAGGCCAGCAGCCCTGCAGGAAGCAGCACTGGTTTAACTGGGAGCTGGGGTGGTTTCAGAATCTGGGAGAAGCTGTGGACAGGGAGCTTATCTGTTTGTGGGGGAAGCAGGGAGGAAAGCTGCTCCCACCCTGATGGGTTTGGGATGCAGAGTCTGGGTTTCTGTGGTGCCAAGGTGCATCTACCTGCACCCCTCAACCCCCTGCTGCCTGGGAGCATCCTCGCCTGCTGCCAGGGCCCAAACATCATCATCTGGGTTGGGATTTTGGTAGGAATCTGCTCCAGATTCTCAGTGGGATTTTGGAGTGGGTGTCTGCCAGGGTCAGGCTGTCTGGGGCCACTTGTTCCCAGTGGGGTTACAATCCTGACCAGGATTCCTGCTGATGTGTGTGCTGGGTGAGAAGGAACCATCTCTTGCTCCCATCATCCTCTGGAATCTCATTTCCATGGTGCAAAAGCTTGGGAGATGATAAGGATTGGGAGAGGAGGGAGGGGAATCCACCCTGGAAAACAAGCTGTGGAAAAGGCCCCTGGGAACCCCCAGCAGCAGGAGCTCCCGGGCAGAGACATGAGAGCCTGGACAGAGCCATGGTGCTGGGGTTGGTGTCACCAAGTCCCCTTCTGGTGAGGCCAGGAGTGTCGTGACAGTGCTGGGAGGTGCCACTAGCAGGACTTTGCCCTTTCCCAGCTCTTCCCCAAACTCTTTGATAACACCCTTGTCACAGGGATGGAGTGGTTATTTGCCAAGGGCAAAGCAAAGGGAAGCCAGCCATGCCTGCATCATCCCCCACACCAGCTCCAGGGTAGCAGGGAGAATTGGGACCCTTTGCTGCACCCCAGCTGATTCCCAGCATCTTCCCTCTCCTTTGCCAGATGACTCAGACTACGAGGACACGGCGTGGGAGGAGGAATTAGCCCGACCGACGGGGGAGATGGCCAAGGTTGGTCCCACCATGGGGCTGGAGGTGGGTAGGAGCTAGCAGGGTGACTGGCCCTAAGGACAGGTACCAGCCTTGGGATGCTCCAGAGATACTGCTTAGGGCTGGAGGAGGCTGGAGGAGCATGTTGGCACTGGCTAGAGAGGGAGTTCTGCCTCCCTGAGCACCCACCGGGTCTCCCATAGGTCCCTAGGAAGTACTCCCATGGGGGCTGGAATTCCAGAGCTGGAACTGGGTTCTTCAGTGTCCTTGGGAAGTATCTATCAGGTCTTTCAGTGGTGCTGGAACTCGAGGGTCCCTGGGGAGTACCCACCAGGGCTTACCCCAGTAAAGCACTCATTGGGTCCTCTGGGGTCCCTCTGGGGAGCACCCACAGCTGTGCAGCACCCCGCCACACTCACGTACCCAGAGTGTGTGCTAGTAGACATCTCCAGCACTGCATCTTGAATGTAACCCCTGGATTGTGAATTTCTATCTGCCTCCCGTGCTCTCTGGGATGGATTTGAGGAGTCCCAGAGGCTGCAGAGCCCCCATAGCACCTGAAGACCCCGTCTGCCTTTGCTTGAGAACACCAGGGCCAAGGAGAAAATGCCAGATTTCTCATGAAGCTCCAACATTTTTAGCTGCTGTTAATAACCACCCTGGTGTTCAGCTCTTCCCTTGACTGCACTTCCCTCTCTCTGTGAGCTTCAGCATGCCTCTCCCTGGGCACCCTGGCACTGTGGGCACCTGTTGAGCTGGGGATGGGCTGGTGACATGGCATTGGGTCCCCTCTCCTTCCATCCACCCTGCACCCTCACGGTGCAAGGAGAAGCCCAGGTGTCACCCGTGTGTGTCTCTGCAGGAGGATGCTGAGCCTAGGATGGGGCGACCACGGTCCCAGCGTTTCAACAGCCTCTTCAGTGAAGATGAGTTCGGTGATGACCACCCCAGTGCACCCCCTGCCAAGTACGAGCTTGGCTGCCCTTTGTGTGTTTGAGGCTGGTGATGTGCTCTGTGTGTGTATGGGCAAGGGATATGTGTGCATGTACCAGGGAGTGTTTTTGTTTGTGTGAGGGGTGTGAGCACAGGCAGAGAGCTCTTGTGCATGGCAGGGCGAGTGCACAGGTCAGGGCTTCTTGTGTATGCACAGCTCCACAGCGTGCACACACGTGGGCAAACACAGGAGCTGTGTGTGGGAGCACATGTGGGTGTGTGTGAGCAGAGAGCAGCTCTGCACGTCACTGGGTTGGGGCTGTGGTGTTGGGGGTGCCCCATCTCCCCTCCCAGAGCTGGGACTCAGGCCTGGGCTGTCCCTGGGACTGGGGAACATGCTGGGACCCCACGGAGGGGACTGTCCTCAGTGTCCCCACTTGCGTACAGCTGGCCTGCATTGCCTGTGCCTCAGGGAAGGTCACAGGGAGGCTGAAGCACGCTGGGGGAGCCTCAGCCCCTCCCGGGACCCACCAGCTCTTAACCCTCTCCCTCGGCTCCTCATCCCCAGTGGTGGCAGCAGCTGGAGTGACAGGGACCTCAGCCTGCACCCGCCTGCACCCGACGCCTTCCCTGACAGCAGCCACAGTATTCTCAGTGACAGCATGGAGGGCACCAGTGCCACCAACCCGCTGTCACCCACCATCAGAGCAGGGTGGCTGGACAAGAACCCACCACAGGGGTGAGTGATGTTCTGGGGGGGTCTCTGTGTGACGTGGAACGGTGATTGTCCCCTCCTTTTTGCACCTGTAATTCCTGCTTATGGGGGTGTGCTTTTGCTTTGCTGAGAATCCATCACTAGGGATTTCTTCCACTCCTTTCTAACTTGTGATTCAGGTTAGAAACACCCATTTTTTTTGTGAAAGAGCCTTTCTCAGAGCAGGTGCCACCAGCTGTTGTACTGACTGCTGAGAAGGTGAAGCTGCAGCTTGAGCTTCCTCTCAGACCCTGCATCACTGGGAAAAGAGCTGCTTTTCCTCTGGGGGAGCCCTGGAATAGCAATGCTCACAAGAGAAGCTGTCAGGGATGAGGTGGGGTGTCTGGGCTGAGCTGTGCATTTGGGATCGCTGGGTTTGCTGCAGGAGGAGGTGGTGATAGCCCCTCTCCCATGGGATGGCAGCCCCAAATCCTGGGCTGATGGTGGAAAGTCAGAGTGGTGCAACAGTAAAACATGAGAAGTGCTGGGCTTGTGCCTGTGTGCTTCAGGGTGTGTGAGCCAGGGAGTCATAGGGAGCCCAGTGATCACCCCTGGGAGTCTAGTGAACCCACTGAGCACAACCAGCACAGTGTGCACAGGGAGCCAGCTCCAAGAGCCTCTTTGCTAGCTGGGAGGCAACAATCAAGCAGGAGATGTGATGGATGTTTGGGGGCTTTTTAATCTGGGCTCTGAGGAAGCTCCAAGGCAGCAGTTTCACTGAAGAGGAGGAAGCTCAGTTGTTTGCAACAGAGCAGCCATGCTACTGGGGAAGTGAGAGCAGCTGGAATGTCCCTGGGAAGCTTCTCCAGCAAACCTTTCCTGAGTAAACAAGCCCTTGAAGCAACCATGTTCCTGACACCACAGCAGCCCCAGCTCCACCAGCAGAGGGGACCTGAGGGTTCAATGCTGGTAGGGGGCTGCATGTGCTGGAGCTGTGTTGGAAAGGGCTTGGCTCCTCCTGCAGCCCTAATGCTAAAAGGCTGAAGATGCCTTTTCCTGTGGTGCATGGTTGGTCTGTGTCCTCAGCTGGGGAGGGCAAAGGGTTCTCTCTTCTGTATCCCCATCCTGATAGAGATGCATGGCTTCTCCCTCTGCTCCGGTGCCACTGACCCTTCCTGGAATGTGTCTCCTGGACTGAATCCTGCCTGGCTGTTAGGGGCAGCCCTTGTTCTTCAGCTCCATGTTTTAATGGTGACTGGAGAAAAGCATGAAGTCCCCATTGTCGTCCCTAACAGCAACATGAGGGCACAGGATCAAGGGCTGGGGACTTCAAGGGCTGGCCGGGATGGGCCTCTTATCCCTGTGCAGGACAGAGGACTGAAGATACAGTGCCAGATCAAGGGTTGGAGACACAGGGCAGAATGGAGGGCTGGAGACATCGACGGCTTGGGACACGGCACGTGATGGAGGGTTGGGGACATCGAGGGCTGGGGACACAGGGCAGGATCAATGTCGAGGTGGCCCCAGGCTTTTGGCAACTGGGGCGTGAACACACATCCTGAATCATCCGGAGTTCAAGGGCATCCCCTCCAACGGGTCCCTCTGGTCCCCTGCCAGGTCCTACATCTACCAGAAGCGCTGGGTGAAGCTTGACGTGGACTACCTCCGCTATTTTGACAGTGAAAAGGTGGGTGGAGACGATGGATCTGAGGGTTTGGGATGAGAAGGTGGCAGAGGAGCTGCCCCAGCAAGGCCACTTCCCTCTGGGCATCCCATGTCGGAGATGTGGCTGTGCCGATGGTCAGTATCCTGGGGAGCAGCCGTGGCTGGGTGCTGGGGATGAGATGTGGGAGGCTCAGAGCCTTCTGGACACTGGAGCTGGAGCAGTGGGAACCTGGGGCTGTAACCACCCCGCTGCCCCGAGGCCACAGACATGAGCAGGGTGTCTCCCCACTTCCTCACGCAGGATACCTACTCCAAGCGGCTCATTCCCGTCTCCTCCATCTCCCGCGTCTCCAGCATCGGGGACCAGAAATTTGAGGTTGTCACCAACAACCGTAACTTTGTGTTCCGGGCCGAGAATGATGGTGAGTGACAGGGGTCTCTGTTCCCCAGCTGCTCTCCCTTCCCAGCCCAAAGGATGAGTCCCGTTGGCTCCAGACTGATCCTGACCCGTCTCACCTCTGGCCCTGCAGCAGACCGCAATGAGTGGATACGGACCCTTCAGCAGATTGCAGAGAAGCAGAAGAGCAAAGCTCCAGAGAGCACATTGATGTCCTTGGCCACTGACAGTGCCACTGAGCAAGTGGACAAGAGTGGCTTCTTGGAGCTGCGGGGCTTTAAGCACAAGCTCTTTGTGGTGGTGGCTGGGGACAAAGTGTTCCTTTACAAGAATGCGGAGGTGGGTTGCTGGAGGGGCTGTGGCACTGTGGGGGACCTTGATGCCGTTTCAAGGGGACTCCTTCAGGCACTCCCAGCCTGAGCAGAGCAGAGTGAGCTAGGGCACCCAGGCCTGCCCTCCCTCAAATGGGGACAGCTCAGAACCACAGGGTGCTGCCCTCTGAGCCCTCCCTCTCTGCTGGCTCTGAGCCTTGGGATCTCCCAGAAGTATCACACCTACTGTAGCTGCTTCCAGAGTCTGCGGTGCCCGAGATATCCCCAGGATGAAAGGAGAGCGGGGCAGGGAAGGGACAGAGTTATCCCAGCTCCCATCATCCATTTCCTCATCATCCCCTGCCCACTCTCCCCCACCAGGACTATCGGCTGAGGATTGGCATCACCTACATTGAGATGAATGTGGGGAATGTCAAGGAGGTGGATCGCCGGGGCTTTGACCTCACCACACCATACAGGATCTTCAGGTAAGATCTTCAGGCACCCACCTTCAGGGTGAGGAGGGGGTGCTGAGGGTCCTGCCCACCTCGAGCCATGGTATTATCCCTCCTGGCAGCTTCTCTGCTGACTCGGAGCAGGAGAAGGAGGAATGGGTGGAGGCCATGCAGCAGTCCATCACTGAGGCACTCTCCAACTCGGAGGTGGCCAAGAGGATCTGGGCAGTGGAGTCCAACCGCTTCTGTGCTGACTGCGGCTCCCCCAAGCCTGACTGGGCCTCCATCAACCTCTGTGTTGTCATCTGCAAGAGATGTGCAGGTACCCATATCCCTGGGGATCCCTGGGCACCCCCAAACCTTTCCCACCCCAAAATGGGTCCCTCACGCTCATCTCACTGGCAGGGGAACACCGGGGACTGGGCCCTGGCATCACCAAAGTCCGGAGCCTGAAAATGGACAGGAAGGTGTGGACTGAGGAGCTGATCGAGGTAGTGGCGCAGACCAGTCCCAAAAACCCCTTTTTGGGGGGGAGACCCCCTGTTCCCTCTGCATTGTGGAGCTGCTGGTTGTGGGCTGGGAGGTGCTGGCTCTTCCAGGCTGACTCCATCCTCTTGTGTGGCTTGGCTGGGGAGAGGACACCCAGCAGCCTTTCATTCCGTCCCTGTCCACCCCTGGCAGCCACGCCGGCGAGGACAAGCGGCACTTGACGTGCCACAGACAGATGGTGTCTGTCTGTCCGTGGGGACACGGCTGAGGGGTGGCTGAGGTGGCTGTGGGGGCGTGTTACGTGCCACAGAGAGATGGTGTCACTCTGTCCGTGGGGACACGGCTGAGGGCTGTGGGGCCGTGTTACGTGCCACAGAGAGATGGTGTCACTCTGTCCGTGGGGACACGGCTGAGGGGTGGCTGAGGTGGCTGTGGGGCCGCGTTACGTGCCACAGACAGATGGAGTCTCTCTCTGGGTCGGGACACGGCTGAGGGGTGGCTGAGGTGGCTGTGGGGCCGTGTTACGTGCCACAGACAGATGGTGTCTGTCTGTCCGTGGGGACACAGCTGAGGGGTGGCTGTGGGGCCGTGTTACGTGCCACAGACAGATGGAGTCTGTCTGGCCGTGGGGACACGGCTGAGGGGTGGCTGAGGTGGCTGTGGGGCCGTGTTACGTGCCACAGAGAGATGGAGTCTCTCTCTGGGTCGGGACACGGCTGAGGGGCGGCTGAGGGGCGGCTGAGGTGGCTGTGGGGCCGTGTTACGTGCCACAGACAGATGGTGTCACTCTCTCCGTGGGGACACGGCTGAGGGGTGGCTGAGGGGTGGCTGTGGGGCCGTGTTACGTGCCACAGAGAGATGGAGTCTGTCTGTCCGTGGGGACACGGCTGAAGGCAGCTGTGGGGCCGTGTTACGTGCCCCAGACAGATGGTGTCACTCTCTCCGTGGGGACACGGCTGAGGGCGGCTGAGGGCTGTGGGCCTGAGCGGGGCCGGGGCAGAGCACTATGGCCGCCGGCGCGCAGGAATGTGTCGGCGCAGCCAAGGCCGCGATCGGCTGGGCGGGAGGAGCCGGGATTCCTTTCAAAACCTAACCTGGCAGCCATTTCCCGCCGGCACAGCCCGGCTTGGCTCCGTTCTTGCCATCCATCTTGCTCAGAGCCCGCATTCCTGCCTGGCGTCCCACCCGCGCACCCCCCGCCTCCAGCGCTGCTCCCCGAGCTCCCAAACGCTTCCAGCTGCTGCCTGCGGCTGCTCCTTTTCCCTTCCCTTCGCTGGGAACGCTGCCCGAAACCGCCCCTCCTCGGCTCCTGCATGCACCCCTTCCACCCCTGAGAACTGCGGGTGATGGCTCTCTCCCGTGGGTATTGAGGTGATGTGAGTCTCCCTGATAAACCTCTTAATTGGCATCGCTCGGCTGTGGGTGGCGGAGTGGCGACGGGTCGCGGAAAGCGCTTTGAATCTGTCCCCATGGATACTGAGCGCCGCTCCACCTCCCACAGCTGGGTGCTGCTTTCCAGATGTGATTTTTTTTCCGGGGCAGGAAGGGGAGTTGGCGGCTCTGGGGGCTGTCAGATGCTGCGTGCCTGCAGTGGGTGGGTGCACCTGCACCCTGCCCACCCACACTCCCCACTCCACACCACACCACCCACGTTCTTCCTGCACCCCACTGTTCCTCCGGGGCAGCATCCTGCCCCCAGCAAATCCCCCCTCCCAAAATGCCCCAGCAGTAGTGTCACACTGGCATCTCCTTGTCCTTGTCCCCCCGCAGCTCTTCCAGCAGTTTGGCAATATGATGGCAAACCAGTTTTGGGCTGCAAATGTGCCTCCCAGTGAGGCCATCAGCCCCAGCAGCGGCAGCCAGCAGAGGAGGTGCTTCATCATCGCCAAATACCGGGAGGGCAAGTACCGCCGCTATCACCCACTCTTCGGCAACCAGGAGGAGCTTGACAGGGTCAGTGTGCCCCAGGGATGGGCATCTGCTTGGGGGTCCCGCCTGGGCAGAAAGTGGTGCTGAGCTGGGGTCCCGAGGCTCTTTTTTTGTGTCCCGGCAGACTGCCGACCATCCCTCCCTGCCTGTATCCCTGCCTGTATCCCTGTCTGTATACCCCAGCCTTCACTGCACACCCTGTGTCCTCACTGTGCACCCCAAGCCACAGCCTGGGGTCTCCAGGAGGGATGAGCCAGCTGTGGGGACAGGGTAACATCTCTGCCATGGGGCATAACCTTGTCCAAGATAGGATCTCCCTACCACAGCCACAGGGTTTACCTCTCCCTGGCTTGGAAATTGTTTTGGGGTCAAGCCCTGGGCTGGATGGGGTTTATGGGAGTCGGTGCTGGGGGCACACCCCAGTTGAGGCAGCTTGACATCCCTCTCCAGGAGTACCTGGGCAGCACTCCTGATCACCAGGCATGGCACCATTTCCTGGGCTGGCTGTTGGCAGAGTGCCAGACTAGAGTCACACAGAGAATGTCACACAGGCAATGCCATCCTGGCACTGCCATCCTGGCACTCTGGCCTGACCTTCCCCTCCTGCTCTGCCGTGCCTTGGCCCCTGCCGTGGTTTCTCCAGTGTTTGCACAAGCGGTGGGGGTACACGGGGGGCCCAGTTAGCCGAGGGAATTCGCATGTGGGCTTGTTTGTTTTCCTACTCCGGCTCGGCCGGCCCGCCCCGCTGCCGTATGACTTCACCCCGGCTCCTTAAGGGAGGGATTCGCTGCCGGCTCCAAACTTTTTCTCCCACTTTGAGCCTCCTTTGTTCTGACCAGGCGGCCGGGAGGCGGCCGGGAGGGGGTCCGGCGGCTCACTGCACTCCCCCAGCTCCTTTTGCTGGGGTTCTTCTCCTCCTCCTGCTCGGTGGGAGCCATCAGCCTCACCGCTGGCCTCCTGCCTCTGCTGCAGGCTCTGTGTGCGGCTGTCACCACCAGTGACCTGGCAGAGACACAGGCTCTGCTCTTCTGCGGGGCATCGGTGACCTGTGACACCGGGGACCCGCAGTGCCCAACGCCCCTGGCCCTGGCTGAGAGAAGTGGGCAGCGCCTGCAGATGGAGTTCCTGCTCCACAACAAAACCTCAGGTAAGGGCTGACCCCCTTGAAGCTCCTCCATGGGCTCACACCCACTGCAAACATCCCCGGAGTTGCTGCTGGGGTGTTCTCAGGGACACAGCTATGTTTCCTGCTTTGTGTCCTGCCCAGCAGACTCCTGGCAGGAAGCTCACCATCTGCTGGCACTGTTGGGGGTCAGTGTACCTCCTGAGAGGGAAGAGAGGTTTTGGGGCATCCCTGCACCCCTGGGGGCTCAATCCCAGCTGGGAACACAGGTCTGGAGCTCATCTGGAAATGCCAGCTGGTGTTGCAGACACCGGAAGGGATAGGGGAGAGTATTTCCACACCATCCTGGCATGCTGTGGGCATTCCAGCCAGGTTCAAGGGACATTCCTCTGTCAGATGGGCAGCCCCCACCTCCAGCATGTCCCTGGGGCAGGAGGGCTGACCCCTTCATGGCCAGTCCCGTTCTGCTGGATGTGCACCCCTGCCCCTGAACTTCAGGAGAGCTGATGGCTCCCATGGGATTTACACCCTAATAAAGGCCTCGGGCGGGTGGACAGGAACACTTGGGCAAGTGGAACAGAGGTGTGGGAGTCTGGCCAGCACCTGCCAGAGCTGTCACTTCCCTCCTTGCCTCGGCAGCCAAGTCTGTCCTGCGGAAGTTGGAATTTGCCCAGGTCTGGGGCTGGCTCAGCTCTTCCTGATGTGTCAGCACTAAAGGTGCTTGGAAGAGCTTCAAGGCCTCCCAGGCCACCCCAGTAAGCCAGAAAAATCCAAAGCTTGGGTTCATACTGCTGGGGCCAGCAATCTCCAGTGCCCTGGGATCGCTGGGGTGGATGAGCCCAGCACCGTGTGGAGCAGGGCTGGACTGGGAGAACAGGGATCTGCCTCATCCTGGATCCTCCATCTCTACAGCTCCAGGCACCCTACACGCTGACCTGGGTGTGATTTAGGGGTGTACCTGCATCCTATCTCTGCTTTATTCTGGAGGAAGTGGGAGTTGGGTTTTGCTGGCAAGGTGGGGAAATGGAGACAGGGGACATGACTGTGATCAGATGAGGAGGCAGTGACAGAGCCCTGGGCTGTTATTTCAGCTGCAGGACTCTGATTCTCTGCCCTGCACATCCTGCAGAGCATCAGGGTTCTGGGACAGCCTGGGAGTGACCTCAGTGGTGGGCGAGCTTGGACCCCCCCTCCCCACACTGTTCCCATCCAGTCCTAGCTCGGTGCTTAGGAAAGGGCTTTGGGGAGGACTCACGATGTAGAGTGACTCCCAGGCAGCCCTGGATTTGGACACCAGCACTGTTCCTTGCACCTCGGCTGTGCTGTGGTGGGAACTCGGGGTGCAGCCTGTGAGATGCTCCTTGTGCTGAGACTGGAGAAACCCAGCTGCCTTGTGTGGATGGAGGGGAGGGCAGCTCCCCGTGACAGACTGATGTCCCCGCTTGCAGAGCCGCCACGCCTGGAGATGGTGTGCAGTGAGGAGAAGCCCTACTCTGTGCTCCTGCCCTCCATTACCCACAGTGGCTTCCTCTACAAGACCCCCTCCATGGTCAAGCCCATCAGTGAGCGGAAGGGCCCAGAAGGTACATGTGTGAGACAGGAAAAAAGGGAGATGGGAGATTTATAGCAGTTTCCCCTGAGAGGGGAAGTTGCACTCTCCCCTGTTCTCTCAGGCATCGAGAAGGTGAAGTGCAGCATCACCTGGTAGCCTGGTTTGCTGGGCACCCAGGGGGTGCTGTTGGAGTGCTCAGGCTGGTTGGGTGGGTGCCGTGGGGTGGGCCAGAGCTCAGGGAAGCTGCTCAGTGGTCTCCTGTGCTGTGCAGAGTTCAGCCGGCGGTGGTGCACACTGCAGGATGGTGTGCTCAGCTACTATGAGAACGACCGTAACACTGTGCCCAATGGTGAGATCAGGGTGGAGGAAATTGTCTGCCTGGTGAACAACCCGCTCCATGCCCATGGGTAAGGCTGCACTCCCCTGGAGCACCCTGACAGCCCCTTCGTTCCTCTCGCACAGCTGCAGTGGCCCCCGTGAGGGGTGGCATGAGGGGACTGTGGTCCCCAACCCCACCAATGGCCCCTGAACCTATGGCTTTGCAGGGATTCTGTGTAAATAATTTGCAGCCTCTTTGGAGGATCTTTCCAATGCTTTTGTAACACCTTTGAGACCTCTTTGTAGCTACTTTGTAGTCCCTCTGGAACCCAAATCCAACTCCTTTGTAACCATTTTGTGGCCCCTGTCCAGTCCCTATGTCCCCTGTTGGAACACGTCTGGCAGCACAGGGATGCTGGAGTGCCTGGGGCCATGGTAAAGGGATCTCACATTAGATCAGCCATTATCAGAGCCATCAGCAGCCATGCAGCAGGATGCTCCCACCCCTGGAACACCCCTATTGCCCACCCAGCTCTATCCCACTCCTGTGGGCACCCAGGCTCCCCTTTTCCTCCCTGCTGAAGGATTGAGAACACGTTTGAGGTGTACACCGAGGCAGATCGACTCTACCTCTTCGGGCTGGAGAGCCCTGACTCCGCTCAGGAATGGCTCAAGTCTATTGCCAAGGTGGGAAGCAGGGGTCTGGGGTGGCCCTGGGTGCTGGTGGCAGCTGGATGCAGTGGTGCTGATGGATTCCTCTCCTCTCTGGCTCAGTCCTTTGTCCACCCCTGTGCCGAGGATCTGGTGGCACTAGACTTTGCCCGGCTTGGCCGAATGCGTTATAAAGGGGGTCTCACCCTGGAGCGTGCCCAGGAGGGCTGGTTTGCCCTGGTGGGCTCCACACTCCATGTCTGCTCTGAGGACGGCCGTCGGCAGGAGCCTCTCCAGCTGCGCAAGCTGCAGGAGCTCTGTGAGTACCACTGCCCTGCTGGCAGCATCCCCTGGCTGGGAGGGAGGCATGTCCCCCAAATCCCGTCCTAGGGTGCATCTAGCTTTTGGTGGGAGGCTGGTGGGTGTCACTCTTGTGGAGCTCAGTGTCCCTTGAATGAAGGGGAATGCAGCCGCTCTTTCCTCTCTCCATCCTCTTTCCCTTCTCCATCCTCTTTCCCCTCTCCATCCTCTTTCCCCTCTCCATCCTCTTTCCCCTCTCCATCCTCTTCCCCCTCTCCATCCTCTTCCCCCTCTCCATCCTCTTCCCTATCTCTGCTTGTCCCATCTGGACTGGAGCTGGACCTGTTGGCAGAGCTTCCCACAGCATGTGGGTCTATGGTAGCTGTGGCACCCCATGTTCCCGTGGGTGATGGCTCCCTGCCTTCCTTTTCAGCGATCCAAGGGGACAATGAGGTTCTGGTGCTGGTGGAGAGGCGGAGGTAAGAGGGTGCAGGAGAGGGGGGTTCCTCCAAGCCAAATACCCCTCCTTTTTCTTGAGTGTCTTTACGCTCCATGGCTCTAGACCCCCAAAATTGAGTTGGGATCACCTGCAGGCCCCCAGGGCCAGCCTTCCTGGGGGTTGCAGACATGCAGTGGGGTGTGGAGGAACACCACCCCTGAGCCTGAGCCCAGGTGTGCTGGCAGGACACTGTACATCCAAGGGGAGAGGAAGCTAGATTTCCTGGGCTGGGTCCACGCCATCCAGAAGGCTGCAGGCAGCTCTGGAGACACCTTGTCGGAGCAGCAGATGACGGAGTCGGACGTCCCACTGCTGGTGGACCGCTGCATTGACTACATCACCCAGTGCGGTATGGGTCAGGTCCTGGGCTGCTGGCAGGGCAGGGGGAGGGCATTCAGGTCAGCCCACTCATGTGGCATGGCAGGCTGAGCACCCTACATGCTTGTGATACGTTTTCCCTCCCTCGCTGAAGGTCTGCTCCTGCTCTGTGGGAGGGCTCCATCTCTAGCAGGGCTTTGGCAATGGAACACCTGCGGGATGGGATACTCTGTGGCACATGGCAGTGTTTGATGGGGAGCTGGTGAGCCAGGAGTGAGGTCTGTCTCCTGTAGAGGTGGTCTCATCCCCGCTGGTTCCATCACAGGGCTGACATCTGAAGGAATCTACCGCAAGAGTGGCCAGAACTCCAAGACCACCAGCCTTCTGGAGGTGCTGCAGCGGGATGCGCGCCGCGTCTGCCTGAAAGAGGGAGAGCACCAGGTGGATGATGTGGCCAACACCCTGAAACGCTTCTTCCGTGACCTTGGGGATGGGCTCTTCACTCGGCGGTTGGCCCTGGACTGGCTGTGGGCAACAGGTGAGCCCTGGGGGCTGCTTAGGGGTGACAGGAGGAGGGCCATGGGCTACCTAGTTCTGTGCAGCCTGTTTGTCCCCTCCATGGGTTGGAGAAACATGTCTGGGCTCCACATGTTCCCCTGGGCTGGGGTCTAACTGGTGGGTGAGGAGTGGAGTGTGTTCCTGCTGCCCCTGTACAGACTCATGCTCTGGCAAGGGTGAGGCTGAGCCAGGGGAGACAGTCAGGTTCCCCTTCCCTTCTGGATCTGCTCTCTGGACACTAGAGATAGATGCACTCAGCAGAAAAACAGACATGCTATGGCTGCATGGAGCTGGGATGCTCCAGGTTTGTGATGCTCCAGCTCTGTGGAGCTGGGAGGCTCTGGCCCCATGATGCTGGGATACTCCAGTCCCATTATGCTGAGATACTCTCTTCCCATGAATCTGGGGTGATCTAGCCCTGCAGAGCTGAGATGCTGTGGCCTCATTGAGCTGGAGTGCCCTGGCCTCACAGGTCTGGGATGATTTAGCCCCATAAAGAAGGCGTGCTATCACTCCACGGACCTGGGATTCTCCAGCCCTAGGATGCTCTGCCACCTTGGAACTGGTTCCAGCCCTACTGAGCTGAGGTGCTTCTTCCCCATTCGGCTCGGATGCTCCAGTCCCACGGAGCTGGGACCCTCTGGCCGTATGGAATTGGAGTGCTTTGGCTCCATGATGCTCCAGCCCTGTGATGCTGGGTTACTCTGGTCCCATGATTGTAGGATGCTTCAGCTCCAGCATGCTCTGGCTCTGCAGACCTGGGATGTTCTCTGGCCTTACAGATTTGGGATGCTCCATCCCCATGCTGGGACAGGAGAGAGGAAGTGAAGTCTGTAGAAGGGATGGTGTGGCCCTGAGCCTTAATCTCTGCTTTGTGCTCCTCCATGCTCATTCTCTCCCTCTGCAGCACTGGAGGATGAGGAGGAAAAGGTTAGCAAGTACCGGCAGCTCCTGGCTGCCCTCCCTCCGGTGAACCGGGCCACACTGAAGGCACTCATCAATCACCTCTTCCGGTATGGCATCGACCCACTGGGCATCAGCGTCTCCCCTGTAAAGTCCTTGGTGGCTCTGGGATGTGGGAGAGCCCTCATCCTTTGGCTCATGCCCCCAGCAAGGAAAGGAGAGGAGTTTGGGGTCAAACTGTGCCTGATGGCAAGCATCGTGTCCTGCACAGGGGTTGGAGGGAGGGGTCTGGGGGGAGCTCTGGGGCAGGAATCTTGACACAGTTCCCCACAGGGTTCAGTGCTTCTCTGGGGAGAACCAGATGAACACACACAACCTGGCCATTGTCTTCGGGCCCACACTCTTCCAGACGGACGGGAAGGACTACAAGGCAGGACGTGTGGTGGAGGACCTCATCAGTCACTACGTGGAGATATTTAACGTAGGTTCACCCCTGGGTCCTACTGTGTGGACATTCACAGGGAATGGAGAGGTGGAAGGAGGAGGAGGTCAGGTTTGCTTTGTCTTGTGGACATCTTGTTTTGGAGATAAGGGGAGAGAGGACCATGTCTTTTCAAATCTTGGAAACCCAAAGCCTGGAGCCAGGATGGTCTGGTCAGCCTTGATGGCTTCTCTTCCCTGGCAGGTCAATGACCAAGAGATGAAGAAGCAGCAGGATGAAATCACAGCCATTATGAAGATGCGGGAGGCATCATCCAGTGGAACACAAGTGGGTCCTGGACATGGGGATGTCTTTTCCTGAGGCCCCCAGTGTCTACTGTAGCATCTCCTGGACATGCCCTGGGCAAGGGATGTCCACACTGGTGGGGGGGATTTCACTCACACGTGGGAAGCTGCAGGCTGAAGCACTTTACTGTTGCTCTCCAGCAAGCTGGGGACTTCATCTGCACTGTCTACCTGGAGGAGAAGAAGACAGAGACAGAGCAGCATGTCAAGGTGAGTGGTTGGGCAGAGGGTGAAGAGGGGACAGGGATCCCCTCGTATGTCCAAGTCTCTGTGGTGGCACGGGGGACTCCCACTGAGCTGGTACCTCTGTGGTGTGAGGATGGAAGGGCCCTGGGCAGACTGATGGAGACTTGTCCCCTCCCTCTCAGATCCCAGCCACGATGACAGCTGAGGAGCTCATCTTTGAGATCTTGGACCGACGGAAAATTGTCATGAAGGAGAAGGACTACTGGAGCTGCTTTGAAGTCAATGAGAGGGAAGAGGCAGGTTGGTGCAGGGGCATGAGGGTGGTGATGAGGGGGAGAGAGAGATGGAGGTGGGGATGATGTTAGCGGTGGAGATGGGGATGCAGGTGGGGATAAAGTAAGAGATGGGAATGAAGTAGGGATGAGGATGGAAAAGATGATGGACATGGTGATGCAGATGGAGTTAGGATGGGTATGGGGATAGAGGTGCAGTTAGAGATGGGAGTGGATATAGGGATGAGTATGAAAAATCTCCCCTTGTGATTGCACTGTGGAGCAATCTGGGATGGGCTCCAGGTGCTCAGGGGAGGAGAGATGTTTTCTTCATTTAACTTGTACATGGCCGAGTACTGCAGATGGGCTGAAGTTTGGGCCAGGATGTCTCTCTTTATCCTTAGGAGTTCAAGTGCCTTTGAAGCTTGATGGGGGAGGTGTCCAGGTTCTCTGGCCACCAAAGTGAGTAGCCCTATGTTTGCCATAGGCAGCAGCAAGGGAGAGATCAACAGAAGCAGGGTGAGACCCTGGTCCTGCCTGCTGGTGCCTTGAGCTCCTGCTGCCAGTGGGTGGGGGGGTCAGTCTTTTCTAGGTAACAAGTGACAGGAAAGGAGGAAATGGCCTCAAGTTATGCCAGGGGAGGTTTAGGCCCAATATTTGAGAAAATTCCTTCAGCTGAAGAGTTGTCCAGCCCTGGCACAAGCTGCCCAGGGCAGTGGTGGAGTCACTGTCCCTGGAGAAATTGACAAGACCTGTAGATGTGGCACTTGGGGACATAGTTGAGTGGCAAGATCATGCCAGACCCTCAGGGCACAAGTGTGACTCTCTCTGGATGGGAACTGGCCCTGGGAACACTTCCTGAGACCTGCCTGTCTCCTGACTGACAGAGAGGCCCTTGCATTACTCGGAGAAAGTTCTGCCCATCCTGCACTGCCTTGGGACAGAGAGTTACCTGGTGGTGAAGAAGCACATGTCCATGGAGAACATGCTCGTCTACCTTGGTGAGAGGCAGGGAGAGAAGGAAGGGGACGGGACAGAACGGGATGGGGATTGGACACGGGTGGGGATGCAGAGTGGAGGGAAGGGGATGGAGAAGGGGTTGGGAGTGGAGGATGGAATGGGATCCATGCAAGAAGGCACCAGCTCGGTTAGAAAGTAGACATCAGCTCAGTTAGCATGACTTGGAGCCCCCTGATACGGTGTCATGGCCAGATGCTGTGCCTAGAGCAGTAGGGAAGCTGGTCCTGCCTGCCCTGCCCTGCCTGGGAGTGGAGGGTTAGTGCCAGGGCTCTGCAGCAGTTGGAGGGCTGCTGTTTTGGGGGGTGAGGGTCTGGCTGTGCCTCCTTGGGGGGCCGGAGCCACTCAGGCATGTTCCCCCAGCCAGCAGAGTGGGTGACTGCAAGCATGGCATGATGAAATTCCGAGAGGAGAGGAACCTGCTGGGCCTTGGGCTGAGCACTGGCTTCCATGATCGCTACTTCATCCTCAACCACTCCTGGCTGCGCCTCTACAAAGAAGTGCGGGTGAGCCCTGCCTTCCCCTCTCCCTTCCCTCTCCCTTCCCTTTCCCTGGCCCTGCCCTGGCCCTGCCCTGCCACACTGTGACTTTGTGGGGATTCCCTGAGGACATGGTACCCATTTGGGTTGGCGTTGCTCAGCCAATGCAGGCAGCCATGGGCAGTGTGGGCAGTGCCAGAGCTGGCCCCAGAAGTGCTGTCACCCGTGCCTGGAGCAGATCCCAGAGCTCTTGGCTAGTGCCAGGGCTGAGGGGGGACATGGTGGCATGGTGGCTGTGCAGGGGCAGCCACTCCCTGCCCCCCAGTTCCTGGTCACCCTGATCTGACACTGCACCCTAGCACATTGCCACTTCATCCCTGTGCCCTCCCTGAGGGCACCGGGGGGCTGCAGGGAGGGGTCCCCCAGCTCTGCTTTAACCCCTCTCCTCTGTTGAACAGACCCTGAGGCAGCGGAACTACCCCTTGGAGAGTGTGAGTAGGGAGGGGAACAGGGGGCTTAGCTGGTGTGCAGGGGCTCCCGTGCCCTCTGCCCTTACAAGTCTGCCCAGGGTTGACCTCAGATCCAATCCAGGGTCAGTCTCAAATCCAATCCCACAGCACACATGTGCCAATCACTGGAACGGTCCCTGGTGCTACCATCTCTCCCCATTTGGCCCTTCTGGCTTGGTGGTCCCACTGTCCTCCATTCTAGACAGCCAGAGCTGGGTCTGGGGAAGGGACCAGAGAGGATGGGGATGGGCTGAGCTGCTTCCCCATCCTGTGGGCATTGGATTGGGCTCTTGTAAGTCAAGACTGCTTGCATGTGAACATGAATGGAAGGTCCCTGGGGTCCCCAGTGTGGCACTTCTGGGCCATGGCAAGGCACAGCCAGCACTGGAAGGGTCCTCATGCTGTGCCATGATGGCAGTGAGATGTTCAGAAATGTGCTCTGGGCAGAGTGGGTCTGGGTCCACCACTGGCCATGATGCTGAGGAGGGGTATGAGGTGGGATCCCATGGGAAATGTCTAGTGCCAGGCTCTCAAGACCCTGTCACAACTTGCTAGTGCTGGTCCCAGCTCTGAAGGCAACTGGCACTGTCTAGTGGGGACAGGCCACCTGTGTCTCTTGCTGCTACCTGTGGCCCTTGCCATGGGTGGCAGACACATGCTCTGCTCCATGCTGGGCTTCACCTTCCTCCCTGCTGTGGGGTGGAGCCTATCTCAGGAGCAGTGGGCACTGTGGTGGGTGGGGACAGGTCTGGCAGCCACCAACCCAGTGCTGGTTCCCTGTTCCCCCAGAGTCACAAGCCAGAGAAGGAGTGGCCTGTCCGAAACCTGAAGGTCTACCTGGGTGTTAAAAAGAAGCTTCGACCCCCGACGTGGTGAGCAGCAAAGGGGTAGCCCGTGGGGTTATCCAAGGGATGAGGATAGGAGTGGAGATGGGGACAGGGACAGTTTTGGCTGCTGGACCTGCCCCTTGCTGGCCAGGCCTCCAGCCACCATGTGTCAGAGTAGCCCTGTAGGAGGCTGCTGTGGCCCAGTCCAACCAGCAGGGACTGGGCTGTCCCCAGCACTGTCCACAGCCCTGTCCACAGCCCTATTCAGAGCTGTCCCTGCCCTGTTATTCTCCTGAGCCCTGTTCCTGGCACTGTCCCTGGGGATGTTTGTAGGGCTGGGGGGATTTGCACAACTGGGGGAGGGTTTGTGGGGCTGGAGAGGGCAGTTGCAGGGATGGGGGTTGGCAGGGATGAGAGAAGTTTGCTGGGGTACTTGGCCAACAGGGGACAGAAGCACAGGCTGCTGGGATTCATGTTTTCACTCTCCTTTTCCAGCTGGGGCTTTACAGTATTCTACGAAAACGAGAAGCACGAGAAGCAGCAATGGTGAGGGAAGGCGACATGGGATACTAAACTTATCCCTGGGACAGATGGACACGTGGCAGCTCTCTGGAGCCTTTGCCATGGCAGGGAGAGATGGGGAATCAGAAACCATGAAATGATTTGGATGGGGACTGACCTTGAAGATCATCCAGTTGCACCCTCCTGACAATGGCAGGGCCATTGTATGTGTGGAGACAGCCTGGCTGAACACTCATGTCACCATACAGGTTCCCCCTGGGGCCTGTGGCTGGCCCCTTCAGTCCCCTGGGGTCTCATGCAAAGCAGCAACTGAGGTCTGTGGAGTAGGCAGGTGTCCCTGGGGTGGGCAGGGGGTACCCCCTACTTGCCTCCACCACTTCCTCTGGCTGCTGACGCTGTTTCCACAGGTACCTGTGCTGTGACACCCAGGCTGATCTGCGGGAGTGGTTTGCCACCTTCCTCCAGGTGCAGGTAGGGAGTGGGCAGGATGATCACTCCCTGTAAAGTGGGGTACCCCATGGGGGACAGTCCCAGAGGGATGCTTGGCCAGCAGAAACCCTTTGGGGTATCCAAGCATCCCTAAACACCGGCACCTCAGGGCAAAAGAGAGGTCCTGGGGTGGATGAGTGTCCCTCACTGTCCCCTCTGTCTGCAGAACGGGGGTACCCTGTGGCCCTCGGAGCGTCCCAAGGTGCGGGTGGCACAGCCTCAGCAGGATGCCAGGTTGGGTAACATCTCCCTCATCCCGCTGCGGGGCAATGAGAGCGAGATGAGGAACAGTGTGGCTGCTTTTGCTACTGACCCTCTAACTGTGAGTGATCCGGGCCACTGGATGGCTCCCCGTGCCGGGCAGCATTCCCCCTGCATCACATGATGGGGTCCTGGTCTCCAAGCCTGGGTGGGGGATATTCCTGTTCCCATTACTTATGACCTGCATCATCTCCAGTGATGGATCTGGGGGGGCTCGTGGGGTCTCCTTTGGGGGCTGGTGGGGTCTCCTGGGTCCAGGGGGGTCACAAACCATGTGATGCAAAAGGAGAGGATGCTGCTATGCTCCTGATTTTTCTTCTAACAAGAGTGGGTTTTCTGTCCTGGTCACACATGAACTCCCCACCCTGCTGTCTTGTCTGTCTGCAACAGCTGTCCTGCCCAGGGGCTGTCACCCATCAGATGTCCCTCAGACATGTGGGTGCTGTTGCTGGACCCTTGCCCAGCCACGAGGCTGGTGGTGGGACAGAGATGATCCCACCACCTCCAAGCCAGTCACTTGGGCCCTCGTTGCTGCTATAAACCGGAGGGGCAGGGCTGTGCCAGGGGAGTCCCTCACTGGCATCAGTTGGGCATCACCCAGTGGGTGCTCAGGGATGCCCCAAGGGCACAGAGCAGCATCTTTGCTGCCCTGGAACCCCTGCACAGGCTCAGGTTTATAGCAGAGGGCAGTGGGGAAATCTCCAGGGGCTTTGCTGTGGGTTGTGCTTCAACAGTGTGCTTGTGGTGTTGTGGTCTGGTACACGGGACCAGCACACCAGGGCTCCCAGGGGACAGTGAGTGAGTGTCCCCTGACACGGGGCCGCCATGGGAAGGGGTTCGGGGACCACAGTGACCCTGGGGCAACCATGGTTTCTCTTGCTGGGGGTTTTCCCCTGTGTCCCCCTGGGTGCCATGCTGCCAGTGATGCCCAGACATGGAGGAGGAGGCTGAGGGTGAAAGGTGATCTGTCTGCCCTTTGTCCCCAGCTTCTGCGGAACGTCTGAGCTGGAAAACTGATACGCCAGTGAGTGTCCCCCATGCCTGCACCCCTTGTCCTGATCTGGTGACAGTGAGAGCCCATGGCTCTGTCCTGTTGCTATCCTGGCTTGGGGACATGGCACGTGTCCCCAGAGGTGGAAAGGGGTTGGAAGTGCCTGCTCTGTCCCTTGACTGACACTTTGCTCTCCACTTGTGCCACAGGTTCATCTCCAAGTGGGGCAGCCCTTGGGGTCCTGCGCCAGCCCGCATCTGCCAGGGGTCCTGTTGCCTCCAGAGCCTCCACTGGGCCCTCTCACCTTCCACTGTGCAGACCACAGAGAGCCAGGAGGGGAGATTCCAGCGAGGCCACCCTCCAGCCCCAGCAGAGCTGGGCTTGGGAGCCATTGCCAGACAGCCCACAGGATGTCACCCCACAACTCTGTGCCTCGGCTGCCTTTGGCCACCTCTTCTTTTCCCAGCTCCGGGAGGAGAAGCAGAGCCTGGCCGGGAGCTGCAGTCGAGGGCTTTTACATTTCCTCTTCCCTCCCCTATTTTTAAGTCTTTCTCCTCTAAAATGATAAGGCAGATGGGAGCTGCCCTTCCTGTGGTCTGAGGGACCAGCCCTTCCCATGGGATGCAGGCCTGGCCCCAGGCACAGCATCATCACACTCCCATCACTCCTGGGGAAGTGTCCCCTCTGTGCCAGGTAGGGCAGGGTGACAAGAGCCTCAGTATTCACCCAACACTGGGAAGGGGGTGCCCCTGGTCTCTGTCCTCCATCTGTCAGGATGGAGATGGCAGCACCAGCCCCTGCGTCCCACTGCCGCCTCTTGACAATATTAAAGGTCTGAAGAAACAAAGTGGGAGTGTTCAGGTCTCTGCCAGCTGCACAGGGCAGGGGGCACTGGGAGCTGGAAGTGCAGAGGGATGGTCCTGGATGCACCTGCTGGGTGCTTGCCAGACAATGGGAGCCATGGAGAAGGCAATGAGCTGCCCTTTTGGGGACAGAGCAGTGGCACCCCAGTCCAACAATCCTCTGCCAGGATTGCTGAGCCTTGCCAGTGCAGCCAAAACGCTGTGTGCAGTGCCAGAGTTGGTGTCTGTGTTGGACTGCCACTGTAGGTCACCTGGACTGGGTGGGAGCTACCGAGAAACACTTTTGCACGTATGCTTCAGGGCCTGGGCCCCTGCAGTGTGAGGCACAATGGGCATTTCAAAGCCAGAGGTTAGGAGCTGTCTCTTTGGATCATGGCAGCTGTGGGAACTCCTCCCCACAGCCCATGGCTGATGCTGTGTGCTGTGCTGCCTGACAGTGCTTGTGACCTTGGAACTTGCCATGGAAACCCTTTGAGCTTCATCTCACAGCCATCGTGATGGGGAACATCCTTGGAGCTCAGCCTGAGGGGCAGAAGGTAGCCGGGACTCTGCTTCCCCTGGTTTCCAGGGATGTGGGGATTAGTATCCCCACATTAGGGATTAGGGAATGCAGGGGTGATCAGGGAGGCAGGGATGGAAGGGTGCAGGGTGTAACTGCAGGGCTGGGAGCATCATTCCCTGCTGAGTTGTCTGTGGCAGCCCTGAGTGGGGGCGTCCTGCCGCCCCCTCCTTGTGCTGAGCCACCACAGGGGCTGTCGGTGAGTCATGCGTGGGAGCAGGAGGGCTGTCAATCACCTGCAGGTGCTGCCAGCCTGCGGGGTGGTGGCAACGGTGCTGGCAGTGTCACCTGCAGTGCTGGAAGGGGTGGAGGAGCCACCAAGAGCCACCTGTGTCCCCCTCTCCCCGTGAAAGCAGCACCCTGCAAACCTCAACGGTACCGGTGTGTGCTCCCTCGTTGTGGCAGGATGAGGACCCAGGTGTTGGGAAGAGGGGGAGAGCCTTCATCAGGCCCGGTTTCATGACCCCTCTCCCCTTCTGCTGTGCCAGACTGCCCCATGGGGCTTCTAGTGCTCAGGACTCTGGGCTGGGAGTGGATGCCTGGCACCAAACCTCAAGGATGTACCATTGGTGCTCAGCTTTGTTAGATAGCCATTCATTCACCCATAATCTCTCTGTCTGTCCCCTCATCCATCCATCCATCCATCCATCCATCCATCCATCCATCCATCCATCCATCTATCCATCCATCATTCCATCCATCCCTTTCTCCCTACCTCCTTCCCCACCTCTATCTCTCCCCTGCCCCATTCCCTCAATCCACCCCCTCCTCCAGCAGCCTACGTGTCTCTCTGGTCATGCAGCTCTCTCTTATCCTCTTTCCCACTCTTTCACCACTAGGACATCCAACCCCTTCATCTTGCTCTGCTCCAGGAGCCAAACAAACTCTTTGTGGCTCCCAATGAGGCAAGCTTCCAGCCAGGGCTGGATCTGTCCTCCCTGCACCCCTCAACAGAGCAGGGGCAAAGTGTGGGTGCAGCAGGGGGAGGCTGGGGACCTTTCTGCATCCCTTTCTAGATGAGCATTAGATTTGGGGTTCCCTTCATCTCCAACCATGTTCTTTGAGGAAGGGATGAATAGGGAGCTGCCGGTGGCCCACTTGAGGGAATCTGGGAGTGGGCAGGAGGGATGCAGTGGTGGTGCTCAGAACCTCTGGATCCCATAAGCATGAGGTTTGGGGTTCCCATCACCTTCATAATGTTTTCTGGGGTAAGAGATGGGCAGTGAGCTCCTGACAGCCCACCTGAGCGTAGCCAGGGTGCAGTGATGATACTGGGCACCCCCTGCCCTGATGTCCTGCAGCCTAGTGAAGGCAGGAGGGGCCAGAACACTCTGCAGCCACCACTGCTGCACTGAGCTGGTACAGCATTGCCCTGTGGAGAGCTGGAGCCATCCAGGAGCCTGTCACTCCAGAGCAGGATGGATTGGGCCCCTCTCCAGCTCTCACTATTCATAGTGCTGTGGAGGCGAGCGCCATGTGACACCCCACATCGGCGAGTGATTAATTGCAGAGACATTTACAAACAACTTAATAAACTGACATTGGTAGGGGTTGGGCTTGTGAGGGTGTCTTCTGGCTTCTCCACAGCCACATGCTGGGATTCAGCTGGGACCTCTTTGAGACTCACAGCCTCTTCCTGGAGTGCTGGAGGCCTTGGCACTGTCCCTGTCCTTGCCCATGGTCTGGTGGTAGTGGGAGCATCAGTGACTTTGTGTGCC
The DNA here is from genome assembly GCF_009819655.1 of Sylvia atricapilla. Taxonomy (NCBI): domain Eukaryota; kingdom Metazoa; phylum Chordata; class Aves; order Passeriformes; family Sylviidae; genus Sylvia; species Sylvia atricapilla. The sequence goes on from NC_089141.1 coordinate 1,447,703, forward strand.
AGACGCAGATTAGTTCAATGCCAGGCTTGAGTCATGGTCATGGTGCCACCAAGGAATGATGTTGCCATTCCTCTGAGGTGCTGCCTGCCCTGAGTGCCACCATTCCTGGGTATTGTGTCTTGTGGTGGGGACACCCCACATTCACTGTCCCCGTCCTGGGTACCCTGAGGAGGAGCTGGGTGCTGGCTGGACAGCCTGGAATGATGCCACAATCACCCCATGGCACCAGTACAGATTGTCTCCAGGGGCTCTCCCCTGCAGCCCACACCCACAGCAGCTCAGCACACCGCTCTGCATCCCACTGAGTGACTTCTACCCCTGCACTCCCCCTCCCCCCTCAGTAATGAACTCAGCAGATTATCAGGTCCTGGGTTATTAGAGAGCAGCCACACTCCAGCAGACTTTAAACCAGTCATTATTTCATCAACAGCCCCATTAAGCTGTCACTGGCTTTTTCCAGCCTTTTCCCCATTATTTTTCTCTTTTCCTTGCCTCCTGCCTTTTCTCCATCTTTTTTTATCAGAGCGTGTGGCTGCCAACACACTCAGGATGGTCCCAAGGGCTTCACTTCATCCCTCAGCTATCAGTTTACCCACCCAGAAAATGGGATCAGGCTGGGGCAGGATTTGAGGAACTCTACCACTCCCCAAACTGACACAGGAACCCCCCCTCCCTCTGCTCCCTCCACTTTTAGCCTGGCCCAGTGATGGAAAAGGGATTCTGGATATTGGAGAAGAGAGAGAAGAGCCCGTAGGAGGGTTTTAAAAGCAGAAAGTGAAGGAGCAGAGGAAAGGCCCAGCTGCTTGAAGCCTTTTATCCTTCTCAGTGCTCTCCCCTCTCCCCCTGCTCTGTCCACTCCCCACTTCCTCCCTGACAGCCGCCCACTCGCCAGGGGCTTGAGAAGAAATATGAAAGAAATTTAAATAGCTAGATAAATGTTAGGCTGGTATGGAAAGGAGGAAAGGCTGCAGAGGTGGGTTGTGCCTAGGAGGGTCCCATGGGATGGGGAATCTGCCTCTCCCAATCCCACTGGGGTGCTGGCAGTGCCAGGGACTCGATGCCATGTTGCAGGTGATAGATGGGAGCTCAGTGTCTTGGGAGAATGGAGAAGGGGTTTAGGGAGGGATGTTTGCCCTTGGCTTGGCATGGCCAGAGCTGGTCAAGGAGACGTGACTAAAGCAAGATGGTGATGGGTGGCAGAGGTGAGAGCCAGGCTGGGATTTTCCCTGTCAGGGGGATCTTGCCAGTGGGCACAGGGATCAGGATGCTCTGACTGATAGCTGTTTATCCAGCACTGTCACAGCCCTGGCTCTGATGAGGAGCTGGGTTTGTCTTTCGCCATTAAGTAGACGTTAATTTGCATTTATTTAAAAATAACAGAGCTGTCAATCTCTTTGTTAACATCAGAGCAGCAATGCTTCTGGGTTGTCAGTCCCTGTCCAGGGCTGGGCACGGAGCTCAGCTAGGATCCCCCGAGGCCAGGATCCCCAGGGAGATGTGTACAATGTGGGACAGGCAGATACATACAATTGCTGAGTTGTCAGCATCCTGGCTGCTGCATGTCCCCTGGGTGACAGCCCTGCTCCTCTCTGTGCTCCAAGACTTCTAGGGGTGGGGAGAAACAGGGAGGAGTTTTTCAGGGATGGTGGTGGCATTCAGTGTCCCCGTGGGCTGTAGAAGGATCACAGAAGGGATCTGAAGCATCTCTGGAGCCTCCCTGGAGCATCTCTGGAGCATCCTGAGCTCCCTGAACTCTGACCCCTGCAGGTTAAGGCAGTGAAATCCCTATGGAATCAATTGTTGGAGCCTCAAGGCTTAGTGACCACCGTGCTCCAAGCAGTGGTATGGATGTGCCACATGTCCTGCAGGCTGGGCACCCATCCCTTACCCAGCCCTGAACCCAGATGCAGCAGATGTGGGTGCAGCAGGCACAGCAGGCACATCCACTCGTGGATGACATCTCTCTCTGGTTCACCAGGACTCAAAAATCTCTGTTTGCCCTTGTTCCAGCTGCTGGGAGATGCCTGAGGAGCCCAAGTTGGGCTGTGACTCACAGATGTATGTATGAGCCCCCCATATTCACTGACACTGCGTGTCTGGAGCTGCAGTTCCCTGCATGGCCATGCATCCAAACACATGCATTCCTGCTCAGGTGCACACACACGAGTATTTATCCCACCTAAATACGTGCCCAGGTGAGCAGCAGCTCCATGGACATGTGGCCCTGAACCCCCTGAACCATGTCACCCCACTTCCATGGGGGCTACCACTGAGACAGCAATGAGCTTTGGATTATTGAAGACAAGGGAGATGGCAAACCTCTGTCTTGGGTGTTCCTGGAGGCCAGGACTGGGATGAGAGGAAAAATAAGAAAGAACAAAATAACAACAACAACAACCACCACCACCGAAAAAAAAAAAAAAAAAAAAAAAAAGGAAAAAAAGAAACAAATGACAAAGAAAAAGGATAAAAGGAAACAATAAAATAAGAAAAAGGCAAACAAAAAATCCCCAAAACTTTATATATGAAAAGACAGGAGGAAAAAAAAAAACCAACCAAAAAAACCAACAAACCCCCCCCCCCCAAAAAAAAACCCCAGGAAAAAAAAAAAAAAAAAAAAAAAAAAAAAAAAAAAAAGGAAAAACCCCCAAACCAACCAAAAAACACCTCTTTGAGGCGAATCACTTCAAATTGGCTATTTATCGGTGCAGCATCCCGCTGGGAGGTTGCCATGGCTACCTGGCAGCCAGCAGCCGGGGCGGCAGCGTGCCAGCCCCATGTGCCTCTCCCTGCGTGTCCCCGCCGTCCCCCCGGCCACGAACCTTTCTGCCTGCTGCTGCTGGTGTTGAGCGAACACCACAGTGCTCAGCCCCACCGTGAGGTGCTGCTGCCTTTGAAAGCCACCTCCTGAGGTTTGGGACCCACCTGGGAGGATGCCCAGGGCACTTGAGGCTGGCATTGGAGGTGTCCTTGCAGAGCTCTCTGTGCAGGTCAGGAGCAGAGCTGAGCTCCCATCTGGGTGGGAGGGATGCCTCAAGGCACTTCTGCTGCCCAGAGGAGCACTGAGTTCCCCTTTTACCCCTGGAAACATCATTGCTGCTTCTCCCCACCCCAAGAAGCCCTGGGACATGGTTTGGAGCAGGGCTGTCATCCACAGGACGTGCTGTCACCAGCCTGGAGGAGCTGAGCCCTCTCACTCCTGCTCACCAGCCGTGCTTTGAGGCAGGTGGTTGGGGAACCTTTGTGAAGAGTCTTTTGAAGCCTTGTGCCAGCCCTTGGGGATGCTGCTGCTGGGTTTGGAGGGATCATGTGCAGGAGCTAGAGAGTTCCCAGGTCAGCGCTTGCATGGATCCCTTCTGTGACCCCAAAGGACCATCTCAAAGGCAGCCTCTCTCCATGGGAGCCCCACTCTCCCTTCGGGGTGCACCCAAGGGCCATGACCAGGGGACACTGATTGACCCTGACCCTTACTGAAGGTGCAGGGAAACTTCTCATCTGCCCCAGAACTGTTGAAAGGCAAGGACATTGGGATGCCTCTTCCCAGGAGCATGGAGCTCCTTCCTGCTCCTTCTGTGTCACCAAGGCTGCCTGGTTCCTGCCCTGTCCCCTGTTCCCCACCTCATCTGCCACCAGTCCTGGGGTCACAGGAGTATTAGGTGCAGAGGAAAAGCCCCTCCACTCCTCCTGTCATCTCCAAAGCAGAGGTGGATCCGTGCCTCTGGGTGAAGGGAAGAGGGGATTTGGGACTTCTAGGCTCAGTCTGCACCCCGGTGCCACCCCGGGGTTGGATGCCTTGATGCCTTCATGCCCTCTTCCATAGGCAGCAGTGGGAGAGCTGGGAAGGGCTCAGGGGTGGCAACAAGGATCTCCAAAATCTTCAGCATTTTTGGAGGAAGGAATCAGTGGAGGGGGTCAGGTCTGGGTCCTTGGTATGGGGCAGGACAACAGGGATGGTGCCTGGGCTGTGGTACCTGGTAGAGCCCTGGGAGCATCCTTGTGATTCCTGACAGCTCCCAGTACCACAGTGTGACCCTGCTGCAATCCCTGTCCCCCATTGTGTGCCGAGTGTCTCCCCCAGTACAGCCCAGGTATGGAAAGTGCCACCTGCAGAATGGCACCACAGGGATATTTTCCCATGCTTTGGGCTCAGGGACACCTCATACTACCGTGGGACAGAAAAACTGGAGGGGCAATGAAAAGTGAGGTTGGGAAATGAGGAGAGAGTGTCCCCCCATGCCCCTTAGTGTCCATGAGCACCTCATTCTCCTGGCTCAGCACTGGGGAAGGTCACCCCTGTGATGTCCTGAGTGTGTAGAGCTGGTGGGGCCCTGTCCCCTCCGCCCCCAGGTGACAGATGTGACCAGGCAGGGGACACTGGCCGAGGCAGGTTCAGTGCCAGGTGCAGGATGGGGCTGCAGGAGCTGGCGCCAGCTGCCCTCCCACTGCCCTGTCACTCCCCAGGGGCTGCAGGCTGGGGGGCTGTGGGTGGGGGCTGCAGGCTGAGGGAGCTGTGGGTGGGGGCTGCAGGCTGAGGGAGCTGTGGGTGGGGGGCTGCAGGCTGGGGGGCTGTGGGTGGGGGCTGCAGGCTGAGGGAGCTGTGGGTGGGGGGCTGCAGGCTGAGGGAGCTGTGGGTGGGGGGCTGCAGGCTGGGGGGCTGTGGGTGGGGGGCTGCAGGCTGAGGGAGCTGTGGGTGGGGGCTGCAGGCTGGGGGGGCTGTGGGTGGGGGGCTGCAGGCTGGGGGGCTGCTGAGGCCACTTGTGATGGTGTGAAACAACCCTGAGAGAAGGTGGCTGACTCAGATGTCTTCCTCTTCCCTCTCCCCTTCCCTTTTCCCTTCCCCCTCTCCCCTTTACCTTCTTTCCCCTTCTTTGCCCTTTCCCTCCCCCCTTTTCTCTTCCCCTTTTCCCCTTTCCCTTCTTTTCTCTTCCTCAATCCTTTTTTTCCTCTTCTTTCCCCTTCCCTCTCCAAATCCCATCTCCAAAGCCTCCTCAGGCTCCCCAAGGCTCTTCCTGTGATGTTCAGCAGCTCCATCCCATCCTCCTAGCCAGCAGCATCCAACCTGGATGGCTGCAGCATGGGATGGGCTGACACTGGTGACAGCATTGCCCCAGGGTGGGGTGTGGGAACAGCTCCCTGGGGCACTCATCCCCACCCCAAAATACACATTTCTCCCTCTTCTGCCCCATCACGGGTGAGCTGTTGGACCTGTGGACAGAGGGAATAATTTTCTGGTTCTCTGAATTTTTTAGTTTTTTTTTTTCTTTGAGAACATCTTGTACTGATGTTGCAAAAAAAGCAAGGCTCCAGGTTCTTCTGTGTGGGGTTTTTTTTTTTTCCTGTTCTTTATCTGTTCCCAGGATAAATGTCAATGGAAATGGAAAAGCTTTTCTCTGTTTTGCCATTTTCTTCCTTCCCTGAAAGACTCCTCAGGTTTGTGAGGGAAAAAGGTGGAAAAATCAGAAAGGGGAAAAAAAAAAACCCAAACTTCCTGAAATGGAACTTTCTCATGTATATGTCTACGTACATGGCAGGACCAGGAGGGATTAAACAGATTGTAGATGTGGCACTTGTGCATGTATTTTAGTGGTGGGCTTGGCAGTGGTGGGAAACTGTTGGTTTTGGTGGTCTTTGAGGGCTTTTCCAACCTAATAACTCTGTGAAATAATAACTTAATGTCTTAATAACTCTGTAGGAAAGCGTACCATGGCTCAGACCATCCCAGGAAGCTGTACTGGATATCTTCAAAGGAAGGAAAGTATCTCCTTGCACGCACAGCAAGAGAGCTATCAGCTCTGAGCGTGATGTAGAGCCCATTTCTAGGGAAAGTATTCAAGAAGCAAATTGCTTTGTATCAGCAAATACAACTCCATTAGTGCTGGAATTGGTATCCTGCACAATGCGTGCTCGAGGACAAAGCCTGGCTATTCAGAGCTCACAGAATTCAATCCTGTTGCCGAGGAGTATCAGCAGAAAGCAAAGCAAGGCTCATTTCTTATTCATGCCACAAATATCAGTATGAGACCACGGAGATGAAACACTGCCTACGGAACACTGGCATCACTTCACTTTCCCAGCAGTAAATAAAGACCTGTGGGTGCCCAGTGCAGGGTCCCCAGCAGCTCCAGCTAAGAGAAACATCCTGAGAGGGCAGAGATATTCTGTCAGGACTTCTGACTGTTGTCATGCCTCCCAGGACCCTCTCCCTGCAGCCAGGTCAGGCTAAGGTGCCCCCATCAGATGCACGTGGAGAAAATTCCTTGATGGATCTCTCTGGCCATCACTGGGGCCTGGCTTCTGTGAGATGGATCACAATGAAAGCCTGGTTTGGCTTTGTAGCAGGAGGTTGGACCAGGAAAGTCCATGTTTGATAGCAACCCTGCTGGATAGGCAACATCAAAGGGAGGGGATGAGCCAGGCCCTCCACCAGGAACAGTCCTTCTACTCCCCTCAGGGTGGAGGGGGCTACCCAGAGATGTCTGCCCAGAGATGTCCATCCAGCAATATCCACACAGCAATGCCCCCCTGCCACCCAAAATGCCTTGTGTGCATCCAAGCAAGAATTAGTAGGCATTTATCTGGAAAAAAACCCACAACCCCCAAACCAAAAAAACCCACCAAAAATCCAACCCACCAAAACCAACCTCAAACGGAGCGATTTTAATGAAACACACCAAAACATTCCAGGAGCAGTAGAAACATTTCATCAGGCTTTTTCCTGCTCTCAGCCACTGTGGTGCTGCTGGGGCTTTACACACAGTGCTGCCATTTGCAGGAGGACTCTCTTAAGAAGCTTCTTAGATATGGGGCAGAGTTTTCTCTTGAGGAGAAAAAAGTACAGAGAGATGTGGAGCTGAGAAAAAACATGTCCCTTAAATACCAGGAATGACATTTGGAGAGGGGGAATAAGAATGGAGAGAGGTAGGCATCCCACCAGCCTCATGGAAGGTGTCCCAGGGTGCTGGAGCAGGTGGGATGGTGGGGATACATGTGAATGTGGCACTTGGGTCCAGAGTGTAGTGGAGGGCTTGGTGGTGGTTGGACTTGATGGTCTCAGAGGGCTTTTCCCACACAAATTCCATGATTCCATGGTGGTCCTTGCCTGGCATCTGGAGATGGATGGTTCCTTCTGGTGATCCTTGCACCCAAATCTGCTCTGATCTTCTCAGCTGCTTCTGTCTGGGGACCACTGCGAGACAAAAAACTCTCTTGGGAATAAGAGAGGTTGGGATAAAGAAGCATGGGAACTAGCCCCAGTCCTCAGGGCATCCCATGGTGCCCCACAGCAGGTTCTCTGCCCAGATGAGTGTAGGGTATGAGCTCAGCCAGATGATGAAAACCTGAGATTAAACCTGAGACTCAGGGTGGGAATAAGGATTAGATTTAAGGGATGTCCTTCAAATAATCTCAAATTAGTCCTCATTCTGCTCTCAGCTCTTGGGGGAGAATTTGGGCAAGTAATTGTAGGTCTGGGCCTCAGTTTCCTCCAGCAGATAACAAAAGGCAGAGGATCTCGTGTAACTGACACAATCCACTGCCTCTATCTGTAGACCACGGGGATATTAATCCTGGTGAATTTGACAGGAACTCGTGTCATTTCAGTGCTAATCCCTTAATATCTATTGCTGCTCTGAAAGTCCCAGCTGGTGGATTCACAATGGAAGCAGCAGCCCATCCACGGTGACTTTAAAGCACATTCCTCCCTTTCCCCCACAGGTAAATGATGCTGAAGTGATGAAGGTCTGCAAGGCAACTGAAGAGCAACCACAACAGCTCTTTTTGGTGCAAAATCTCAACGCATTGAGCCAAGTTCCCAGTTTGGGAGTGTGGGTTGCAGCACACAGAAAAGTGCAGAGGATGCAAGTACCTGCAGAGAGATGCAGTGGAGCCTGCAGACCCCAGACATGCTCCTGGATTTACACATCTGGATTTAACACATCTGTTATGGGCATCCCTCCTATGACTGAGAGAGTTGGGAGTGTTGAGGCTGAAGAAGAGAAGGCTCTGATGAAACATTAGAGCCCCTTCCATTGCCTAAAGGAGCTCCAAGAGAGCTGGAGAGGGGTGTTGGACAATGGCCTGGAGTGACAGGACAACGGGGAATGGCTTTATTCTGACAGAGGACGGGGTTAGATGGGATACTGGGAAGAAGTTCTTGGCTGTGAGGGTAGTGAGACCCAGGCACAGGTTGCCCAGAAAAGCTGTGGCTGCCCTATCCCTGGAAGCATTCAAGGCCAGAGTGGATGAGGCTTGGAGAAAGGTGGTCTAGTGGAAAATGTCCCTGCCCATGGCAGCGGAGTGGAACTGGAGGAGCTTCAAATATCCCTTCCAACCCAAACCATTCCGTGGTTCTATCATCCTGAGTCAAGACCTGCATCATCTGGATGATCTCACAGTCTTTGTCCAGGATCTGGTCCCTATGAGCTTCATCTTTTGTCTTTAGTGCTTGCACTGGAATAAGTTGAAATGCTTAAATATCTTTGAAAGCTCAGGTTGCTGTTGCTCCTTCTTTATTCCCTCCTCTTGTGCCAGGAGGTTTCAGGTTTCATCCTACGCTGAATTAAGTGTAGGATTGGTGTCTGTCCCCAGGGTTCCTCTTGGGAATGTGTCTCCCATGCATCGGGTCTTTGGCTGGAAAGTACAGGCAGCTGTGGCAGCAACTTTTACCCTTCTCCAGCCACTCTCTGACACTGTCCCACCCTGCTGAACCTCTCACACTGCCAGACCCCAGCCCATGGGGCTCAGGACAGGAGATCAGGAGGTTCAAGCTGGGGACCCACGTGGGGCTGTTTACAGGGCGTCCACTCTCTGCCAGGGACCTGTTTGTGGGCCAGTGCTGTCCAATATCATAGAATCACAGAACCGTGATTGGGAAAAGCGCTCTGACACCACTGAGTCCAACCATTTCCCAGCACTGCCAAGCCCACCACTAAACCCCGTCCCCAAATGGCACATTGACATGGCTCTTACATCCCCCCAGGCATGGCGCCTGCACTGCTTGACACCTGTGGGGAAGAAATTATCCATTAGTCCAAATACAAACCTCTCCTGAAAAACTTGAGGCCATTTCCTCTTACAGGAGAGGAAACGTATCGCTCAGCGCTGCTCTCCGTGCCCTTAGGAAAGCAACTCGCCTGTGGATCGAGGGTTGTCTAGCGCAGCTCAGCACCCCTGGGACAAGCACAGGTGGGAAGAGCTGCCCAAGGGTGCTGCGCGCTGCCTCTCCCCGGGGCGGGCCGGCGGGGCGAACGGGGAGGGCCCGAGGAGCATGCCTAGACAAAGGCGGCCGCTCCCCGGCGCGGCGCGGCGCACGGGCGAGGCCGGGCGCGGCCGCGGGGTGGGCGGCGGCGGGCGGCAGGTGCGGCCCCTTCGGCCCCTCCGCGGAGCGCCCCGGCCCCCGCCCAGCCCCGCGGAGCCGCAGCAGCGCCGTCAATCAGCGGCGCCCCCGCTCCGTCCTCCCCTCCCGCACGCCTCGGCGCGCTGCATCGGGCTCGGTGACAGCAGCGAGCGGAGCGAGGCGGGAGTCTCCGAGAACCGGGCGCGGCGGCGGAGGGGCTGGGAGGGCTGCCGAAGCATGCGGAGCCATGGGCCAGGGCTGCGGACACTCCATCCTCTGCCGGAGCCAGCCGTACCAGGCGGCAGCGTCTGACATGTGAGTTCCCTCCCGCCGGCACCGGGGATGGGGGACCGCGGCGAGAGGGAGGGATGCTCTCTCTGGGAGTGATGCCGGGCGAAGGAGACGTCAGGGATGCAGGAAGAAGTTCCTCCTGCCTGACAGCTGTCAGAGAGCGGGTGGCAGGGAAATGACAAGAGGCTGCGACCCCTCCCAATTCCCCTCTTGCCACCTACGTTAGCCCCGGGGCAGGTCATCGCTGCTGTTTCTGTGCCAGAGGGCTGGTGTGAACTGAATCTCCGCTCCCCCATCACCCTCATCCCGTGATGATTTCCTGCAAGGGTGGAAGGCTTCTAGCCCAGTGGTGGGCTGCAGGGGGGCCCGGGTGACTTTGTGAAATTCAGGTCAGGCCGCTGAATTGTGGTTTCAGCAGCTTCACCCCGGGCAAGAGAAGCCACCCCCTGCACAGTCACCCACTCCCCAAACAGATTTGGGGGTCCCGGTGTCACAGTCCTTGTCTGAATACTGCGAGGTGGGAATGGGGCTCCAGGGGTCACGGTGGTCTCCTGCTGCAGCAGACACAAGGGGCTTTGTGTGACAGCGTGGGTGACCTTGCTGAGGGATGACAGTGCTCCCTGGAAGCAGGGAAGGGTGATGCTCTGAAGAGCCCTCGTGGGAAGAGGGGCTGAGCTGGCTAACGGGAAGCTTGCAGTGTCTCAGTTGCCATTGCCCACGGGTTTGGCTGGGGCTGGCAGAGACCCCCGGCTCTGTGCACATGCATGTGCAGTGCTCACGAGGCTCCACAGCTGCTGGGGAACAGGCTACACACGGACTGTTCACAGTGTGTGGGTGCTCTGGCTCCTGGGTACCAAGAGATCTGGGGTGTTCCCGATCCCTTCTCCCCCTGCTCCAGTGGAAGCAGATCCCACATTGCCAGCTGAGCCACAGGGAAGAGGTACAGGTCTAGGGCAAAGAGGAGGAAGGTTTCTCAGCGCTTGGATTCCTTTGTCTGGCAGTGCCAGCTCCACATGCTCAGGCTCTGGCTGAACTCCCCGGCTCAGCAGCTCACACCGAGACCACAGAATCAGGAGGCATATCACTGCACTGGGATGTGCCAGGCACAGCCTCAGGTCTCCTAGAGCAGGTGTTTTAGGTGATAACAGGACTCTTGGGGTGCAGGGAAGCTACCATCCACTCCTGCCCCAGTGCTACACATTTCCCTCAGTGGGTTTTCACACCTTCATGAGTTGACCTTCGCGTGAGAACTTTGTCCCCCTCCATAGAAAATCCCCTCCAGCATCTCTCTTGCCTACCTGCAGCGTGTGGTTTGGATCTGTCTTCTCAAGGCCCCAGTAGGTGCTGATCCTCCTACGCTTCTGTGGGTGCTGGGTCTGCCTCTGCAGGCAGCATCCTTCCCTCAGCTCTCCTGGCTCACTCCCTGGTGCTGTGTGTGCTTTGTTCCCTGCAGAGATCCTTCCCTGGTGCTGCCTGAACATGTGCACATGTCCTTTCCTTTAAGGAAACACACAAAGGTCTTGAAATGCCATGAGATCCCCACGTTCCCTCCTGCCTCTGCTGCTGTTTAAAGGTTTTTTTTTAAAAAAAAGTAGATGACAGAAAAAGCTTTGGTGTAGCTGGGTTGGCTGTGCCCCTCAAGCTGCCCCGAGGTAGGAATGGTGAGTCCAGCTGCTTTCCCCTTTTACCCAGGGTATGTCCTTCACAGATATTTGTCCCTGCTGCCGTAAACCTCGAGGGCTCTAGAGAGGTGGAAAAGCTTCCCAGGAGTTGTCAGAGGAGGATGCCCTTGACCCTGCAGTGCTCCCTGGAGAGGCTGCAGCGGTGAGGTTAACGCTGTGGGGAGGGGTGCTGCCTGCTGCCTGCCTCCACCCCAGCCCTGCCATCTTCGATGCTGGCTGCCAGAGCTGCGGGAGACTGGGATCCAGTGGTGGCCCGGCTCTCCCATGTTAGTGGTGCATGTTTTTTTTTTTTTTTTTTGCAAGGGGATGCAGGTGCAGCATTATCCAGGTCACGTTTTAACCCATTTCCTCCTTTCTCCCCGCGGGAAGTGTGTTCCCGGGTGGGTGGACGCTGACCTGGTTAGAGGTGGGTGGGGTGTCAGGGTGCCTGGAGCTGCTGCTGTCACAGCATCTGACAGCAGCCAGGGCTGGGGAAGGAGCTACTGAACTCTGCGGATGGAAAACACAGAGCAGGAGATGCAGCTCGGAGCATCCCTGCGGGAAGGATCCAGCTCAGCCGAGGGTGGGAGGGGTCAGGGCTTCCTTCAGGGCACAGCACTCTCTGGGATGAAGGGGGCGTGAGCTGGGCTCAGTCACCCTTAGGAAGCCTTGGAGCACCTGCAAAGGTGAGGGCGAGCTGTCAAACCTCCTGGAGAACCTCCCAGACCCTTCATGGTTATTGCTGCTCCCTGGGCTGCATGTGCAAAGTGCCATGGAAAATACCCACCCCATCACTCCACTGTCCTGTCAGTTTGGCTCTGCTCCCACCCAGGGAAAGGGGTTCAGTGGAATGAGATTAACCTGGTCCCTCGTCGTTGGGGTTCTTAGGTGATGTTCTCTGTGTTTTTCAAAGCCTCGGGCTCTTTCTTGCCCTTGTAACTGGGGCTCTTCAGGATCACCCCCTTGCCTGGGCACCCAGCCCTGGAGCCTGGAGGTGCCTGGCAGGGAAAATGGAGAGGAAACTCCTGGTTGCAAGCTTCCTGCGTTCTACACACACCAGGAGCTTCCCAGCAGCCTGCACCTGTCCATGGGAGGTCTCCAGGGTGAACGAGAGATTTCCCCTCCATCACCCTGGGGCATCTCCCTGAGCATCTTCAGCTTCAGAGTGGCCTGTTGTTTGGAAGTGTTGGGAATTGGGCCAGATTCTGGCTCTGTTAGTGAGGACCTTTGCCAGGTTTGCCCTGGCCATCATCTACAGCAGAGCCCTACACACCCCGCTGTGAGCTGTGCTGCTTTGGGGGCTCTGGGAGGCTCAGCACCCATCTAGGGCTGAATGCAGGATTCCCTGGGGGCAATGGTGGATGCAGCAGCAATTTCTGGGCATCTCTCTTTCCTCCTGCTCCCCTCTGACCCTGGTCATTGCTTTTGTCTCATTCCCAGCTCCCATGTGGCTCAGTGAGAGCTGTGCTGGGCTGTGGACAGAAATGCCAGCAGGGCTTGGAGCTGCCTGGGACTTTCTGCCTGGAACAGGGTAGGGACACCTTCCACTACACCAGGTTGTTCCTCATCAGATCTGACCTTGCAGGAAGGTCTACAAAGGCGTAGGAAGGTGTTTGGAAACACCTTGTAAGGAAGCTGTCCCCAAACCTTGTCATCCACACAGCTTCCTCAGGGAATGGACCTGTATGGCAGATTATGGGACTTGCTGAGTGTTGGCTCAGGAATGTTCCTGAGGCTGGTTATCAGGCAGCAGCAGCCCTTGGGCTGCTCCTGTCCCCAAATCCTGCTCCCAGTACCAAATCCTGCTCCTGGACCCGTCTTCTGAGCCCTGCCCACTTTGCTGGTGTGTGGAGTCAGAGGGGAGGAAAGATGTGGGAGAATCTTGGGTGGGTTCAAGCCTTCTTGGCCTTTGTCAGTTTGTATTTTCTGAGATAAACCAAATAGAACAAAAAGAGGGATTTGGAAGTAGGATGGGGTGCATTTCCCACTGAAAATATCAAAGCCTGACTTTTTTTGGCTGGGGCTGGGGTAGGACTTAGCCTGAGCATTGTGGCCATCAAGGACAACCTCACTATGTGTCTCAGCATCCCCAAAGCCTCTGCTCTCCACCCAAGGAGGGGAAAGCAGACAAAAGCTGCCAGTGCAGCTCTGGGACAAAGTACTGACTTATCCAGAAGCCTCCCCTGCCTCCCAGTTGCTTCCCAGCCCCTTCCCAGGCTGTTAGTATCTCGCGCATTTCAGCTGAGTGACTCAGAAGACAGCGAGAAGGTATTTATAAGGAGCAGTTGAAAGGCAGAGACTGGTGGAGGGTTTTCTTCCTCCTTCTCTTCTGTTGAGCTGGTGGCAGCTGAACGTGGCCATGCTTCACTTGGCTGTGGAGTGGGGTCTGGAGGGTGACCTGTCCACGTCCCCTGAAGTTCAATCTCTGCTTTCACTGGAGAAAGCTCCAATGAAAAGCTCCATGCAAACCCCTCATCGTTGCCTGGCACATTTAATCTCACCCTATTGCAGCAGAGCCCTAATGCTACTGCCTGTGACAGCAAAAGCAGGCAGGGCAGCCAGAATTTGGGGATACAGGGATTTCCAGCCCTGCTGCTCTGATGGTCCTCAGCCTGGCTCTGAGGCATGGAGCCCTGCCAAAGCGGTGGCATCGATCAGCCTGGTGAGGATGTTGCTGCTTGGTGGTGATGCTCTGGGACATCTTCTTGGTGGTTTGGGGTTTGTCCTCGCCAGAGCTGCCCTGTGGGCTTACTCCTGTGGCAAGGATGTCTGCACAGCCCTGTCCTCAAGCCAATGCTTGGTTTGATCCCGGCTGGAAGGACACAAGCTGTGGGTGTTGCTGTGTTTTCCATTTCTCTCCCCAAAATGGGCTCTTTCCCCATTTTTTTTTACTAGTGTTATCACAGACAGGTGGATGGCAGCATCCTTCCTGCACGGAAAAAGCAGGTGGAAGCCATGAAAGCTTTAAGTAGGAAATTTGGGTCAGGGAAGGTGGTGCTAGTGACGGGGAACAATGCCACTGCCAGAGTCCCTAATCTCCTGACTCAGGCAAGGGGATGGCAATTTTCAAGAATTCGATTGTCAACTGCTCAAGCCAGGAGCTCCTGCAATGGCACAGGACTCCTGGGGGTGCTGAGAGGAGAGTCTTGGATCCTGAGCATGAACATCCTCGGAACTGCAGGATGTGGGGATCCCCTTGGTCCTTCTGCAGCACCTCAGGGGTAGAGCTTGGCCTCCCTCTGGCTGCTGAGGAGCTGAAGCTGGGCCTGAGGTTAGGATTAGGGTCAGGGCTAAGGTTAGGGATAGATCTAAGGTTAGGGTCAGAGCTAGTGCTAAAGGTGGACTAAATTTAGGTCTGGGTTTAGGGCTATGATCAAGTTTAGGGCTAGTGTTTGGGTTAGGTTTAAGGTTAAGGCTAAAGCTAAGTTTAGCTTTAAGGTTTGGTCTAGGGCTAAGATAAAAGATTTAGGGTCAGGTTAGATCTAGGAGTAGTGTTAGAGCTTGGGTTAAGTCTAGGGCTAGTGTTAGGTCTATGGCTAAATTTAAGGCTCATGTTAGTATTAGGAGTAGTACTAATTTTAGGTTTATGCTTAGGTTTTGATTTAGGCTGAGGTTTAGGGTTATCATTAGCCTAGGATTAGATTTGGGGCTAGGGTTATAACCATGCTGCAGGTTAGTGTTACCATCCATGTTAGAACTCAGTTCAGTGTCAGGGTTATAGTTAGGTTGGGATTTAGAGCTAGGCTGAGCTAACTTTAGGGTTAGAGCTATGGCTAGGCGTGGGCTCATGGTTAGGCCTGTGACTAGTGCTGGCTTAGTGCTAGACTAGATTTACTGTTGGGTCTGCCAGGACAAAGGCATGCAGTGCTCCATTCTGCCTCCACAGAATCTGCTCCATTTCCCTGTCAGCACAGCCTTGTGGCCTTCCCATCCGTGTTTTTTCCCCTCTTTGGCTGACCCAGAGGCTCTCTGGGACTTGTCATGTGGTTTGGTTTTGTCTTGCACCTGTCCTGGCCTCACTGGGGACTGGGACAGATGCTGAGTCAGCAGCACGCTGGATGAAACCCCCAAACTGGAGTATTCTGCTAAAGCTCAAATGTGGAAAACCAGTGCTGGCTGTGGACAAAGGAGGTCTAGAGGCATGAGAAGTGTTCATGTGGAAATGCCAGCCCAAGGGCCAAGCCTTCCCCAAAATCTGCCCAAGGGCACTAAGATGCCTTTTGGGTGCTGCTTTCCTTTGGTCAGAGCAGAGACGCAGGTGGATGCAGCAGCAGAACCAGGTGAGCTCTCACTCCAGGAGATGCCACAGCAAACAAGTTGCTCACAGTGAGAGCTGGCTATAATTAACCCTGCAAGGCTTAGGAAGAGGTTGAGGGGGCCTGCTGTTGGGTCTGACTGTCTCCAGGGAAATGATGCTCCTGGGAATGGCCATGGGTCCCTGTGGGGCACCTACTGCTGATCCTGCACCTACCAGATCAACAGGCCATCCCTGGAACTCCTTGGAATGGGATTTGTGCTGTGTTGTGCCATGCTGAGGCAGAGGGGCCACCAGTGCCAGTTGCTTCTCACAGTTTGGGAACCCAGAATGGTTTGGGACCCCATATCCAGTTGTGACCATCTCCTCGACTTCAAGGAGGTGAAGCAACCTGTCCCACCGCGCTGCTCCTGTGGGAATGCAAGGATGGAAAGAAGGTCTCATTCCCCCAGGAACAGCGTGGGAGCTGGCTTCTGTGGGCACGCTGTTCTGGGGAAGACAGAGGGCTCTGTGGAGGTGGGGGCTGTTGGAGAAGCCCCTCTCCCCCGCGGCGTGGGCAGGGACAGGGACAGCAGGTCCGTGGGCTGGTGAGAAGTGCAGAGTCAGGCACGGTGAGCTTCGCTGTGCACAGAGCTCCATGTGCCAGCTCAGAGTGCAGAGAGCTGTAGTGTGGGCAGGGGGACCCCAGTTATGTCCCCCCAGTCCCCTCCCAAATCTGCAGACACAGCAGAGAACCACTGTGCTCCCAGGATTGTGGTGACACTCTGGGAACCCTGTTTCCACTCTCACCTGTGCAGCTCAGTGGGATCCCGGCTCCTGAACCAGCCCTGTCATGGGGACTGTGACACAGGAACGGGGACAAGGGTGGCACCTGTCTGCCAGCTGTCCCGCCAGTGCTCTGTCCAGGCACAGTGTGGCAGGGAAGCTGGAGCCAGCAGTTCAACCACAGAAAAGCCATTAATTAATGGAAAGCATGATCGAGGATTAAAAGCTCCGGCACTGGTCCCAGTACCAGTGGGATCTTGTCTGTGCCAGGGACTAACCCAGAAGGAGGCACCAGGGGAGATTTGGTTTGGATATTGGGGAAGATTCCTTCCCTGAAGGGGTGCAGCACAGGCTGCCCAGAACAGTGGTGGAGTCCCCATCCCTGGAGAGATGTAAAAGTTTTGTGGATGTGGCACTTGGAGGCGTGGGTTAGTGGTGGGCTTGGCAGTGCTGGGGAAGTGGTTGGGCTTCATAGTCTCAGAGGGGCTTTTCCAACCTCAACAATTCTGTTTTCATATTCCACGTAGCATCTCCATGCCTGTCCCAGGGCTGAGCTGCATCTTTCTGCCAGTTCCATCTCTCCCCCAGTAGCCACTCCAGCCCACCACTGGCAGTGTGCACAGCCAACTCCCATCCCCAGCTGCCCCTTCCCCTGCTCTGAGGGAAAACTGAGGCTTTGGAAGTTAAAAGCTCAACTCGGCTCTGGGAAATGGGTTGAAAGCGTCAGACAGAGCCACTTTCACCCTGATGAGCCTCCAAGGCATGAGTGGCTTTGAGCTGTATGCTCTCTTCTCCCTCCACAGATGGTTCCCACTTCCTGCACTAACTCTGGCTGGTGGGAATATTTGGATCGTTTGGGAAGAAGTCCTGGCCCAGTGAATGGCTCCCACTTGTGCCATGTTCACAGATGGAGGATCCAGTTAGGAATCCGTGGTATTGCCTGGGAGATGATCCCTGCTCCTGGGGAGCTGTGGCTCATGGAAAACGTGGGGCATGGAAAGCACAGGCAGCTTCCTGGCTCCTGCTCTATTCCCACTATTTTTGAGAGGGGAAAAAAAAAAGATGAAAAAAAGGCAAAGAGTAGGTGATGAACACATGCTGAACCACCATCAACAGCAGCTTTTTTCCCCCTCTAGTTATCAGCTAAATGGACTAATTGAAAGATGAGTTAGCAGCATCTGTAGTGCTGCATTTATCCAAGGCTAATTCCCCTGGGATTCAGGATAACCATGTGTCTTCTCTCTCCCCTTGCTGTGCTCCTGCCTGGTTTGGCTCCCTTGGGGTGCTGGTGGCTTTGCCTGGAGGTCCCCGTGGTGGTGGGATTTGCAAGGATTTCATGCAATAGGGATAAAGCTTTGCAGGGCTGCCATGCAGTAGGGACAGGGATTTGCAGCCTTGCAGAGCTGCCAGCCTTTCCTGCCCTATCACCGAGACCAGCCACATTCCTGTTGCTCCTGGCAGCCCCAGGGATTTGCAGGGATGCTCTGGAGTGGGGATAGGGATTTGCAGGGCTGCTATCCACCAGGAATGGGATTTCCAGGAACGCCATACCACGGGGATTTGCAGGGCTGCCATGCAATGTGGGCAGGGATTTGCAGCCTTGCAGGGCTGCCAGCCTTTCCAGCCCCATCTCCAGGGCCAGCAGCGTTCCTGCGGCTCCTGGCAGCCCCGAGAGCTGCTCTCCCAGCCTGGCAGTGAGGGCAGCTGCTTGCACAGGACCTGATGCTCCAGGGCAGAGCACCTGGAGCAGTGTGTTTGCCAAGCAAACAGGGCTGAGCCTCCTGCAGCCGGATCAACAGCCTCCACGCGTTTGCTCAGCAAATAAATCCTACCCGGCAAAGCTTTGGTGCCGCCGGTCCCCTTCCTGCCCTGCTCCTGCCAGCTGCTCTGTCACTGCCCAGCATCCTGCAGCACCTGCCCATTATTCTGCAGGTTTGGAATAGAGCAGGGCTCATGAAGGCTTCAGATGAAACACAGCCATGCCTGCTTTTCTTGCCTGTGGATGCCAGGGTGTTGCTTCAGCACATGTGCCCACGCTGGGGTCTGTCTGTCCTGGGGATATGCAGGCTGAGGTCCTTCTGCTCCAGTGAAATGTTTTTGCTCTGGACTGAGCAATTGCAGGAATTTTCTGTTGCTGGAGGCTGGGGAAGGTGGGAACTGTGTCGGCAAGTGTTGGCCTGGGAGAGCGGCTGCTCTGGTGATGGAGGAAAGGTGTCTGGGGATCCTGGAGCATCACACCAGAGAACCATGTCCTGCCACTGCTGCTTCCCTCGGTCCAGGCTCTCCTGATCCCCTCCTGTGCCCCAGACCATGTTCCCTCTGGGGTCCTTATACTCCATAACACACTGCCCACAACGAGGGTTCTATTGAGGTGAGGACAGATGCCACCTTTCCCTTCGCCTGGAGACTGTGGGATGTGATCCCAGCCATTTCATGGGCTGGTTGGCCGCTGCTGCAGCTGTCAGCTTTCTCTACTTCCCATTTATTTTCCCCTCACAGATACACTCTTTAGCCCCTGCCGCCTAAAAACCAGAAAAAACCCTTTTGCCCAGACACTGTTATCCACCCCAGGGACCCATTTTCTTCCTGTTCTTTCATTCCTGAGGTGCTGGAGGCATATTCTTCTTTTTACCTTCACTCCCAGAGCAGCAGGACTGTGGCTTGGTCAGGATGTGACTGTGGGTACTGAGCATCCCATGTCACTGCAGCATCCCTGGCAGAGTGGACAGGCACTGGGGTCACCACTGTCACCTCGTGGGGACTCTGCTGCTTGCCCTTCCACAGAGCTCTCTGGTGCTGGGGCCAAGCCACTCTCCAGCCTTCCAGCTTCTCTGAAGTCACCAGAGTCACTTGTGCACTTATAGGCCACTAAGTGCTGTAATTACAGATATGCTTTAATTAACATAATTGCGTTTCTACACAAATAAAACATTTGGCACAGTTAATTCCAAGGCTGCAGCTCCAAACACAAGGCTTCCTGGCCCCCCTGTGGAGGTGGCAGGGGAGATGGCAGAGAGTGGGGTTCTCACCTCCCTGCTAGAAGATTGTCCCAGTCCCAGCCAGGGCCTGAGCCAGAGCCCTCCCTTCCCCACCAGAGTGTCCTGTCCTGGTTTGGTGGGGACAGCTGTGCTGGCAGATGCTTGGATTGCTGGGACATGGCACTGGGATTGCTGGGACATGGCACTGGGATTGCTGGGGCACTCTACTGGGTTTGCTGGGACACACCGTTCTGGGTTTAAACACAGAACTTGGTTTGCTGAAAGGCAGCACTTGGTTTGTTGGGAAGTAGCACTGGAATTATTGGAGCATGATACTGGACTTCCTGGCATGCAGCAAGGGGATTGCTGGCACACAGTTCTGGGCTGGCTGAGCCATGCCACTGGATTTGCTGGGAGATGGCACTGGTATTGCTGGATCACTGAATTGGGCACTGTGGAACAAAGCACTGGGATTTTTAGGAGGCAGCAAACCCAGGGGCTGGCTGGGACACCCAACTCGACTGGGTGGGATGCAGCCCTTGGATTGCTCAGACACAGCACTGGGTTTTTGAGGCCACGGTGCTCAAATTGCTGCAACACCCTGTTGGGATCGCTGGGATGCAGCCCTGGGTTTGCTGGGACACAGCTGGAGCCCAGCTGTGCCCTTGTAGCTGTGCCAGGGGGTGTTCACCCTGGATCCAGCCCCTCCATCCCATCCCATCCCAGAATCTCTCACTGAGCTGACCCCAGGGTGCTCTGCCCACCCAGCACCCAGAGGCCTCTCGCTCCCCGTGCCCTCTTTAGCAGACCCCAGAGCTCACCAGGCTCTAAGGAGCCTTTGGATGAAGGCTGGAGCCAGCAGCAGCGTGCCAGCCCTTTGCCAGGAAGATGCCAGGAAGATCTGGGAAAATGGCTGGTGCTCATATGCTAAAGTGCCCTTTTCATTTTAAAAAAAGAGAAGAAAATGGGAAAAAACATATTCCATTTTTCTCCAGCTGAAAATGAAAGTGATTATGTAACGAGCAATAAATTACAGAAAGGAATGAGTCATTGGAGCAAATCCCAAGAAAGGCACAGTATTTTTAGCTCCAACACCCTGTGCTGTACTGTGCATTAACCCTTGCAGAGCTTGGCCCCCCACTTCAGCCTGCCCCTGGGATGACCCCTGCAGAGGCATCCTATTGGTTTCCGTGAGAATTTTATCCCTATGATATTCCCAAGGGAAGATGGAAATTTTGTAAGCTGTGGATCAGCCATCCCATGGCCCTCCATTGTGTGGGATGCTTATGGGGGGTTCAGGGAATACTGCTCAGCCCAGATCCATGTCCCCATCCTGGGCTAAGCCCCTGCTTTGCTTCCCTTCTGCTCATTCCCACTGGGATAATTAATCCTGATCCCTTCCTGAGACCCTAGGCACCGCTGTTGTTTCCTTGCCAAAGAGCCTGAAGAATTAATTAGGAAATAAAAGCGAGGAACAAATTAATTGGAAGAGAACTAGCAAGGAAGCAAGTGAGCAATACTGCTTTAATCCAGGTTAAACTGGGGAGTGATTGCTCTGCTAACAGGAGAGATGATGAGGGAGAATTGGAGCAGGCAGGTGCCAGGTGAGACAATGGCAGCGAGCATCCAGGTGCCAAGGGATGCCCATGGAGAGCTGTACTGAGTGGGGAGGACAATCCTGGGGACACCAGTGGGGAGCTGGGAGAGGAATCTGGGAGAGAGGCTCAGAGCATCCTGGGCTCAGTGTCCCAGGATCACCACTCAGACCATCCTCAGGGGGCCAGAGCTCGGAGCACCCCTAGAAAGAGGGATCAGAGCACTCCTAGGAGTGAGGCATGGAGCACCCATGGGATCAGAGCTCAGGGCACTCCTGGGATTTGGGCTCCAAGCACCCATTGGAACAGGGCTTAGAGCATGCCTGGAGTCTGGGCTTGGACCATCCCTTTGTTAAGTGACACTATCATTCACACCCACTCCTGAGAATCCTGCAGGGTCAGGTACCAGCACAGGGACAGGGACCCTATTCCTTGAGTGCCACATTTCTTTGGGGTCTCCAAGTGGGTGGGAACCAGGCCTCTGCCTCTGAACAGACCCCTGGGTGCTCACGGTGGCACCACACTCCACTGTCACCTGGCAGCAGCCCCACCCCTAAATAACAGGCCAAGGAGAGGGGCAGGGGTGAGTGAGAGCTGGTGGCCACGTCCTTGTGTCCTGCAGCTGGAGTGGGGTCAGCTCAGAGTGACACAGCCAGTGCCAGTGGATGTCACCTCCTCATCTTTTATTTAATCTGGCAATCAATTCCTGTCCTCCATATGCTTGGGCTGGGCTCTTCCTTATTGCTGCTGGGCCACCTGGAATAGTGGCATGGCACTGCATGTCCAGGGGCTGGTGTACCCCCAGCACATGCTGTCCTGCTGTCCCCTCTCCTGCTGCATGCTCTCATTCTGGCACATGCTTTCCCCAAAAGTGTCCCTCCAGAGACATCCTGTCCCTCCAGGCAACTCCTGTCCTTAGGGACACGTGCTGTCCCTCTGCAAACGTGTTGTCCTTTCAGGCACCTGCTCTCCCTCAAGACACATGCTGTCCCCAGGTGTGTAGTGTTCTTCCAGACACAGGGTGTCCCTCGGATGCGTGCTGTCCTCATGGATGTCACCTGTGCCTCTGGACAGATGCTGGTCCCATGAATGCAGACTGTCCCTGTGGATACATGCTGTCACTCTGGATGCAGGCTGTCCCTCTGGACACACGCCGTGCTTCTGGGTTCAGGCTGTCACCCACGGACACATGCTGTCCTCTAGGATTCAGGCTGTTTCCATGGATACATTTGTCCCTGTGGATGCATGCTGTCCCCATGGATACACGCTGTCCTGATGGATACACGCTGTCCCTTCGGATACACGCTGTCCCCATGGATCTATGCTGTCCCCCTGGATTCAGTTTGTCCTCACGAACACCTGCTGTCCCCACAGACACATGCTGTCCCCTTTGGATACATGCTGTGCCTCTGTATTCAGTTTGTCCCCATGGACACGTGTCCCCTGGATACACACTGTCCCCCTGGGTGCAGGCTCTCACCGTGGCATATGCTAACCCCCTGGATGCATGGATATTCCCTCACCCCTCTGAGGGTACAGTGTGGGTGTGCCCTGTCCCTGCCCACGCAGGATAATCCCATGGGACAGGCTGTGTGCGACTCAGGAGATGAAATCCCACTAGCCAGGCTGAAGATGCTGGTGGCCACCATGCCCAGAGCTTGTCCATGAGGACTGTCTGAGCCACTGGGAAAGCAGCCAAAGAATTGGGAGAGCGGTGTGGGAACAGAGCCAAGAGCCATCTCAGCCCCACAGGGACCTGAGCACCGTAGTGGGATCAGCAGGGCTCTGCCATCCCATTTAGCCCCCAGTCAGCCCTGTGGTGTGTGTGGGCTGCTGGTGGCCTCCCTAGCGCCCACCGTGCTCTGAACTGTCTCCACAGAGACCCTCTAAGGGCTCCATCACTTACTCATCAGCAATATCACTTTATCAGCTGGACCCTTCCTCATCCCTGCATCGTCCCTGCACAGAATCTGCTCAGTTGGAAGGAACCCACAAGGAGCATCAAATCCAGCTCCTGGCCCTGAATAACACCCTCCTCGAGAGTCACATCACGTGCCCAGAAGTACTTTCCAAATGCTGCTTGAACTCTCTCAGGCTCGGTGCTGCCCTGGGGAGGCTGCTCCAGTGACCAATCACCCTCTGGGTGAAGAATATTTTCCTAATGTCCAACTGAAACCTCCCCTGACACAGCTTCAGACCATTTCCTTGGGAGTGTCACTGGTCACCAAAGAGCAGAGATCAGTGTCTGTCCCTCCTCTCCCCCTCAGGAGGAAGCTTAACTGTGATGAGGTCTCTCCTCAGTCTTCTCCAGGCTGAATAGACCAAGTGACCTCAGCCATTCCTCATATGGCTTCCCCTCAAGGCCCTTCACCACCCTTGTTGCCCTCCTTTGGACTCTTTCTAGTGGCTTAATGTCTTTTTTATTTCCTGATGCCCAAAACTGCCCCAGCACTAGAGGTGAGGCTGCCCCAGTGCAGAGCAGGGTGGGACAATCCCCTCCCTCACTCAGTCTGATGCCCCCCTAGGACTTGGGTGTGTCTCATGTGACTCATGTTCAATTTACTGTTGACCATCATGCCCCTGCTCCCTTTCCACTACTTTCCAGCAAATCATTTCCCAGTCTGTACATACATCAGGGTTGCCCCATCCCAGGAGCAGAATCCTTGTTCAACTTCACAGACTTGATGATTGTCCTACTCTCCAATTTCTCAGCAGCCTCTCCCAGTTTTTTATTGTCAGGGAAGTTGCTTAGTCCGAACTTCCAGTCCTGTGTCCAAGTCATTTATAAAGATGCTGAAGAGCACAGGACTTCCTCGTCCCTTCCTCATCCCTTTGTTACCCCACATTGAATCCAATGATAGCCCAAGCCCCAGACCTGATACAACCATGTCTCTGCAGCTGACACTTCTGAGGGCCATCCTCGCAGAGGTGCTGGTGCCAGGACATCCCCATCCCTGCCCAGCCTGAAATCATTCTGGGCTGTAGCTCCTGTGGTGGAGCAAGAAATCCACCTGGATCCCGGATCCCACACTGCTGGCGTGCTGCTGTTTCTGGGGGTAACAGTGGTGCACACACACACTCACACACAGGCACAACAGCTGCAGGCACAGCTCTTCCTTGCTTCCACACATTCCCAACTCTCCTGCTGCTCCCAGCAGATCCAGGCCATGAACCCAGCTGGTGCCATGGAGCCTCCTGGCACCCCCAGCACTGTGCCCGGCGGTGCTCGGATGAGTGACGCCACAGCATTCCCTGTCCCACAGCATTCCCTGTCCCACAGCATTCCCTGCCCTGCAGCACTCCCTGCCCCTCTCAGGCACTGCAGCTGTGTCCCCAGCACTGGGTGGGATTTATCCCTGGGGAAACCACAGAGCAGTAAATGGGATATCGACCATTGCGGGGATTAGTGCAGAGCGGAAGAGCAGATGGATTGATTTCTGATGGGATTTAGAGTTGTCAGTGTACCTTGGATTAGCAGCTCCAGAGCAATAACACCCCAATTCATTCACACATCCAGCAGGTCCCTTAGTGGCCATGTCCCCCAGGCTCAGCTGGGTCTCAGTCATCTCTGTTCTGTGGGCAGGACCCCAGCCCCATTTGTCACTTGCATTGGCCGCTGTGTCCCCTCTGTCCCTGGAGGACAGAGATGCTCCAGAAAGCAGCACGGTCCTATGCCTCTCCAGAGCCAGCATCTGGCCCTGGGTCCATACCGGTGTCACAGTTTAGTGGAGCATTGCTGATCCCACATGACTCACAGCAGACCTAGCCCAGTTGGGAAAAGCCAGCCGTGCTGCCCTCCTGCCCTGCTCTCCTCCCATCCCAGTGCTCCCAGTATAACCAGTATGCTCACAAATGCTGCTCTGAGGGCAGGCTGCTGCGGTTGCTAGGGATGGGGAGAAACGGAATTTCAGGGTTACACAGTGTGAAGACTCCTCTCGGTGCCTTAACCCCCCCAAATCTTCAATTTTGGGGGTTTGATACCATTTGCTGCTAGCACCTCTCAGGGAAAAGCCAGAATGGGGTTTACCTCTGTGTCTTTGGTGTGGAATATTCCATTACCGTGGCACAAAGGTTAATATTTACTCGCCTGCATGAACTTTATTCCCATTGATGCCATCAGACACCCTCCAGATGGGATGCGGGTGGCTGCTCCCCAAGTTCCCAGGAAGAGACAGGAGGCACAGCGCTGATTGAGCCACCCCAGGTTGGCAACAGGGGAAAACTACAGACTGGATGGATATGTGGGAAGCCCAGCTGGAAAGCCCACGCTGCTGCCTCTCCTCAGCACCTACAGTGATTCCCCAGCAGCTCCAGGGCTGGGTTCTGAGGCTGTGTGTGTCCATCGGACTGCTGTGACATTCCCATCCAAGGGATGCCATTCCTGGGGCACACAGAAGAGCCAGGGAGCAGCTCATCATCACCTGGGCACTGACTGGGAGACGAGCAGTGATGCATGGATGCAACAGTGGTACAAGTTCCTGCACCCACGTGTCCTTGCACTCGTGTCCCAGTCCTCTGTCCCCAGGTGCCCCTGTGTCCCTGCTCCTGTGTCCTTCCACCCCCATGTCCCACCAGGCACCTCTGGGCGAGCACTGGGGACAGCCCCGTGCTGTGTCCTTGTGCCCAGCAGTGGCTTTGTGTTCTGGGCAGCTGTGCTGGCTGTGAGCTGCTCTGTGGGTGGCTCTGGTGACAGGGTTGGACCAGGTTCGGCATGGACCCTGGTTTCTCGGGGTGTTCCCACTGCTGGCCCCACAGAGAATCTGCAATTCTGTTTTATTCATGGAGCCCCGGAGCCGCCGGGTGCCGGCAGGACCTGTCCGGGCTGGGGTGACACTTGGTACCTGCAGCACCGTGAGCCTAAAGCAGGGGATTCCACGCCTTGATCTTGGGGATCTGGCGGCTCTGGTGGTGTCCTAGTCACAAAGACACCGTGAGACGCTGCCCTGGGGTGGAGACTGCGTCGGGCTGAGATATTCCTGATCCAGTGTCACCCCCGGGGAGAGACACCCGTGGCCCTGTGTCACCCCCGGGGGCAGGAGCACCCGGAGGCCGGGATCGCTGTGGCAGGGTGCCCGGGACCAGCCCGGGAGCTCCGGGTGGCTCTGGCCACTAGATGGCCCCGCGGCTCCACCGGCCACCCTGCCCCTCCTCCGGGACCCCCGGCCCGGCCCCCCGGCGGTCTGGGGAGCAGGATGGAGGGTGCAGCACCCAGAATGTCCCTAAACCCTTCCCTGCTTGGCCCCTGCCTCGAGATCGCATTTCCTTGTCACGACCTGTCCTAACGAGGGTTGAGAGATATGCGACAAGGTCGAGTCCTTTACGAGCCACCAGCCAAACCCCAGAGCACCCTGTCCCTGGAGAGCACCCTGGGGACAGGGACACAGAGGTGCAGGAACACGGTGGTGCCTGGGTAAGGAATGGGACACAGCACTGCAGGGACACAGGGACATGGAGGGACAAGGATACACGGGTGCAGGGACACGGGAGTTCCTGGGGACAGGGGTGTCCCAGGACGCGGAGGAAGAGCAGACCATCTTCCCCCAGACCAGAACTTGCTCCTCTGCTTAGAGGAGGAGGGATGGAGATTGTCACGCTGTCGGTGTCCCTCTCACCGTGCTGCCATCATGCGAGGGCTGAGCACGTCGACCCTCCGTGCAGATTCCCTGGGGACATTGGGTAGGGGCAGCATCCCGAAATCCCCCTTGTGTCGGGGGGGAAAGGACAGGAGGTGTCACTCCTCACTGAAGGCAATTAGGGGTTTATAGGAGGCTGGGGGCGAACAGACCCTGAGGCACCCCCAAGATGGGGGTCCCTCCCTAGCCAAGAGAGGGATGCTGATCCCCTTCAGTACCCTACGGGATGGGGCAGGGAAGACTTTCTGTACTGTAACATCAGAGTTACCCCAGGGCAAGGGATGGGCTGAGATTTCGGCCCCTCCGTCAGGAAGGATGAGGGGAAGACCGCCCCACCCCAAAAGTGAGGCGCAGCTTTTAAGGCGGCAGGGATCGCTTTATTGGGAGGTAAAACATGCCCCAGAAGGGAGAAGGGGCAAGGGGGGAACTCCTGGCCCGCTCCCCACGAGGAGAGGGTTTAACAAGGACGGAGATTGTTGCCCTCCCAGATACCAGAGCCTGTACCTGCCCCACAAGCAAAGCGCTGCCAGAGCGGAGCCCCCCAAACTGGAGAGCGATGCTCTGATCCTCTCCCAGCCTGAGCGCCCCCTTCGCCACCCCACACTGGGACTGCCACCCCTGAGCCCCTCCCAGCCCCGGGGAGTGACACCCCGACCCACTTCCCACATCGGGACCAGCCTCTCGCCCTGGCCCCACACCGGGGCCCTCCATCTCCTGTTGGGGAGCGATGTCCGAGCCCCTGTCCCCCCGCACACATCCCCCCGCCCATCCTCGGCGCCCCGAAGCCCGAGGAGCGGCTGGCACTCACACACAGCAGGTGCGGGGCGTGTCGTGAGCCATCGGACGTATCGTGACGGGGCGTGTCGCGGCGGGGGCGTGCCCGCAGCCCGCGGGCGGTGCGGGGGTGTGCGGGACCGGGATGGTGCCGGGATGGTGCCGGGATGGTGCCGCGGCTCCTCATCGCGTTCCTTCGCTTTTTCAGCCGCGGCTTCCTGCGGGCGGGGGACGCCGCTCCCGGCCCCGAAGCGCTACAGGTAGGGACGTCGGGATTTCCACCCCGAGGGCTCCTCCGCGCCTCCCTCCCGCTCGGAACCCTTCTTTTCTCAACCCGGATTTCCATGTCCCGACCTCGTCCCCTCCCATTGGGGACCCCAATCCCAACTACCTCCCGCTCCACCCGGGACCCTCAATCCGTTCGCCCCGCCCGGGAACTCAGACACGCCTCCGCCCCTACCCAGGACCTCGACCCACAGCCCCTGACACCGGGGACACCCGAGTCACCTGCCCTGTCACTGGGGACCCCCACCCCAAGCACCTCTCCTCCCACCCGGGACCCTCCTCCCGTCCCAAAGCACGACCCAGCTCCTGTCCCCGCGGGACCTCCATCCCACGGCCTCCCTCCCCAGTGGGTCGGGGGCGGTGGGTGCCGTGTGTGTGTGCTGTGGGCCGGGGTTGGGGGCCGGGGCTTGCTGGATCCTCATCCCTTCCCACACCAGGGCCCGAGGGGCCTTTCCCGAGCACCTTTGTCTCTCCCTTTTCAATGAGGGAAAACCCCATGGGGATACCTCGACAGGGAAACTGAGGCACGAATGTGGCCTCCCGAGGCGGGGGGTGACGGTGGTGTTTGGTGCCCCCACACACCCACCCGACGCTTGGGGACACTCCGGGCTTCACACAGGGAGGAGGCAGCGGGTTGGGGGGTGCGGATCCCGGCGGGATCCCGGGAGGAAATGGGCTGGACTGGGAGCGGGGGGGCGGCCTGGTCCCGCGGGGACCCTCAGGGCCTCCCTCAGCCGCGCCAGGAGCCGGGCAGCGCCATGGGCACTCTGCAGGACACCGTGAGCCACCCTGGGGAAAGGGGGTCCTCGGGGGGTCTGTGGCCTCGGGCTAAGGGTTCATTCTGTCCTGGGGGGTTTTTGGGGGGGTCATCTGCTTGGGAATGTCTGGGGGGGTTGGAGTCCCCCCTCTCCCGTACCCCTGGCGGTGGCAGCCTCAAGAGCCGGTCCTGCGGGCGGACCCCAGGGTGGGTGTGCTGGGGAGGAGCCCCTCAGCACCCCAGCAGCACCCAGCTCTGAGCCCCCCGCCCTCCCGGCACCAGCGGCACGTTGTGGGGAGATGGAGGCTGCATCTCAATATGTGGGTGAGAAAACACTTGGGTCCTTGCTGCTCTTGCGCCTTCGAGCGCACCCAAATTCGGGGAGGGGGTGATTTTGAGGAGGGGTCTTCCCCTCTCGCCGCTGTGTGTTGGCCTGGGTGGATCCCTGACCTGTGTGCCGATGGTTTGGGGTGTGAGAAGCGTGGCCTTGGTCACTCTGGGGGTACAGCTGTTTGGGGGGGGCTTATTTAGGGCTGCGGGTTTAAAACAGGAGCGAGAACTCGGGAGATTCAAGCTGGGGAACGAAGGGAAGGAAACGCTCTCGGGAAATTGCCGAAAGCTGCTGACGGAGAGAAAGAGGCTGAGCAGGGCCCGTGCCCGGGCGGGGGGAAACGAGCCCCCCTCCTCCTCCTCCGGGTGGGAAGGTGGTGGCTTGTGTCCCTCAGCACGGCGTTGGGATGTGACACTCCTCATCACACCGGGCTCCCTGTGATCCCTCTGGGTCCCAGCCTCACAGAACCCAACTGGACTGGCCGAGGAGGGCACTGGCAGCTGGGCAGGCTGTGAACCCCCAACACAGCCCCCAAGGGGATCTGGGGGGGTAAGGAGCCACAACTCCCGGCCTGAGGGGTAGAAAACCCACCCAGATAGGGTGGTGATGGGCAGGCTGCTTTTAACCCAGAGCCCCAGTGCTGGGGTGGCAACAAAGAGGAGGAGTGGGTCACACAGTGGGGCAGAGATGTAGCCCCAGCCATCTCTGGCATGGGAGGCCGCAGTGGTGATGGGATGTTACTCGGGATGTATGAGGAGTGAGTGGTGGGGATGGATCCTGCCCCTTTTCCAGCACATCCTAGCCCAGAGTGGGTGAGGAACAGCTCATAAAACACCACAAGAGCCCTGTACCCATGACATCCAGATGCACTGACTGCATCTGGAACTCCCATCTCCGAGCCTGGGTGGGGGGCACATAGGGGCTATATAGATATAGGGCTTGGGGCGTTATTACCCCCCAACACCCTGCAGTGGGGTGAGGCTGAGAACGTCTGTTCCTCCTCTCCCTCTCTGCCACCAGCTCCAATGCAATTACCTGCGGACTGGCTCATGAATCAAAGCCTAATTGATACATGTTCACAGCCTGGAGAAGCAGGAGGGGTGGAGGGGGGACACGCCGTCCCCGGGGATTGGGAGGGGGCTCACTCAGCCACCTTCACTGACCTGCCAGGACTGGGGGGGCTAGGCCAGCATCATGGGGCTCCTCCTGCCTCAGTTTCCCCCTGTGTGGGGCCAGCCGTGTTCAGTGGGCTGAGGACCTGTTGAAGGCAGTGAGGGGACATGCCTATGCGGGCGTTTGTCCTTGCGTTTCCTCTGGCAGACACAAACACATCAGCAGGGCAATAAAGGGGAGGAAAGGGCAGTGGCAGCTTCTTTCCATTACATGCGGCAGGGCTGGCTTCCTCCCACACTCAGCAGGGCCGGGGGGGGTAGAGCCAGATCCCAAAACTGGGGTGGGTGGCTGCACCCCAGTGTCTCCCAGCCAGGTGGTCCCCACAGGCCAAAGGTGTGGGGCTCTCCAGGAGTGACTGCTTGCAGCTGAAATCAGCCTGTGCTGGCACTGCAGTGTCCTGATGCTGATTTTTGAGGGGCAGTGGGGTCTGGGATATAGGTGCTCTCATGCCCCGTGACATCAGCTGGGAAGGGAGGTCTGAGGTGGCAGAGTTGGGACGGGGGTGTTCCTGCTGCACCCCAAGCAGAAGGAGCTGGATGGGGTTAGTTCTGCTGCACCCTGGGCAGTGAGAAGCTGGGATCAGGATGCTCCTGTTGCAGGGTGACATGGTGGCATCTTCCCCTCAATGGGATAAGCCCCGTGGGTGACCTTGGCTTTTTGGAGTCAAGCTGTGACATTTGACAGGGAGATGATGGGCTGGGGTCCCCTGAAAGCCTGGGTCTGGAGAGTGGCCCTCTGGCAGCTGAGTCCCTGGATTTGGGGACTGGCCTGGGACCTCTGCAGCTTAATCCCATTGTATACCCACCCTGGCCACCCCACAGATGGTGGTGACCTGCCCGAGGGAGCCATGGGGTGGAAAATGCCACAGAGCAGAGCTAGCTCCTGGCTCTCCCTCCTCCTGGTGCAGGAGAGATCACTGCTCCTGGCCTAGTTCTGGCAGATGCAGGGTGTCTGGAATCTTTGGATGCCCTGGCCACAGTTTTGGAACCCCCCAGAGACAAATGGGGGCTGGTGGCCAGAACCCCTAGCTGGGTGCTGACACATTAAACACCAGCACTGTGATCTTTTCTGCCATGTAATGGGCTTTGGGCTTCTCCTGCCTGTGCCTCAATTTCCCCATCTGAGTAGTGAGACCCCCCCGAATTCCTGGACCCCCTTCATGGCAATTAAGAGCTGCATCCCACCCCTGAACCCTCTCATGCATGGAAAATAAGAGCAGTAAATAAAATACAGACAGAGTGGAACCCCTTGGGGAGGGGCAGCTCTGCTCCCCCACACCCTGCTCCGGAGCACTGCCCAAATCGAATTCCTCCCCAGCTGCAGATGGCCAGGAATTCAATTTTCCCAGATCCCATCAGAGGCTGATAAATGAGGTCCCTAATCACTGTGCAGATCCCATTAGCACCAGCAGTACCAGGAGGGGATGCACGGATGGGTTTGGGAATGCTGCATCCCCTTTCCCATCCCACTGATTCCTATCTCCCCGAGGGACCTAGATGTCCCCTGAGCCCCTCTCTGGCTGCATCCCCAGAGCTTTGCCATGCTGCTCCCAAGCAGAGCCAGGCACGGAGACCCCTGCATGGCTAATCCACCAGAAAACATCTTGGAAAGTCCTGGAAACCCAGCTGGGTGGCCAGCGTGGATGGGAAGGGGACTGTGCGCCAGGGAAATGTTTTCCAACGGTGCCATGTCCCAGGAATGTGCATCATGCCAGCGCTGTCAGCGCTGCCAGCACCCAAAGCCTGGTGCCAGCTGGGTGCCAGGGTGTCTCTGTCCTTTGGGGTGAAAGCACCTGCATCCCAGGGATTCTCCTAAGCACGGAGCAGTTTCCCTGCAGCTGCTGTAGGAGGATCCATGTGCCCCTCTCTGACGTGGGCTGGGGACAAGTGGCAGGGGGCTGAGTGGGGTCCCTTTCCCCCTCTCTGACACTGCTCAGAGACAAGTGACAGTGAGACCCCCAGCCCTCACCACCATCTTTCTTACAACAGTGAACTAATTAGTGACAAACTGGTGACAGATCATTAGGCTAGTGGCCCAGCCGGCTGTTCCAAGAAGGCCACGATGTTCTGGGGACGGAAATCCTTGAGGAGTGTGGCTGCTGTCCCGATTTGTCCTGCCCAACAAAGGGACATCAACAGGAAGCAACCTTGACTCTGGCCCTGTTCTCTTGGCCCCGGGAGGCTAGGCCAGGATGTGGGGGGACAGACTAGGAGCACCCCAAGGACTTGTGAGCTGCCAGAGGTTAGGAAATTCGCTTGGTTCAGCAAAATATCCCGCTCAGAACGTGCAGGATCCTCAGGGAGGGGCATCTGCCTGCTTCCAGGCTGTAGAAATTCCATGTGCAAATGGTCTGTGCAAATGTCCTGGGCAGTGTAAGCACGCCAGGCTGCAGGGAGGCTGATGTATGGGGGCATGAGGGGGGAGGAGGAGGATGGGGTGAGGAATGCAGAGAGACATTGGGGCTCAGCACGGCTCATTCCACCTGGACTAAACACTAGTGCCATCCTAAGCAGGTCTTGCACGGCCGTGAGCCTTTGCAGGTAGGGAAACTGAGTTAGGAAACCTCCACAGAAAGGGAAACTGAGGTAGGAAACCTCCACAGAAAGGGAAACTGAGGTAGGAAACCTCCACAAAAGGGAAACTGAGGTAGGAAACCTCCACAGAAAGGGAAACTGAGGTAGGAAACCTCCACAAAAGGGAAACTGAGGTAGGAAACCTCCACAAAAGGGAAACTGAGGTAGGAAACCTCCACAGAAAGGGAAACTGAGGTAGGCACAGGCATGAGGGGCTACTTGTGTGCTTTTTTTTTGGGGAGATGGCTGATTCTACAGATTTGCGTCCTCCTGCCTTTGGAATCCTCAGCCTGGATCACTGGGTGGCTCCATGACAGGGGTCCTGCACCTCAGCCCTTGCTTCCCATCCAGACATTGCACCAGGACCCCAGGCAAATGACCATGAGGAGACAAGAGATATCCCAGAAGTGTTTCCTTCCTGTTTGCCCTCATTATCCCCTGGAAAAGATGAGGTAATTAAGGAGCTACCGTGTTACAGGTTGTTGCTGCCTGATTAGATTAAAGCAATGTAATTTGGGACTAAGAGTGGTGCTGGGAGGAAATGGATGGATGGCTTCCCAGCTGGAGTTGGGCAGAGCTGCCAGCTTTACCTCCCATCCATCCCTCCATCCTCTGCTGCCCTGGACCTTGCTCCAGGGACACTGCTGGAGGGCTACCAGGGGTGCTGCTTTGGGGGCTAGGGATACTTCCTCTGTTCTCTCAGCCCTACGGAGATTTCCTGGGGAATTGTGGCTGTGGGGCAGAGGGAAGGAGCCTGGAGCAGTGTGGGGGGTGACAGTGTCAGCAGTGTCATTCAGCCCGTGGCAGAGTGGAAGGCTATCAGGGATGCTCCTGGGGGTGTTGGAACAAGGATGCTGCCCCTATTTCCCCAGCTCTGTGGGGAGGATTCCCTGGGAAATTGTGCCTTCGGGAAGGAGCAGTGTGGAGGACAGGGTGACGGGGTTTTAGCAGCGTCACTCTGCCCGCAGTACAGCTGGTGACAGCAAAATGCTGCCTTCAGGAGTCGCTTCCCTGCTCCTTAGCTTAGTTTCCCCACTCACACCCCACTGCCAGAAGCTGGTGATCTCCTGCCTGCTTGTTGTCAGCCTGGTGTTGCCAACACACAGCCAGAGCTTGGCTATATTTAACCACCGTGGCTGGAGCACGAGGCTGAGCAGCCAGGGGAAAGCAGCCCCCCAGGACTGGAGTGGGGCCGGGGCAGCTCAGCATTGCTGGAGGTGGGAGAGGAGGATGAATCACGGCTCAGGGATATTTTGGGATATTTTTAATGCCGCCAGATTGCTCAGCAAATGCTTGGGCAGGGCGGTGCGGGCGCAGGCTGGGTGTTTGCTGGCAGCTGTGGCTCAGCTTGGGGGGCCTAGGGGGATCAGCTGCTCCCCGTGGTGTTGTCACCCTGCAGCCATGCAGTGGAGAGGTGACAAAGGCAGGGACATCTGTCCCCATGCGCTTGGGAACGACTCTGGGTGTGATGGGTGGGGGGAAAAAGGGGCTCCTGAAGCAGCATCTTCCTCCTTGAAGGGGAGGTAGGAGGGGAGAAAGTTTCCCCATCACTTTCCCTGGAAAGGGCTGGGAAAAGGCAGAGCTGGGGCATGGGAGAGAGGATGGGGGTCTCTGCCTGCAGGGTTGGGTAGGGAGCCCTTGGACTTGGACAGGGACAGGTAGCCAGGCACCCTGTGGGTGGGACACAGGGAGCTGTGAGGGGCTGAGCGAGTGGAGGTAGGCTGCCTCCCAGGAATCCAGATGGAATTTTGCTTTTCGCCTGTCAAATGTAACAAGATCTAGAGGCTGGTGGCTAAAAAAATGCATCGTGTCTGCAGTGGGAGGGAGCCCTAAGCCCCAAGCCCTGGCTCTCAGCCTTGCATTGAGGTGACCACATAGTCCCCCTCCTCATCCAGGGCTCTGCTTGGTAGGGAATTCCCTGGGGAACAGCTCCTCTGTCCTCGAAATCTGCAAAACCCCTGTGAGAGACATTGGGGCTGGTGAGACAGGCTCCAGCGGGGTCCTTTGCTCTGCCCTGGACCCCTCCTTGCTGTGCTCTGTACTCCCAAGCATCTCAATCCCTTTGCAGCCTGAGCAATCCACTGGGAAGCGTCTCCATGGGGTGTGGGTAGTGGGATGTGGTGCCCACAGGCACCGGGAGCTGCACGCTCAGCATCTTGGATGCTCTGATTTCATTTGGGGCCAGCAATTGGGGGTGAAGTTGTCCAGACAGAACGATGTCCAGCTCCATCCCAAAGCTAATTGCTCAGGCAGGGGCTAATAGACTAATCCACTGCCAAAATTAATTGGGCTCATTTTCCTTGCATTCACAGATGGATAAAGTCCCATTGGAGGGCAGGAGCTGAGCGAGCTGTGAGGGCTCACTGTGCCATGGATGCCTCAAGCTCAAGCTCACCTCTGGCAGATCATTTACTTGGAATTTTTACAGCAAAGCTGGGCTGGAAGCTCGGGAGGGAGATGATTCATTTCCTCGAGGTTCCTTGGGGAGGGTTGTGGCAGGAGTCTGCCACAGAAGCCTGGGCTGCTGCCAGCATCCCCCTTTAGAATCAGCACCCATGGGTGCTCTGGCAGTGATGGCAGGATCCATCTGGGGCCTTCCCAGCCTAGCATCCCCTCACAAGGCAGGGTCCTGCAGCTCTGCTCAGCACCCCTCTGGGGGCAGGATACTCTCAGGCACCCAGTATTGCTGCCTGGCTCCCTGTGCCTGTTTCTCCATGGTTAAAGTGGAATCCAGTGCGTAGCAGGTCCTGGTTGGAGCTCTGCCTCATGCAAAGTCTCCTCACTAAGTGCTCAGGTGAGAGAGACTCCAAGCTCCAGGTACCTCAGCAGGGCTGAATATCCCAGTGGGTGCCTCACTGCGCTGGATCCAGCCTCTGCCTGCTGCTGGGGGGCTCCTCCTCACCCTTGAGGGGCCTCCATCATTCATCTCCCAGAAGCAAGGGGAAGGGAGTGCAAGCTCAGAGACCTGAGACCCTGTGAGGTCAGTGTCTAACTCCTCTAGGCCACCACATGGCAGGTGTGAAAGGAACCTTTCTAGAGAGGAAGCTGGCCAGGATGGGATTTCTCTAATTCACAAACATCCAGAGAAGCTGGGGGTGCCATGGGGGACAAACCAAGCTTCCACCCCTGGTGTCGGGGAGCAGGGGACAGACGTGGCTAATCTTCCTGAAAAAGGTCATGTTTTCACTGCTGGTGAATTCCCTCTGCTGAAAAAAGCTGCCTTTAAATCCCAGCAGGGTCTGTGGAAGGCTGGGATGGGGCTGGGGAGCCTGTGCATGGGGTCCTCACCACCTCCTGCCGCTGCTGCAGCTATCCAAAGCAGAAAAGAGGGGGAAAAACCAGCAGGGGAGAAAAAGGGCCATTTTCCATGAGGAACAGAGCAGGTCGTGCTTTGGAGGCTGGCCTGTGGCAGGATTTGGCTTTGCTGGAGTGGGGGGTCCACGCTGGAGCAGAGACAAATCCTTACTCCTGGAGATGAATGGTGTCATTAATCTTCAGCTCAGTGGGAATATTGAGGCTGATAGGGCTCTGGCGTTGTGCTGCACCGTGGGATGCTGCCCAAGGAGAGCTGGCAAAATTCCTGCCAGCACTGAGGTTCCATGGGGCATCCTGTCAGCTCAGGAGTCTGGCAGGTGAGACCAGCACCCAGAGAAAAGGTGACAACAGTTCCTGGGTGGGTGCCCCACAGGGCCACGTGTATGCACCATGGGGACAGGACAGGGACAGGACAGGGACAGGGTGCTGTTCACCTGCTCTGCAGGAGCAGCATGCTCAGCTCCTGGGGCTGTCAGCGATGCCGTGCTGTATCCCCTGCCCACACCCTGTCCTTGGATTTGTCCCCAAAGCCCTCTCTCCACGCCCATTTCTAGACAGCATTTCCCTCCAGAGGTGGTGGGTGTGCAGCACTTGGGATGAGGGTGTTGGACTCTGCTTCAGCAGCTAGGAATTGCAATCCCTATGTGCTTCCTCCTGTTTTAGTGAATTAACCCTCACTTGGGAAGTGTTACCATAGCTCTGCCCTCTGTGGAAGCCAGGATGCAGAGCAGGTGCTGGGAGCTCTCCCTGGGAAAGCTTTGGTCCCTGCCCCACTGGATGCAGGTACAGGGCTGTGTCAGTCTGGCTCAGTGGGTACCAGTGACATTCCTGGTGACAGGCGTGGGGTGGCTGATGGTTTCCTCTCTCCACTGGTGCTGGGGATGCCTGTGCCACTGCTGCCACATCCAAACATCCCGACATCTGTGGGGTAGGGATGGATCTGGAGGAGCCCCCACCCAAAGTGGACTAACGCCTGGATGGTGTGGATTGCTGGGAGTGGGACAGGAAAGGGAAAGGCTGTTTATGGCAGTGACTGGGATGTGGCTGTGGTGGTGGCTCTGGGCCCAGGCTGTGTCCCATCAGAGCCCCCAGAGCAGGTCTGCAGCATCCTCAGGGCTGAGGGACATGGGGTGACAGGGGACGAGGGCGTTGGGGTAAACCTCTGCTCTGAGGTGCAGGATGTGGACTGGGGGTGGGACGAGTGGGACAAATGGAATTAGTGGGATGAGCAAGTGGGATGTGCAGGATGAGCAGGAGGAGTGGGCTGAGCCCCTGAGTGGGATGAGTGGGCTGAGCTGGATGAATGGAACAGGCAGGATGAGTGAGATGGGCAGAACGAGTGGGACAAGGAGTTGAGTGGGATGAGCCATCAAACGGGATGAACTGGATTAATATAGTGAATAGGCTGAGTGAAGTGAGCAGGATGAGTGGGAGAAGCAGTTTAGCAGGATGAGTGGGATAAGTGGAATGAGTGTGATGTCCTTCCCAGCCCACCCTCACTCTCCCTACCTTCTTGCTCGGCTGCAAACCCTCCTGCCAACCTCTGCTGCTGTCTCCTTGTCTTGGGAATATCTTCTTTTAGCTCCTGCAGCTTTCCCCTCACTGTTTCAGGGATGGACCTATATTCCCAGCCCTGATAAAGCCACCACCCCTATCCAGCTGCCACCTGTCCGTCCCCACACCAAGAATGCCACCGGCATTTGATGGCCCAAGCAGACCCAAGGGACCCACTCAGGCTCTGCCCTATCTTCACCTGGACAGAGGGATGGCAGGACAGCCACCTGCTGAGGCCTGGCTGTATTCTACAGTGCATGTGTCTCCAGTGTGAGTAAGTGACTGGAGATGCGGCCCTGTTGGAATAACATCCAGTGCCAATGTCTCCTGCTGGAAGCACCCTCACCACCAGCCACGCTCCCAGGGCCACCTGGATCTGGCCCCATGGCCGAGTATGCTCCTGGGGTGGGTGGGTGGCATGGCCCTGTGAGGGACTGCTGTCCTGGATGGGGTCATGGGGTGCACGATGTCCCCAGGTCTGGTTATCAGGAATGGAGCCTGGAGCCACCTGGCAAAGCTGGGACCAGAGGAAGAGCAAATCCCAACACCGTTATCCAGTGTCTGATTCGGAGATTCATAACGTCATCCTTATCCCAGCCTCCCAGACAAGGGCTGGAGGCAGGAGCAGAGCAGGGAGGATCACACCACAGAGCCTGCTGTGCCCCCCAGCACTCCCCTGTGTCTGTCCCAACACCTCCGTCCCTCCGTGGGGTTGTAATCCCCAGATGAGCTTTAATCCATCTCCTTGTCCCATTTCTCTTCCCACTGATGCTTCATGGCATGGCTAGCACTGAGAGCAGCGTGGCTCAGTGCTGAAGTGTCCTCGCCCTTTTTGGGGACCTCCCACCTCCCCACATGACTGACATTGACCAACACAGGAGGGTTTGGCTCCAAAAAAGGCACCGGGCAGGCTGGAGACCACTGCAAGGGGTCTGGGGGCAGAAGGACCCATGCTGTGGCAGGGGTGACAGAGGATGGGTGCCACAGCGCCCTTCCCCATGGTATCAGCCCCCAGTAACCCCCTGCTCTGCTCTTGTCCCTCTGCAGGATGCTCTGCTGAGCCTGGGCGCTGCTCTTGATGCCACCACCCTGCGGGATGCCCTCCGCCATGCCCTTGTCACCCTGCTGCCCGCTGTGGTAGGTGGCGAGTGCCCCTGCATCCCCTGGGAGACTGGAAGGAACGGGGAGCAGAGCATCCTCCTTGGGTGGGTGGTGCTTGTGGGGTTGCTGAGACCACCCCCTGGACTGGGGGAAGCCCTGGAGGGAGTAGAGAGTGGATTCTCCACTGGTTGATGCTGGGGTTCAGCTTGAGGTGAGGTCTCTTTATCCCCAGCCCACAGTGGAATTCTCCCACCAGCACCCTGGTGGTGGCCCTGGTGCTCATGGTGGCCCCAGGATGCTGGTGGCCCTGATGCTGGTGACCCTGATGCTGATGGTGGCTGGGCATTGTGCCAGTGCCATTCCACGGGGCCCCCCAGCCATGGCTGGCTGTGAATGGTGCACACATGTACGTGTGAGGGTGCACACGTGTACATGTGAGGTGCACACCTGTGCAGGTGTGTGTGTGCAGGGGTGTATCTGAATGTATGCACGTGGAACTGTGGGTGTGCACACGTGTTTGTGCACACGTGTGGCTGTGCACGGATGTGTGCACACAGGTGTGGGCTTCCCCTCTCCCCTAGGAGCATGTCTACATCTACCTGCTGGATGGGGACACACGGCTGCTCTGTGATGACCCACCCCACGAGCTGCCACCCAACGGGAAGCTCAGGTGAGCTCGGCCACCTCCTGGGCATGGGCACACGTGTGTGGCCCAGCTGGTGTGCATGGAAGGCAGGAGGGTTCCCATCCCTGTCCCCATCTCCATCCTCGTTCCACCTCCACCCTTGTGCCCATCCCCATTCCCTTCCCATCCTCTTCTTCATCCTGGATGTGCACAGGGGCTTTGTGTATGTACAGGGTCACACGTTGTGTGTGCACAGGAAGACATGTTTGTGTCCAGGGGCTGTGCATGTATGCAGGGACACACATATGAACGTGTGTTGCACAGTCCTTGAGCCTGTCCTTATCCCAGGGTGCCTCTGCCCTTCCTGATGGTTTACCTTCCCAGGTGCCCTTCCTAGGGGTACTCAAAGTATCCCTGTCCTCGCAGGGATGCTGTGCAGAAGCAGAAGCGGCTGGAGTGTGGGGGGCTGCTCCCTGCTGAGCTCCCTGGCCGGCACCTGGGACCCCTGGCAGCACCCCTGGCCCCTGGCACACAAGGTGGGAGCTGTGGGAAGGGAGGTCTTGGTGGACAGATATGGGGTATGGGCACAGGGCTGGGTGGTGGGTAGGTAGGTGGAGGCACAGGGAGGGGAATGGAGATGTGAGGAGATGGATGGATGCGTGGATGGTCCGTGGATGGTCAGAGGCAGTGGCTGAGACAGCAGTGTGTGAGTAAGTGATGAATGCACAGACAGGTGGGTAGAAACAGGATGGAGGCATGAGGGACAGGTGGGCACTGGGACTGAGGGCTGTTCTCAGGGACAAGTGAGCATGGAGGTGGGCAGATGGATAATGGATGGATAGGTGGCTGGCTGGGTCATGACACAGCAGGATGTAACAGGGACATGCACCTCAAGAGCTGAGTTCCACAGCTCCAGGCTGCCCCTGGGGCCCACCTGGGACCGACACTCTCTTGCTTACAGTGCTCATCATCCCACTGGTGGACAAGAACAGCGGGGCCGTGGTATGCGTCATCCTGGTGAGTGCAGGGACATGGGCAGGGCTCTGGGGACGGGCTGGGGACATGAGGGTCCTGACACCACTCCTCCTCCAGGTGCACTGTGGCCAGCTGAGTGACTCAGACGAGCAGAACTTGCGTGCATTAGAAAGACATGTGAGTGACTCCTTCTAAACTGTGGGACCTGCCACCTGCAGACCTATCACCCTTTCCTCAGCCCCGCTGTCCCTTGTCCCTTCTGCCCGACCTTGCAGGCCCTGGTGGCATTCCGGCGCCTGCAAGCCCTGCAGAAGCTGCAGCCCTGGCCCCAGGTCAGCCTCTCCACCAGCTCCTCCCAGACGTCTCTGGCCAAGCCCGAGAAGGCCCCTGAGAGCAGCTATAGTGACCTGGACTGCAAGATCCTACAGCTCTGTGGTGAGTGGGGTGACAATGAGGAGGGTGGGGTGTGTGGACAGGGTGAAACCATGCTCAGCCCCTCACGGCACTGTGACCCTCACACAGGTGAGCTGTATGACCTGGATGCCACCTCGCTGCAGCTCAAGGTCATCAACTACGTGAGTAGTTGCTCCACCAGCCCCCTGTCCCCTTCTGCCCCCAGCCCCAGGACACACCAGGGAGCCCTGTTTCATTTCAAAACGAGAAAATTCCCCAAAGCCAAGAAAAACCTCAAGCATCAGCTGTGCAGTCATCAGTAGTGACCAGAGTAAGCAGCCTTGTAACAACCATCAATGCTCTCCAGAGTTAACAGCGCCACCCTCACCCCAAAAACTCCCTAAGAGGACGTACAGGTTCCTCTCCTGCTCTCTATCATTCTGTACCTCAGTATGACCCTCAGCAGTGTCCAGAGTGAGCAGCCTTCCCCTTGCCATCAGTAATCTCTGGAGTGAACCTGCTCAGTCACGGGGAGGAGGTTCTGGGGAGGGGCACCTGGTTCTCTGTGGTACATGTGGGTGCCCTGGGCACAGAGGTGCAGAGGAGGGGCTGGATCCTACCTGGCAGTGCTCGGGGCAGGCTGGGGTGCTGACCCTCCCCTTACTCCCCAGCTGAAGCAGGAGACCCAGTCTCTGTGCTGCTGCCTCCTGCTCGTCTCTGAGGACAACCACCAGCTCTTCTGCCAGGTCGGTGCCACTGGGCCAGTCCCCCAGCCCTGAGCCCCACAGAGGATTACACGACTCCCCCCCGACATTGTGTCATCCTCATGGGCACCTCCTTCTTCCTATCTCTTCCAGGTGGTGGGAGACCGTGTCTTGGATGAGGAAATCAGCTTTTCAGTGAGCAGGGGGAGGTGGTGAGGGGTTGGGAGGTCAAGGGGGTGGGCAGTGTCTGCCACGTGCTAACATGTCCCCTCTCCTCGCAGCTCACCTTTGGCCGCCTGGGGCAGGTGGTGGAGGATAAGAAGCCCATCACCTTGAAGGACATCAGTGAGGTGGGTACCAGCTGTGTCCCTCCCACA
Source organism: Sylvia atricapilla (assembly GCF_009819655.1). Lineage (NCBI taxonomy): Eukaryota > Metazoa > Chordata > Aves > Passeriformes > Sylviidae > Sylvia > Sylvia atricapilla. The sequence goes on from NC_089141.1 coordinate 1,489,152, forward strand.
CCTGGGGACACGGGTGTCACCCCAGTGTCCCACGGGGCTTCCTGTAGGGAGCCAGGGATCCTGGTTCCAGCCCCATCTCGCCTCTCCCTGCAGGAGGAGCACAAGCAGCTAAGCAGCATGTTGGGCTGCGAGGTCACCTCCATGCTCTGTGTCCCTGTCATTAGCCGGGCCACCTCCCAGGTGGTGGCACTGGCCTGCGCCTTCAACAAACTGAGTGGGGAGAGGTGAGCAGCGTTTGGGCTGGGACTCTCTGTGGGACTGCACCCCCTCACTTTTGGGGTGCTGGAGCATTGTCGCCATGGAGAAGGGGGGGGACAAATGGGGACAGAGAACTGAGGTGTGCCCCCGCCAGCTACACAGACACGGATGAGCACAAGATCCAGCACTGCTTCTGCTACACCTCCACGGTGCTCACTAGCACCCTGGCCTTCCAGAAGGAGCAGAAGCTCAAGTGTGAGTGCCAGGTGAGCACCTGCAGGGCCACGTCACGTGTGTGTGTGTGTGCCCCATCTTGCTCTAGTCACTGATGGTGTCCTCTCTGTCCCCTCAGGCCCTGCTGCAGGTGGCCAAGAACCTCTTCACCCACTTGGGTAGGTGCATCGGAGAGCACCCTTGGTGAGGGATGGAGTGGGGGGAATGGATGACCATCCCCTACCCCCAGCCTTGGAGGGTGGTGGCGCTGAGGCCTCTGTCCCCAGCCAGGGAGAACCTTGTCCCCTTGGGGAATGGTGATACAAGCTGGCAGAGAACCTGGCATGCACTGATCCTTCATGTCTGCATGCATGCGTGTAGCATGACCACAGAGCTCTTAGAAGCACGTGTGCAGCTGTGTGTGTCCACTGTGATGCTCACACTTGGACGTGCCCCACACAGCCCCCATCCCTCTGTGCCCCCAGAGGGACCCTGAGCTAAACCCTCCTCCCCTGCCTTCACTGCATGAGTGGGGAACGAGGGGGCAGTGCTGCCTGGCTGGAGGTCCCTGACCCTTCCCTGCTACCCCTGCAGATGATGTCTCTGTCCTGCTGCAGGAGATCATTACGGAGGCCCGGAACCTCAGCAATGCTGAGATGTGAGTGGTGGTGACGGGGCACCTGGGTGAGGGGACACGGGGGGACACTGAGCTCCCCCGTGGGTGCCAATGTCAGTGGCCTGTCTTGCAGATGCTCTGTGTTCCTGCTGGACCGGCTCAGTCATGAGCTGGTGGCCAAGGTGTTTGATGGTGGAGTGGTGGATGATGAGGTGAGCACAGGCTGGAGTCGGGGCTCCTGGGGTTGTGTCACTCCTCCCAGGCCTTGCTGGTGATCCTCTTCCTCTGCCCACAGAGCTATGAGATCCGCATCCCAGCAGACCAGGGCATCGCAGGGCACGTGGCCACCACTGGCAAGATCCTGAATATCAAGGATGCCTACTCACACCCGCTCTTCTACCGCGGGGTGGACGACAGCACCGGCTTCCGCACCCGCAACATCCTCTGCTTCCCCATCAAGAACGAGAGCCAGGGTGAGGGAGTGATGGGGGCACACAGGGAAGAGGGGAGCACAGGTCTGGCCCAGCAGGTGCCTTAGTCAGCAAGGTGGTTTGGTCACCCACCATGTGGGCGTGACACTGTCCCCAGCATGCAAGGCACAGCATCATCCCTAGCCTGGGGCATGGATCCTGTTCAAGCACAGGGGCACAATCCTGGCTCAGCACTCTCCCCAGCATGTGAGCACCATTCTGTCCCCAGCCCATGGGCACCATTCTGTCCCCAGCCCATGGGCACCATTCTGTCCCCAGCCCGTAGGCAGAGCACAGCCCCAGCACATGGGCATGACCCTGTCCCAATGCCATGGTTCCCAGCATTAGGGCTCTATTCTGTCCCATGGATGTGGGACAATGGTCTTGTCCCAACCCTTGGGCTCAGTGCTGTCTCGTGGCACAAGGGCACAGTTCCTGGGTGTGATCCTGTACCCCCACAGACAAACACAGCACTGACCCCAGCACACAGACATGATCTTGTCCTAGCCCATGCGTTCAGCATAGTTGCAGGCATGATCCTGTCCCGCTACAGACACTCAGCACTGTCCCCCAGCCCGTGGCCATGATTCTGTCCAGCCCCTGGGCACTGCACTGTCCCCAGAATGTTGGTGTCATGCTGTCACCAACCCACAGGCATAGCACTGTCCCTGCTACTTGGGCACAACCCTGCCCTAAGCCCACGGACACAGTGCTGTCCCCAGCATACAGACATGACCCTGTCCCCAGCACAAGGGCCTGACACCCCTGCTGTCTCCCCCCTCTGCTCCAGAGGTCATTGGGGTGGCAGAGCTGGTCAACAAGATCAATGGCCCTTGGTTCAGCAAGTTTGACGAGGACCTGGCCACTGCCTTCTCCATCTACTGCGGCATCAGCATCGCCCATGTATGTGCTGGGGGGTCCTCCACTTGGAGGGGGTCACACACAAGGTGGGCTCCCAGCTCTGCCACTGCACAGAGGGGTGGGGATGGGGGGATATGTGTGTGTGTGATCCCCAACCACTGGGGATAAAGGATGGTGGCCACGGGATGGGAAGGGAATTCACGGGCACAAAGATGTGCTGTGGTGCCAGGGTGGGCTTGGGGCTGCTGGAGGGTGTCTGCCCACCCCCAGCACTGCCATGCTCTGATCCTGCCCCACAGTCCCTGCTGTACAAGAAGGTGAATGAGGCGCAGTACCGAAGCCACCTGGCCAATGAGATGATGATGTATCACATGAAGGTGAGGTGGCATGAGGACAGGGACAGGGATGGGACCCCTGCTGCCAGCATGAGGCCCCCACACTTTACTCCAGGGGGGTCACACAGCTGTTGGTGGTGACACCCCAGGGCTCTCTGCTCTCACTGTGGCTCATGTGGCTTTTGGGACACTTGGTGACGTGGTCACAGTGTGGGCCACTGGCTGTGCCTCCTGCAGGTGTCCGACGATGAGTACGCCAAACTGCTGAGTGAAGGCATCCAGCCTGTGTCCACCATTGATCCCAACTTTGCCAGCTTCACCTACACCCCACGCTCACTGCCTGAGGATGACACCTCCATGGTGAGGACCATGGGGACAACTCTCAACTGCCACCATGCCCTGCCTGCCCTCGGTCAGGTCATACATCCCAACCCTGAGGTGTTGGGGTGAAGGGATGTGGCTGCACCCCTGAGCATTTTCCTGCTGAGAAGGGGTGGGGGTGGCCTGCTGGGGACCTTGCTGAGCATTGCCATTCCCTGCCACACACCCTGTCCCCTCTGCAGGCCATCCTGAGCATGCTGCAGGACATGAATTTCATCAACAACTACAAGATGGACCGTCAGACACTCACCAGGTGAGTCCCCATCTCTGTCCACTTTCCCTGTCTCCATCCTCATCCACATCACCATCCACATTCCCCATTCCCTTCCTCTTCCCCATCCCCGTCCACACACACGTCCCATCCACATCCTCACCACTGTCCACCTTCTCTGTCCCCTGTCTGTATCCTCATCCCTATCCCTATGCCCACCCCATCCAGATAACTGTCTACCTTCCCTGTCCCCATCCCACTCCCATTGCCCATCCCCAACCCTTCCCCATCCTCATCTTCATCCCCATCCTCATGCCCGTGCCTGCCTGGTGGACATCTGGCCAGATGGAGGTCCCCGTGGGGTGAGACCCCCCTGCATGGCTTTGCCCCCTGTCCAGGTTCTGCCTGATGGTGAAGAAGGGGTACCGTGACCCTCCCTACCACAACTGGATGCACGCATTCTCCGTCTCCCACTTCTGCTACCTGCTCTATAAGAACCTGGAGCTCGTTAACTACCTGGAGTAAGGCCAGGTGCTATCCCTGTCCCTGTTCTCCACACCCTGGCCTGGCTGGGGTGCTCCCTGCTCTCCTGCCTGCCTCAGTTTCCCTCCTCCCCCTCCCCAGAGACATCGAGATCTTTGCCCTCTTCATCTCCTGCATGTGCCACGACCTGGACCACAGAGGCACAAATAACTCCTTCCAGGTGGCCTCGGTGAGCCGAGCCCAGGGCTGGGATGGGCAAGGGGGAAGGGAGGATATAGGGACAGCTGTGGGGGTCTTTACCCCCATAGTTCCATCATTCCAGCTGCTCTGCCTTGCAGAAATCAGTCCTGGCTGCGCTCTACAGTTCAGAGGGCTCTGTCATGGAGGTAAGATCCTCCAAATCTCTCATTGCCCAGCTCTCCTGGGTTCTGGCTGTGTGGCAGCACCCTTGCCTGCTCCCTGCCTGCTTTCACGGTCCTGCCTTCTCCCACAGAGACACCACTTTGCCCAAGCCATCGCTATCCTCAATAGCCAAGGCTGCAACATCTTTGACCACTTCTCCCGAAAGGTGAGCCCCCCACCTTAACACCTCTCTCAGGCCACGCCCTGCCCGTGCTGAGCCCCTGTGTCCTCTGCAGACCTCCTGCTCCCCATCCCTGGGTCTTAGGGGATGTGGGAGCTGGCAGGGGCACAGAGATGGTCATGGCAACTGCCTTGCCCACAGGACTACCAGCGCATGCTGGACTTGATGAGGGATATCATCCTGGCCACTGACCTGGCCCACCACCTCCGCATCTTCAAGGATCTCCAGAAAATGGCAGAAGGTGAAGCTCCTGGGATGGAGACTGGGATTTGAGGGGTGCTAGGAACTCATCCCACCGAGGCTGGGAGGTGGCACAGGAGGTTCTTTTGTCGTGTGTGATAAAGGCTGGGATGTGACACGGTAGAAAAAGCCACACTTCTGGCTGTCCCTAAAGTCCTCATGTGTGGCGTGATGGGGGCTATGGAGCTCTGCCATGAGGCCCCCATCCCAACCCCTGCCCCACACTCTGCCCACAGTGGGATATGACCCCAAGAACAAGCAGCACCGCAGCCTGCTGCTCTGCCTGCTCATGACCTCCTGTGACCTCTCTGACCAGACCAAGGGCTGGAAGACCACCAGGAAGATTGCAGTGAGTGCCACACCGTGGAGCCAAACTCCCTAAACGCCACCTCACCACCCACGTAGGCCACCTGCATGTCCCCAGGCATACACCTTCCCCTCATGGAGTGGGTCCCTCCATGCAGGACCCTGGACCATGGCAGCAGTCCCTCCAAGCCAGGACCATGTCCCTGCATGATTCAGAGCTGTGGGGAGGGGTCTGGAGGGCAGGGGAGATGGGGAATCATCCCAGGCTGCACCCCCTGTGCTGACACCCATCTCTTGCAGGAGCTGATCTACAAGGAGTTCTTCTCCCAGGGTGACCTGGTAGGTACCACCCGGCAGGGCTGGGCTTGGCCAGTGCTCCTAGAAAGCACCGATGGGATGGGGGGTGTGGGCAGTGAGCAGAGAGGTCTTGCTTGGGAATGGGAGCAAAGTGTCGCTGGCACTGACTCCGCTTTGCCATCCCTGCAGGAGAAAGCCATGGGGAACAGCCCTCTGGAGATGATGGACCGGGAGAAAGCCTACATCCCCGAGCTGCAGATCAGCTTCATGGAGCACATCGCCATGCCCATCTACAAGTGAGCCCCAGAACCGGGATGGGGAGGACCCCCTGCCCCCCCACCTCCCTTAGGGCGGGATGGGGTGCTTTCTGGGAAGTCTGGCAGATGCTGGGGGCTGTTCCAAGCAATGGGCATGGGGTTGCACTTAACTAAGTGGGTTGCAGCCCTGTGCTGATGGAGTGCATCCCCCACTCCCCAGATTGCTGCAGGATCTCTTCCCCAAGGCAGCGGAGCTCTACGAGCGGGTGGCCAGCAACCGGGAGCAGTGGACCAAGGTCTCCCACAAATTCACCATCCGGGGGTTGCCCAGTAACAACTCCCTGGACTTTCTGGATGAGGAATATGACCCACAAGCCCCTGACCCCCAGCTCAACGGCTGCCTGGAACCTGAGGCGGGGCAGCCTCCTGAGGCTGGGGCTGAGTGAGGGAGGTGATGGGGGGGCCACAGCCGCGGCTGGGCCGGGAGCATCCCCAAGCCTCATCCCCCAGCCCGTGGGGAGGAGGTTTGGGGGGATATCAGTGACTCTGGACTACTACAGCAAGGGCTGTGTGCTGCCAGCACTCACCACCCGTCCTTCCCCAACACTGGGTGACTATCTCCTCCCTCCGGGGCAGGAGTTCAGGTGTCCTGTCCACCTGGTGGTCCCTGGGAAACTGCCTTGGTGGCTGGGAGCACCAAGGGACACAGTGGGGCTGGGGGATGGATGTGCTTTAAGCTGCCTTAAGACTGCAGGTCCTGTCCCCATGGGGTGACAATAGGAATGATGTCCTTGGTGGAAGCACCCATGGAGTGGTCGGTCACCATGGCATGGGGGTGTGTGGGGCAGGGTGGTGAGGAGCAGTAGCAGAGCTGTGGGGTGGCTGTAGAATCTATGGGGGATGTTGCCATGGATCAGGTCCATGGAAGAAGGTTGGCTCCAGCTGGAGGAGGGAAGAGACACTAGAGTGGGACGGCCATGGGGATGTGCCATGCTGAGTTCCACCCCAGAGAACCAGCTCTGGCCTCTTCCTAGCAGCTGCTGAGCACCTGTTGGCTAAAAGCCCCTCTAGGACCCCTGAACCCACTCACCCATGGAAGGGCTCATCTCTCTCACACAGCCCAGTCCCATGCAACCACACAACCGCGTCCCCTACAAGGGCTACACACTTGCCAAGGCTGGGGGGTCCTGCTGCTGGTTTGCATGCACAGGGGAGGCTGTGCTCCACAGGGGCTCCATCTGGTCCCATACATGTCCTTGCAATGTCCCCACTACATTGGTGTTCCTCTGAGGTGTCCAGCTGGGAGCCTCCTCACTACAAGCAGCTTCTCTGGTGACCATGTTGTGAGCATCCCTGGCTCACAGTGGTTTCACAACTCCTGCCATACCAACCTCTGTGCATGGATCCTGCAGACATTTTGGGATCTCTCTGGTCTTGCAGACCACTGGACACGAACCTCACTGGTTTCCTGTGGTCTCTCTGGTCCTGCAGACCGCCATGCATGGACCCTGCCATTTTCCTGTGGTCCCTCTGGTTCTACTTGGCACCATGCATGGATGCTGTTGGCCTACCATGGTTTATCTGGTCATGCATGGACCCTGGTGTTCTCCCATGACTCCCTTCTTGTCCTGACTGCCACGCATGCACCCCACCAACCTTCTGCGGTTTTTCTGGTCCTGCAGACCACCATGCATGGACCCCAATGCTCTCCTCTGGTTCCTCCTGTCCTACAGCCCACTGTGCACACACCCTGCTGACCTTCCTGTGGTCTCTCCAGTCTCACAATCCAACCCATCCGGACCCTCTCAGTCCCAGGGGCTCCACTAGCCTCCAGGGTTTGACCAGCTGTATGTGACCCAGGGCTCTGTCACCCCAGCTAAAGCCACTTGAAACACCCAAGAGCAGGGGAACTGCAGGGAGCAGCTTGCCCTGCTGGGGCAGAGCTGAAGAGGGGGCTGGGGCTGAGAGGGGGTGCTCAGCCTTGAGAGGTTAGGGTGCACTGAGCCCTCAGGCTGCATCATGCAGTTTGTGGGAGCCGGATGAGTCCACCACCACCACCCCAGGGAAAGGCGATGGGAGCAGCGTGGTAAAATTCTGGCACTGCAGGCATTGCTGTTGGTTGTGTTGGGATCAAGAGTGGACATGTGGCCATTTGCTGCCCCATCCCCACTCCTCTGCAGTATCCCATGGCACTGTCCCCAGCGGTGCCACAGCAGGTCCCTCCTGGATTTGGGCTACACAGCGGCTGCTTCTCTCCTTGGCTTGTCTGTAAGCGATGACTTGCCTGTGTGCTCGAGATACGTGGAGTGTCTGTCTGCAGGAGCAATGGGAGACCCCACCACTGAGCTGCTCCACGTGGATGAAGTGACCTGAATTCCTTTTGCCTTACCTACTCGGAGATGCCTTTAGTGAGATGCTTTGCCCAAACCCTGGTGGGACCCACCTGGTGACTGAGTCTGTCTGCTGGCCCATGGCTTTGCTTCCAAGACCCCCCTTAAGCTCTTCTCCCCCTCCCCACACTGCCATAGGGGGTGGGGATGCTCCCAGAAGGCAGCAAACCCCCGAGCTGCAAGAAGAGGACAGCAGTTCCATCCCCGTTGTGACGCTGGTACAGCCCTAGTACCAACATGCCAGTAGGTACAACTGTTCCAAGACAGTCCCTGCATCCCAGTGCTGATCCAGGGATGCCAGATGCCGCGTGGATCTCTCCATCCAATTGATGTGGGAGTGTCCTGCGCTTGGGTTCTGCATCCCGGGTACCACACCATGGTGGGGGCACACGAGGATGCCCGTTTCCCAGTTGTATCCCACTTCTCCAGCCCCTGCTGCTGGTGTGTGTAGGTAGTCAATGCTTTCCCAGCTCCTGCCCCTGTACATACCCCTCTGAATACTGGGGAGTGCAACTCGCACCCAGCCCAGCTCACCCACGAGTGTGCACAGGCGTGTGTGGGTGTGCAAACCTTCTCCAGCTTTTCTGTCTTTCTGTCTTGCGGCACTGGTTGTTCTGGACTCCAATGGAGCCTGAGGAGGAGATAAATTCTCTTTCTTCCTCTCCTCCTCCTTCTTTTCTTATTCTCCTGCTTGTCTTCCTCCTCCTTCTCCCCCTCTTCCTCCTCTTCCCCCTACTGTTTCTCTTCCTCCTCCTCCTTCTCCTTCTTTATTATTATTATTTCTCTTTTTTTTGGTGGGTTCTGGTTTTCCTAAATAAATTTCATATGTCAACCTCCCCGTGACAGGTTGGTGGGTGGCCTTGTTGGGGTCTGGGGAGCTCCAGTTAAAACTTATGAACCCCAAAATCACCCTCAGGGCGAGAATCCAGCTTGGGCCATGTAGTTCTGACCCCTCCATGAAGCTCCAACTCCTCCCTGGATGTTGCTCTCTCATGGAATGCTCCAATGCCCCAGGATTCACTGATCCCCTCTGAGTGCTCCAGCTGCTCTGGTCCCAGTGCCATTCCCACCTGAAATGTTCCAGGGCTGGGGAAGAATCCAGCTGCTCCTCTGGCTCCTGCAGCCATCCTTGCACAGTCCCAGAGGGGATCCCTTAGTGTGCCCATCATCCGTGCACCAGGGCTGTGGTTTGCATTCCCGCCATCTGACTAAGGAGCAATTTATTACCCAAGATCAATGCAGCACTTCCATCGCAGCTCAATGTGACAGCTTTATCCTGGGCGTTTGATACCCAGAAGAAAAGTCCCTGGAGGCTTGGATGCTGGCATCCTCTGGTGCTCCATGAGCTGCCAAAATTGGGGTGAAAAACTGCCCAAACTACCAAATGCCCACATCCTGCTCCAAGCACCCATTCAAATCCTGGGATTAAATCCCTTTAATCCTCCGACCATAAATCCCAGAGCAGGGCTTATGGTCCCCAGGCAGGAGCTGCCCCACTTCTGCCACTGATGGCCCTTGGGTGACATCCCTTCCCTGGACACATCAGGGTATCACAGCCTTCCCTCCAGACCCGCAGCCTCGGCTCGTCATTGCTCTCTGTCCTTTGGTCCCTAAGGTGGGATGCAGGTTTCCCCAAGGATGGGGCAGAGCAGACACCCCTTGTCCATTGTCAGTCCCCTCCATCCGCCCCGCGGTGGCCGTGGGGGCGGCATACCCAGGGGATGCTCCAGCCGGGGATTGACGTAGCACCGGAATCACCGGGAGCTCGTTGGCCACCGGAATCACCGGGAGCTCGTTGGCCACCGGAATCACCGGGAGCCCGTTGGCCACGGGCCGCTCGGCGACAGGAGGCGGGCGGGAGGACGGCCGTGTTCCTCCCGGGAAGGCGGATTCCATGGGAGGAGGGGAGGGGCATCTCGGGGCCGGAGTGTGCGCAAGTGCGTGCGTGTGTGTGTGTGTGTGTGTGTGTGTGTGTGTGTGTGTGTTGTGCGCACACGTGCACACGTGTGTATGTGTGTGCGGGCGCACGTGTTGTGTGCGCCTATGCGTGTGTTCATGTGTGTTTGGGCACGTGGAGGCACACACCTGTGCATGCATGTATGTGCACGTGTGTGCACATCTGTGTGTGCACGCGTGAATTCACGCGTGCGTGGGCGGTGGTACGCAGGTGCGGGTGCGTGTAGGTGCAAGGACACCCGTCCTTTGTATTCACACTCGCGTGTCTGTGCTCACCCACGCGTCTGTGCGTGCTCACAAACGTGTGTCCGGTGACACGCAGACCCCTGTTCACACACACACGTGTCCCTGCACGGTGACACACGTGTCCCTGCGCGGTCACACGCGGGATTCCCCCCGCCCCTGTGTGTGCAGGCGCGGCCGCTGGGGGGCGCTCCGAGGCGCGGGCGCGCTCCCGCCGCTCCGTGTGTGTGCTGTGTGTTGTGTGTGTTGTGTGTGTGTGTTTTGTGTGTCTGTGTGTGCGCTCTCCGGTCCCCTCGCCGCCTTCCCGCCCGCCCCCAGCCTCTCCCCGCGCCCTCTCCCGGCCCGTGCGGCCCTCGCTCGCCGCCGCCCCCGGCTCCGGGACCGCGCCGCTCAGGGGCGGGCGGAGGCGGCGGCGGCGGCGGCGGCGGCGGCGGCGTTCGCACCGGAACCGGGACGGGCCGAGTCCTGCCGAGCGTTTCCGAGCGACTCCGAGCGGTTCCGAGCGACTCCGAGCAGTTCCGAACCTGCCCGAGCGGTTCCGAGCCACCCCGAACCGTCCGGCGCGGCGTCCGCCCTGGCCGAGCCGAGCGGTTCCGAGCGTTTCCGAGCCTGCTCGAGCGGTTCCGAGCGGTTCCGAGCGGGCCCGAGCAGGGCCGCAGCGGGCCCCGCGCCCGCCCCGCCGCCGCTCCCTCCAGCAGCCAGCCAGTAATTTTCCAAGCCCGGCCGGCGCTTCCCGGCTGAGCCCGCAGGATCGGCGGGGCCATGGGAGACAAAGGCACCCGGTGAGTGAGGAGCGGCACGGAGCGGAGCATCCCGCGGGGACACGCCTGGGTATGGCGGGGGAGGGGTGGGACAGGCGCTGCCCGTGCCCTGCCCTGGAGCCGCGGTCCCCGGGGCTGGGATGTCCCCAGCCGCTGGGATGTGGTGCCCCCCGAGGGGTGGTGAGGAGCCGGAGACTGCCGGTGGTTAGGGGGACATTTGGGGAGTCCCGCCTTGGGTGCGTGGAGTTATCGGGGGCGTCGCTGCTCCCTCCCCGCCAGCTCTGGAACCTGCATGGATTTGGGATGGAGGAGGCTGTTGTCATCCCAGTGACGCCAGGGGACCCGGGCCCTGATGTCACTGCCAGCGTGCGGCACAGCTGGGGGTGTCGGGGAGCACGTGGAGCTCCCTGGAGCGCGGGGACACGAGGGCGTGCGACGCCCGCATCCCATGGGAATGCTGCCGTGGGGATGCTGGCTTTTGGGGACCCCTGTGCAGAGGGGGATGGGGACCTCCCTGTGCTCCCCAGGGCTCCAAGTGCAGATCCTGGCAGGACCCACCGGGCTGCACATCCTGCAGGAGGCTGTTGGGATTTGAGAGAGCCCGATGACCCCTGCCAGTCCCTTGCAGGGAGACCTGGGCGATCTCCAGTGACATCTGCTCACCTGCTGCCTCTGGCAGAGTGCTCAAGGAGTTGACATTCTCATTCTTCACCCTTGGCCATTAATCGTGGAGAAGCAGAGATTTCAGGGTGCTCCTGTTGCTCTCCCTTTGCTCATCCCCGTGTCCCCTTGGCACCAGGATCAGGGGGGATTCCGTGCAGCCTCTACCCCCTCCCCTTCCCCCATGGCCATGACAGAGAGAAGGATGAGGGGTCTGGGCCTGCCTGGGCAGAACCTTCCAGAAACAATGCAGGGTTTTGGGACGGCAGGATGGGAGTTGTGGGTTCCTGTTGAACTCCTCCAGCATTTTGGGAAGCGGTTGTTGCTGCTGCCAGCCTGCTGGGTGTTGGTACCCCAGGGTCCTCTGACAGCTGACAGCATCCTCTTCCTCCATGCTCATGAATTATTGAGAATTCGTGTTGGCTGCTGGAGCAGGCGGACAGCCCCACAGGTCAGGGGGCTGGAGCACCCACTGGGTTCCCCCAGAGTCTGGGTGCAAACCCCTGGCTGCAGCTGGTTTTTGGGGGTACCATGGGGAGTTTGGTGAGCGGCATTCCCATCAGCAGGCGTGTCGGCAGCAGAGACAGGAGCTGATCTTCTCTTTGCCTACGCAGCGTATACACAGGCAGCCAGGGGGGGCAGGGGGGGGTTGGAAAGGAAGAATTAGGCTGACAAATCCCTCTTCCTCTCCAGTTTAGATCTCCAAACCCAGATCCACTGGGTTTGACGAGGAGGTTCAGCTGTAGGAACTGATTTACGATATGATTCCCCAAAAGCCCATTTCTTCTGATTCTTGCCGTGGCACCCCACTTCTCTTGGGAGTCACCAGGCCCTGCAGTGGGAAGAGCTGGAGGAAACAACTGAGCTGGTGGCTGTTGGCATCATTGATCACCTTTCCCTGCTCTTCCCACTCAGGACTCAGCCAGAGCAGCTGCAACCCCACACAGGATGCCCAGCTACTGGAATTCCTGGCTGCTGGGGTTCCTAGCCTGTGGTTTGAGGGTGGTTTCCTGGTGGCTGGGAAGTGCTGCTCTGGTTCTAGTACACCAGAGCCCACTTTGGCTGGTGTTAAGCACCCCTTGCACCTTTCCTCTGGCCCCACAGTCCCATCCAGCCCCTCTGTAGTGTTCCACCATAACATCTTCCTGCCAGGGGGGTGACAAAGTCACCTGCCACCAGAGCTGCTGCTCAGTCCCTCTATAATCCCATTTATCCTCCTGGATGAAGCCATAGGATCTGGAGCAGGACACAGATCTCCACTGAGAATAGAAAGAGCCCAAAAGGTGGCCCAGGACGGGAGACTCCTGCTTCCTGGATGTTGTTTGGAGAGCAAACTGGCACTAACAGCAGGATCCAGACACATCCTGGAGCACACAGCTGAGGCGTTTCCTCGCCAGGGAAGCTGGTGGAGCTGTGCCCCAGCTGGGGGCTGCTGCTGCTGAGCGTGGCAGGGGATACATGGATGGGTACAGCGGGGATGCAGGATGCAGCACTGGGCCTGTGGGATGCTCTTGCTGTGGGATTGGCTGGAATGGTTCTCCAGGCTCATCCCAGCACAGCTGGCACCGAGCTTCTGGCCGCCGCCACGGCGTTGTGCCGGTGCCTGTGATGTGGTTGCTGGTGGTTCCGTTATTCCCAGAGGTCCCTTTTAACGTGGCTCTAGCTAATTAGACCTGCCAGCCGACCTTGTTAGGGTGAGGTCTGGCAAAACCCCGGAATTCTCCGCCCCGGGTTCAAAGGCCGTCAGTGGTGTTGCCATCAGATCCTGTTCCCGTGCCCAGGGGAATCAAATCCTCGTAAATCTTCTCAACCAGGATCCAACGGGCCCCACTCAATTATTGGCCACCCGATATAGCCATCATTAGCCCTGGCTGGGTGCCTAACAAGCTCATTAAGGGATGGGATCCATGGCAGGGAGAGGGCAGGAGGGATGGGATCTGGCTGTGTGGCAGCAGGACAGGCTCAGGGGACACGGGGACTGCCAGCCCATGGTGTGAGGCCCCTGATGGGCAGTGGTGGAGGCCACTTCCTGCCTCGACTCTCCATGTTACGACACCAGGAAGGGCTGGGGGGGGAAGGGAAGGCTTCACACTTCCTCCTTTCCTCCCTCTAGATCCGGTGGCGGGTGAGGGTCACCCTGGCTGGCAGCGACAGGCCACCGTGTCCCCATGTGTCCCTTCCCTTCCCCCTCTGGTGCTTTAGGGGAGATGCCAGCTCCTGCCCCCGTGGTGTGGGGCCAGGCAAAGCTGCTGCACCCACAAGATGAGGGCACTGCACACTGGTGTACCCACGCTGTGGAGCCAGCCTGGGCTCCTGCAGACACAGTGTGGGTCTCAAACTCTGTGGAGCTTCTGCAGCCGTAACACGGGGCTTTCTGCACCTGCAGCGTGTGGCTGGGCAGGTGTCAGGCTCTGTGGGGCTCCCGTGATGGTGTGGGGCCAGCAGGAGTGTGTGCCAGGCAGAGTGCTGAGGAGTGGCTTCCCGCGGCGCCTGCCATCCATCTCACTTGCCCTGGGTTCATTAGTGGCTCTGTTGGTGTCTCAGGGGCTCGGGGGGGAATGTCACCTGTGTCCCAGGGGTCTGGCAGTGACACCCACTGAGCCTCCAGCCTTGGCTGCCTTTTCTGGGGCTTCCCAGCACACCTCTGGTTGTGATCCAGCATGCTGCATGCTCTCTGGGGTCTCCCTTGGGAGCTGGTCTGTGGATTGTGGGGTGACAAGGGGGTGACAGGTTGTCAGGGGATGCTCCTCATCCTGCTTTGAAGTAATGCCTCATTAACTACCCATGAAAATCCTGCTGTCAGTTGTTCTGCGCTCTCTGGAGGATGCATTCATTGCCCCTCCTTCCCTGACCCTAGAGACTGATCCCCCCAAGGCTTTCACACCCCAAAAACTGTGGGGTGCTGATGCCCTTCCATGGCAAGTTGAGGCCTTTAACTCCCCAAGTTATTTAATTGCAGCAGCATTCCCATTAATTCTGTCTTTCCTTGCACCAGCCCAGGACCACACCTTCACCAGCAAACGTCCTACTGTGCAAATGCTTTCCCATTTTGACTGGGAAAAGTCAATCCCAACCCCCACAGGGGAAAGCCATCCAGGAAGAGCCAGCAGGATGTTCCTGACATTCCCAGTGGCTTGGGAGAGCCAGAAGGATGTCCCCAGTATTTTATGTGTTTGGCAGAGGGTTCCTGTGGTTTGTCTGGGGACAAGGGAATGAGGGCCTCCAGCCCCCACCTCCCTTACAGACCAGATCCTGCTTCCTGGGCAGAGCTTGGCCAGGCTCTCCATGGCTCTCAGGAGAGTGGGATGTGGAGACCTGGGCATGCAAGAGTGCAGGGACATGCATGTGCACAGATGTGGAGGCACAGGGACACGGGGAGGTGAGGACAGAGGATTTCAGGGTTATGGGAGTGAGAGGTGTGCCCACACATCTCCGGATTTATCCTGCTCCATCGAGTAGTCACCCACCAGCTGCTGCCTTCCCTGCCTGCCCCTTGGCTCAGTGTGAGCACCTGCAGGCACCAGGGTGGCCTAGTGTGGCCAAGGGTCCATCATCCAGTAGCAGCCTGGGACATTTCGGCAGAGCCAAGCAGCTGCCCTGGGAAATTGTTTTTTTTTTTTTCCAGCCTAAAACCACTGCTAATCTTCCCGGATGGTTTTAATGGAATTTAAAGACGAGGAGGGATTATCTGAGGAGAACCCATTATGGGTGGCTCTGTGCCAAGGCAGACTCCGAAAAATGTGGCAGTGCCAGGCACCCTACCTGCCTCTGCCCACTCCCTGCCTGCAGCAGACAGACTGGGAATACACTGGCATTTCCCAGCAGTGGCATGTTGGACCCACATCCTTTATCCCATGTCTCTGTGGGGTGTTCCAGAAGGATTTTGGGGAGTTGAGAGGGTTGTCTGGGGGCTAGTGCCATGGTTTGCAATGGGAATAAAAAGCCCTGGGGACAGGAGCACCGACTTCTCTTGCTTTTCCAGTGGCTTTGGGATGCATCCATGTGAGGTAATGGTGAGGTAGGTTCATCCCGTGGGATGATGCTCCCATCCTGTGTGCCTTGACCCTGTGTGCCAGGCTGCTGCTGCCCTTCACAGCAGTCTCTGGGTGCCACCCTCAGGCAAAAGGGTGGGCTGGGATCTTGACACCTCCATTATCCAAAGCCAGTGGGTGCTGAGGGTTGGATGCACCTGGCACCCACCATGGACTGTGCCAGTGGATGCTCCTTCCCCCAGGAACCCTTCCTGAAGGGGACAGCTGGACAGCTCCATGGGCAGGGAGCCAGGAGCAGAGTGGGGAGTTCAGGAGTGGAGTTCACTGCTCCAGCACTCATCCCCACCCGTTGCTGTTTTGCAGGGTCTTTAAGAAAGCCAGTCCTAATGGGAAGGTAAGGGGGACATGGTGGGGGAAACCATGGGGTCACAAGGATGGTTGGGAGTTGGGGAATGGGCATGTCCCTGAACCCCAGATTCCACCCTGTGCACTTCTGCCTGCCTCAGCATCCTGCCAGGGCAGCAGGAAGGGAAACTGAGGCACAGTGGGGCTGGGAGGGGCTTTCCCAAGGTCAGGGGTCAAGCAGAGAGGTTTTGAAGTGCTGGGTTGCAGGTGACCCTGCCTGTGGGGGTTTTGGGTCTGGCAGCAGGAGCTGAGGCAGAAAACCTGCCTGCCAGCTGCCTGCCCCGTGCCTCAGTTTCCCCATCAGGAGAAAGGTGAGAGGGTGACACTGGGGGGCTCATCCCTGCCCGACAGTGGTGTACAAACCCCTGGGGTCCCACCCAAGAGTCTCCAGATGCAAAACATCTCCAGCTCCTGGGACATCTGGAAAGGTTCCAGGCTTTGACTGGAATGGGGTGGGGTTGGCTTTTGGGTACCACAGGGACAGGGTGACACTGAGAATGATGAGGAATATGGACCCCAATGGATGGTGACAACGTGGGGGACCCTGAGGGGTCTGTTCTGTGCACCCCTGACACCCTGTTCCCCCCTGCAGCTCACTGTCTACCTTGGGAAGAGAGATTTTGTGGACCACATCGATGTGGTGGACCCCGTGGGTATGTGATTGCAGCAAGGGGATCTCAGTCACAGGGAGAAGCATTCCAGGGTGGGCCGGGCTGTTTGGGAGGAAGGATTTTGGGGAGCAGAAAATAGCTGATTTGGGACAATATTCATGTCCTGCTGTGGCTTTGCATATACACTGGGTGTGGTAGGTGCAGACTGTCCCTGCTGGCAACATGCTCCCCCCAAGCCACAGCTGGCAGCTTGGAGGAGATGACTCTCTGTGTAAAGTGGGGCATGTCCCCATTAACTGTGCTGGTGTCCCCCCATCCCCTGCCTGTACATTCCCCTCTAACACTACCAGCATGTCCCCTGACAGTGTGTGTCCCCATCAGCAGTGTGCCCCCATCCCAGTAGCATGTCCCCTAACCCTGCCATTGCATTCCCTGATGTGCCAGTGTGTCCCCCCTGGTCTCCATGAAGCATTTCTGACCCGGCTGTTCCGTTGCAGATGGAGTAGTGCTGGTGGATCCTGAATACCTGAAGGAGAGAAAAGGTAATGTCTACCCCTGGGGCCACAGAAGTGGCACTGCCACAGAGTGATGCTAGCATCCCTGTGCAGTCCCATGCAGGCATTGGTATCTCTGGGCCCTTTGGTGACATCTTTCCAGGCCCCTGTCCCCATGGCAGGGTCCCTGTCCTGTGGAGAATGGGGATGCTGTTGTGGGCATCCCAAGGCACAGCTGGCCGCCGAATCCTCACATCCTCAACATGGCATGTCCTCAAGCCACCACTCCTTCCCAGTGCTGCTGGGACTGGCACGAGCTGGGATGCCACTTCACCTTAGTGCCCCCACGCCATGATGGTCCCCTCTGTCATCCCCTTGTCACCCTCTGCAGTATTTGTGACGTTGACCTGCGCCTTCCGCTATGGCCGTGAGGACCTGGATGTCCTGGGGCTGACCTTCCGCAAGGACCTGTTTGTGGCCAACTCTCAGGCCTTCCCCCCAGTCCCCGAGGACAAAAAGCCCCTGACACGGCTCCAGGAGCGGCTCATCAAGAAGCTGGGCGAGCATGCCTACCCCTTCACCTTCGAGGTAGGGTGACAGCGGGTGCTCTGGGTGCTCCAAGGGACAAGGTGCTGTGATGGGAACATCAGGGTCCCATCTGGCTCTGTGGGGTCGTGGTTGGGGGTGAGTTGCTGCTGTCTGTGATCAAGATGCAGCTTTTGGTGGATGGATTGTCAAACTCGTGAGCAGAAAGCAGCTACCAGTAGGGAAACTGGCAATCTGTGCCAGCACTGGGGGACACTGGGGATCCTTACCAGCACTGGACAGCTCTGGCAGGGAATTTGGTGTGGGTAGACCCCCTGCTTCATGCACCTGCTCCTCCAATTTCCCCAGCACAGCTTTGGCAATGGTGGTTACCCCCTCTGGAGCTCTGTGACATTTTACAGTGCTCAATCCTGTGGCCTCAAAAATGGATCTGACACCCTGATTTCTCAGAATTGCCCTGATTAATTAAAACCCTCTAAAATAATGTCTTTTTGTAACACTTTGGGATTTGGAAACTGCAACAGTAAAATGATTTTTTTAAATGGATTTCCTTCTTTCCAGTGTGAATAGGAAAGGGGAGTACCGGTAGCTCCCAAAAAAACTCCTCACCCCCCTTTCCCTTCCAGATCCCCCCCAACTTGCCTTGCTCTGTCACGCTGCAGCCAGGCCCAGAGGACACGGGGAAGGTAAGGTCCCCCCATGTTCCCATGCCACTAAGCTGTGGTGAGTGGCCACCTCCTTAGTGAGTGCAAAGGGGTTTCCCTGCCTCCTTCTCTCCCCTTCCTGGTTTTCAGGCCTGTGGGGTGGACTACGAGGTCAAAGCTTTCTGTGCTGAGAACCTGGAGGAGAAGATCCACAAGAGGTAAGCAGAGAGGATCCATCCACCCTGAATGGGAGCAGCATCCTCCTGGTGCTGGCAGCAGGAAAGGGACGCCACAGTTTTTTACTCACCTTGGGTGAGATGTTTTCCAGGATGGGATGGAGTTGTCTTCCAGGATGGGGCTTGGATGGAGGTGTTCTCCAGGGTAGGGATGGGTCAGAGAACATCGTGGGGCTGGGATATCCACCACTGTGCAAGGAGCGACTTGCTGTGGGCAACCTGGTCCGGCCATGGGGCTTTCCCCTTGTAGCTCTGGTGGGCATCCAGACAAGACCTTCCATGGCCTCTTTCTGATGCAGCAGACCAGAAGAAAAGAGGGATTTGACCCAGAATGGACCAAGAAGGAGGGTAGCCTGCGGGCAGCCTGAGTTCTCCTCTCGCTGTCTTCCCCCAGGAACTCGGTGCGCCTGGTGATCCGTAAGGTCCAGTATGCACCAGAGAGACCCGGTCCCCAGCCCATGGCAGAGACCACTCGGCAGTTCCTCATGTCAGACAAGCCTCTGCACCTTGAGGCATCCCTGGACAAGGAGGTGGGCAAGGACTGGGGAGTGTACACCGGTGGGGTGACCCTGGGGGTCTCACCATCCTCTCTGCTCTGGTCCCCTACAGATCTACTACCACGGGGAGCCCATCAGTGTCAATGTGCATGTCACCAACAACACCAACAAGACCGTGAAGAAAATCAAGATCTCAGGTGAGGAGTAGGGCTGATGTCCCCCACCCCAGTGGTGCTACTGTCCCCATCGCCATGGGGGTCCACCCTGATCCCCGTCGCTGTGTCTCACCCCAGTGCGCCAGTATGCCGACATTTGCCTCTTCAACACTGCCCAGTACAAGTGCCCGGTGGCTGTGGAGGATGCTGAGTGAGTACTGGCCCCTTGGGGACATCATGAGGAGCCCTGGAGACCTCAGAGGGGTCTTGGAGGAACCTTGGAGGTCTCCTGCCCCAGTGCAGCCCCACTGGGATGTTGCACTTGGCAAGCAGGGACCGGTGGGAAGAACAGGGAGGTGGAGACCTTTTTTCTGATGGCATCCTGGGGATGTCACCCTCTGCATCCTCCAGGAAGGAGATGTTCATCAGGCTGGGGCAGGGATGGGAATACGTGGAGAAGTTCACCAGGCTAAGATGGAGATGTCTGGGGTGGTCTGTGGGAGCTGTGGGTGGCTGGGGCTCTGGCTGATGGTGGCAATCATCTCCAGTGACATGGTGGCCCCGAGCTCGACGTTCTGCAAAGTCTACACCCTGACCCCTTTCCTTGCCAACAACCGGGAGAAGCGGGGGCTGGCGCTGGATGGGAAGCTCAAGCACGAGGACACCAACCTGGCCTCCAGCACGCTGTGAGCCCCTCTATCCCCAGGGCTCCTGTCTCCCCTGAAGCATGGGGGCAGGACCTGGCCCTGGTGGGCATCCAGCCCCTGCCCCAGGGGTGATGCTAGGGGTGGAGGAGGTCCCATGGGGGGACCTTCAGGAGGACGGGGCTGGTCCTCATGGCCGTCCCCTCACTGATGCCCACCTGCCCCTTCCTCCAGGTTAAGAGATGGAGCCAACAAGGAGATCCTGGGCATCATTGTCTCCTACAAGGTGAAGGTGAAGCTGGTGGTGTCACGAGGAGGGTGAGTGTTGGGCACCCACCCACCGTGCTGCACCTCCTCTCTAACCTTGGGACTGGTCTGTGCTGCAGGTGGGGCCCCATCATCCTTAAAGCTCCCCTGGGACTAAGCAGCACGGGCGGGACAAAAGGTGTGTGGGGGTTGTGTGTCCTTGTGAGGGGACAGTGACTAATGTGTTGTATCCTTTGACTCATGCCAGCCTGCTGGGAGACCTCGCCTCCAGGTAACACCCCACTCCCCCCAGCGTCCCCCCAATCCTCAATGCACCCTCCAGCCCCTCAGGGTGCTACCTGATCCCATGTCTGTCCGTGGGATTCCACTGTGTTGGGGATGCTGTCTCACTAAAGCAAAAAGCCTGGCAGAGGTGGGTCTGGGGTGGTGAGGCTGGGAATGCTGGCAGGGTTTGACTCGTGCATCCTCCTACTTGTACTGGAGTGAGAGGCCTGTGGGTGCTGCTGGGGAGAGGGAGCAGGGCACAGAGGTGGCTTCACAGGGCTGAGCATCTCTGGATGTGGGGAGTCAAGTCTCTGGGGCTTCCCAGGTCTTCATCCTCACATCACTTCCCTCCCACAGGGTCCTACGGGGACCTTGGGACTACTTGTCCTCTTTTGGGACACTTTGAGCTCTGTCCCACTTGCCCCTGGGGCAGCTCAGGGCTGTGCTTAGGCTGTCACACCCTGATGTCACTGTGCCCACTGAGCACTGGGAAAACTTGGTGCACCTCCTGCCATTCCCACGGCACTGCTAGCTGGAGCCTAAGCCCAGGGGATTCGGATCCCCCCCATAGCTGCTACGGACAGATTTTTGTCATGCTGTCCTCCCTCTGATGCCCCTTTACTTCCCAGGGGGCCTGTGCTGATCCCCCATCGTGGGCTCCAAGCTCAGCCAAGAGGCATGAGAGCTGCTGAGCAGCTCCATGGGGGATAACAGGGGTTTTCCCAGATTTGTGGTCTCTACAGCAGCTGTAATGGGGGGTGCTGTTCTGTTCCCCCTCTGCAAATCTGCCTCACTCTGCATGTAAAGTGCAGGTGTGGCCGTGCTTTACCCTGTTGTCTCTTGCAGTGACGTTGCAGTGGAGCTGCCCTTCACGCTGATGCATCCCAAACCCAGGGAGGAACCAGTACACCGGGACAGTGAGTGCCTGTCCCTGGGTGACAGGGCCAGCGTCCCTGGGGGTGGGTGGAGGCAAAGAGGGTCAGTGAGGCTGTGTGAGGGAGATTCTTGGCTCCTGTTGGCCCTGTTCACAGGGCCTCAGCATTAAAATCATGGGGGTGCTCCTATCACCCCAGTGCAGCCAAACTCCACGGGGGTTACATCCACACACTGGAACAGTGGTGACAACCCTAGGGGAATCTCAGCCACCCCAGTGGGATGGCATTGATGACTGCAGGGGGGTGTCACCCACCCTGGTAGGAGGGCAGAGACCATCCCAGAGGGAAGGTGTCACCCACCTTGGTGGGATGGCAGTCGCAACCCCGTGATTAATCCTGTGTCATCCTTTTGTTCAGTTCCAGAGAACGAAGCACCCATAGATACAAACCTGATAGAGCTCGATACAAAGTAAGAGACTAAAATAATCCCCTCCCGCAATTCCCACATGTGGTGTGGGAATGTGAAACATGGCGGTTGCATAGCACCCCCCCAGTGCTCTAACACCTGCTGTGCCATGGGCTTGGCACGTGTGATAAACCCCACGCATGTCACCTGTAATGCATGACGTGTGCTGTTCCCCTCTCTCTTCTCTCCTCCTTCACCCTTCCCTGCATGGCTTTCCAAAAAACAGGAGAAACTGCAGTAAGAGGCCGCTGGGATCGTGTTGGGGGTGTGGGAGGTTGTCACCACAGTGTTCCCTGGGCTGGTGATATGTTTGGGAGGTTTTAGGGTATTTTACCCACCCAGCTACTCCCTGCCAGTCTGTGATTCCCCCAAAGTGGGGCAAATGCCAATGGCCCTGGTAAAGCTGCACCTGCTGGAGAGCTTGGGGGCTCTTTTTTGGGTGCAATGGGCAAGGATTAATAAGGCTTTGAAAACCGAGGCTGTTTGCTAGGGATGGGGGGTTTTGGGGCCCCCTGAGCTGCTGTAACATGGTGGCTGTTGAGCTGACTGGGCAAGCTGGGACAGCTTAGCGGGGCAGGGGGTATTTCACCTTGCACCCCACCTAAACCCTCTCCCTCGTGTCCCCACCAGCGATGATGACATTGTGTTTGAAGACTTCGCCCGCCAGCGACTGAAAGGCATGAAGGATGACAAGGAGGACGAGGAGGAGCGGACAAATTCCCCCCAGCTCAACGACAGATAAGCGAGCCCCCCACTGCTCGCCACCCCGCCCCAGGGACACCCCTACATTAGGCTGCTTCTCTTTTCTATAATTAATTAATTTTGTTTTCTACCTGTACTGGGAGCCTACAAATCACCTGATGGCCACAGGACCTGTAACCGTCCAGCTGTGCCATGTTGTCTCTTCATCCAGCTGCCAGAGCTGCTGTTTCCCGTGCAGGGCACGGCCATGGGGGTGCTGGTGGCAGTGGGGCTCACCATAACCCCGTCCATGTCCAGCCTCCTGCCACTTACCAGAGCCCTTGCCTATGAGCTGCCTCTTTTATGAGTTTTATATAAGCCCAGTCTCAACACCAGTTTGCTACAGGGAGGGGGGTTGCAGCAGAATGGGGGGGGATGTGGTTTTTTTAGGCAGCCTTCTCATGGGAAAAGGCACCAGTGCACCTCGGTGTCCCCTCCTTTCACCCATGGCCAGTCCCCCACTGTCCAGCCCTGCTGCATGTGTTCCCTCCCTGGGATGCACGAGCCTGGCTTTGACTTTGGCCCCTGCCCCAGCTGCTCCAAACAAAGGGGATGGGCAGCACCCCCACTTCTCTTCAAGTCCCCCCAAAGTGACCAACCCCAGCTGCATCCGTTTTCACACCAGTATAATTTCCCTGGAGGAAACCAGCTCAGAGCTGGAAGCTGCTGGGGCCAGGTTAAGGTGGCAGAGGGGACCCTGTGGGTCTGTGCCATCTGCCATGCACTGCTTGCTGTGGGAGATGCCTCAAATGCCTCTTCGCAGCCATGGCAGTGTTGTGGCAGAATAGCCTTGTCCCCAGCGGGATGGTGCCAGGGATACTTTTGTCCTGCCGAGCTGCAAAGCCCTCCTGGTTGATATTTTGCTCTGCCTGCATGGGATCTAGCACCTATTTGGGGGTAGGGGAGAAGCAGAGTGTTTGCCACCCTAATCAGTGTTTCAACAGATGCTTGTACCTCCTGGATTGGTGGTGCCTGGACCCCTTCCTCCCTCCAAGGGTCTCTGGTCTCCCACCATGCACTGAGAGGCCATTCCCACTATTTATTGTGCTGTTGCAGTCAGCATTGTCATCTGAGAGCATTTTGTGGGAATAGCTCCATCCCCCTCACCCGGTGAGCTGAGCCCACCCCCCCTCACCCCATAATTTTTGGGTAAAGCTGATGGGCAGCGTGGTACTTCTTTTTGTAAAGTGGTTCCTTTGTACTGATCATTGATACCTGCTGCTTTGGTTTCTCCACCCTGTCTGTGATGTTTCTGTGTTCTGTCGAATAAATTATTCTAGTTTATTAAACTCAGAAAAAAAAAAAAAAAGAAAAAAAAAGAAAAAGCAGTAAAATATAGTCCCAATGCCTGGACGCTTCTGTTGGCTAAGGATGGGGGAACTGGCACAGGTAGCAAGCCACAGAACCATAAAATTGTTTGAGTTGGGAGGGACCTTGCAGCTTATCCAGTTCCGTCCTCCACCTAGACACCTTCCACTAGATCGGGTTGCTGAAAGTTCCATTGAACCTGGCCTTGAACACTTCTAGGGATGGGGCAGCCTCTCTGGGCAACCTGTGCCAGGGCCTTACCACCCTCACAGGAGAATTTTTTCTCTCCTGTGCAAGCACCAGGGAGCAGCAGCTACCTACCTGCTCAGGCCACCCCATCCCTCCACTGATGACAGCCTCCTTGGTGTGCAGAGACATGCAGAGAGGAGCCAAGGATGAAGGATTCTGTATCCTGCAGCAGGGATTTGGCATTGTTTTGGAAATGAAATGCATGGCCATGCAGTACCTGATGAGCACAGGGCACTACGAGCTGCTTGTTAAGCAAGCCATGTCCAGTCTGTGTCCTGCTGAGGAGCTGCTCTGAGCTGATTGTTTTAAGGATCACAGAATCATGGAGGTTGAAAAAACCCTCTTAAGATTGTAGAGTCAAGTGGTTCCCCCAGCCCTGCCAAGGCCACTAAAGCATGTCTCCAAGAGCCACATCCAAACATTTGTTAATGATGCAAGGAGCTTCTCATCCCCTTTGAGAACAGCAGGAGCCACGACTGGGGAATGAGCCAAGTAACAGCTCCATTTTTATGGGCCTGAATTCACAGACAGTCCCTCATAGAAGAGCTGTGGCTTGTCCCCTCACAGTCAAGGAAGGAGAAACCCTGCCTCAGGTTGTGCCAGAGGAGGTTTAGACTGGATATTAGGGAAAATTCCTTCTCTGAAAGGATTGTTCAGCCTTGGGACAGGCTGCCCAGGGCAGTGGTTGCAGATGGTTAAATCCCCATCCCTGAAGGGATTTAACAGATGTAGATGTGGCAATTGAGGACATACATCGTTTAGTGGTGGGCTTGGCTGTGTGTGGGTAAAGATTGGACTCCATGGTCTTAAAGAACTTTTCCAACATGAATGATTGCATGATTCTATGTCCCTAGCTATGTTACCTTGCCCAGGGGTTAAAACTCTGTGACCTCAGTGAAGACAGACCTTCTGGAGAACCCTTCTGTGGTCCCAGGGAGAGCAGAAGTTGGACACATTCATGTCCCATGCAGCTTGAGCTCCCCTTGCCATGCTGATGCTGTGGGGAGGGAGAGACTGTCCTTAAGTTGGTTCACGTCATGGGTGTCAGCATTTGTGCCAGAGGCTGTCCCAACCTTCCCTGCCAAAGACAAATCTGGCTCCAGCAAAGCCAAAGTCTCCACAGTCACACAACCAGACTGATCCCACATGGGCATTGTGAGAGGCTCCATGTGGTGCATTCCTGGGAGCAGTGTCTCTATTGCCCAGCACAACTCTCCAGATCCTTCCTGTGTGCATAATCCCTTCCCACAGCATCTGTGAGTACTTACTATTTTTTGAAATCTCCAGTGCCTGTCAAATCTGGTTCAAGCTGGACAAGAAGGCTTAAGTTATTTCAGGGGAAAAAAAAAAGGGAAGTTTAGATGGCTACAAACTGAGCTATTGCTTAAGCCCCATTTTGAAAGCCAAGCAAATTTGATTCCCTGTCCTTGTTGCACTGTCTGCATCACTTTGATGTGGGAGGGGGTCAGTTCCTCCACACGTCCCTGCAAAGAAGGCAGTGAGGAAGATGTAGCTGGGGTACTGGGAAGGCTCCAGTGGTCTTCTCTTTGCCTCAGAGCTCACCTCCTCCAAGGAGGGGGATCATTTTCTCTCCTCCCTCTGTGGGTGTTACCCCCAGGAAGGAGGAGCCACACAATCTGAGTCTGCACCTCTGTTTGTCAAATCACCTGCTCCCAGGGATGCTTGAGGAAAACCCCCCGAAGTCCAAGATCCCTCTCTGGGAACCCTTCATGTCTGTGTGCTACCTGCTGCCCTTCCTGGGGCTGCTACGGGTCTCAGTCATGGGGCAGAAAGGCAAGCTCCTAAATGCAGGAACCTGCGGGTCTTTGTGCAAGGGAGGGGCACGCTCAGCTCTACCACAGCAGGAAGGAACTGACTCAAGAGCTGATGAAGAGAGTCAGGAGCCCTCCCTGCTGTCTGCACTGGGGCAGAAATGCTCCCAGGCTCTTGGTCAGAACCCATTTCCCCCAGTTCTGCTCTGGCTCAGATGGATTGGTTTTGCTGTGGACCTTTGGCAGTGGAAAGGATGCTCAGGCACTTGTGCAGGAGAACTCAGCTCCTCTAGGACTCAAACAGGCTTTTCCCTTTGCTGCTGGTGGTGACACAGATCCATACCTTTAGTAAGTGACAAAACATCGACATCCCCAGCCTTGGGCAGGACATGTTGCCCCTGCTTTACATGCTGCCAGGCAGTTTTGGAAGCGGCAGTGCCCACATGGCTTGTCCTGGGAAATGAACGAAGCAGGTTCCAGGCTCAGCTGCCAGGCAGACAAGTGTTGCCATGGCACAGAGTGAGTCAGTACAGCACATTCCCAGTGTAAGGTTTCCCCAGGTGCTCTTGAGTACAGCCCTCACCCCAACTCGTCTGTCTTCAACCCCTCCTCACCTCAGCCGACACCCAGAGCAGAAGGGAGGCTTCTGCAGGCAGGTTGTTACTTCCCAATTAACACCTTGGTAACAGTGTGGGTGTTGCAGGAGTCATTGCCTGCTTCCTCAGCCCAGGAAATCACATCACTTCCATCGAATCTAAACGTGCAGTTGGTGGGAAAAGAGCCAAAGGACACCAAAGCCTTGTCTCAGACCAGGTGCTCTCAGGATCTAGAGGGGAAGGGGCAGAGTTTGGAGAAGGCTGGGGCTGGAAAGGTTGTTCCTGTTCCTTTTGCAGGCTGCAAGCAGGAACACAAGTCAAGTGGTCACACTGAAACTTCCTGAGCAGAGGTCACTGCTTGTGACATACGTGCACGTGATAAATGTCAACACCCCTCAGGGGGTGCAGTTTCCTCTTGGTGCTCTGAGCCTGGAATACAGTGGGTAAATATCCCACAGGAGAGCCTGTTTCCTCAAACTCCTGATTTTTTCCATAAGATTGGAGAATGGTTTGGTTTGGGAGGGACCTTAAAGCTTATCCAGTTCCAACTCCCTGCCATGGGCAGGGACACCTTCCACTAAACCAGGCTGCTGAAAGATCTGACCTTGGACATGTCCAGGGATGAGGCAGCAGCAGCTTTTCTGAGCAACCCGTGCCAGGGCCTCCCCACCCTCTTCCCAATATCCCATCTGACCCTGCCCTCTGGCAGTGTGAAGCCCTTCCTTGTCCTGTCACTCCAGGCCCTTCCTTCTCAAGTATCTCTTCGTTTTGTTCCTCTCCCTTTCTGCAGACACGACACAAGCCTATGATCAAACAACAGCAGGACATTCTCTGCCAGCAGTCACAGTCAGAACCACAGCACAGCTCTCGTCTGAAAGCTGGTATAAAAGAGAACAAGTAACATAGCCAAAATTTTTACTATTATTAAAATAGAAATTTTACAGTTCTGCTCACTGCAACAGTCACCAAACAGTATCTGCAGGCAAACACACACCCTGCAACCCACGCAAACTAGAGCAGAGGCAGGAAATGCCCCAGCTCACCAAAACACCACCTACCCACACTTCCCACAGGGCTGAACCCAGTCCCAGACGTGCAAGGAACCATCATTTGCTGCTGACAACAAAGTTCTGGGTTTCTGCAGATGCCATGTGTGCACAGTGACCAGGGGAAGGTCCCCACTGCCACCTGCTCCACCAAATGCGTGGCCTTTGTGAACGAAGACGGGCTCTGCTTCCCTGCCAGAGCTGTCCCAGCTCTGCGTGTCATACACATGCACAGTGCCATCAAAACCTTGGACAAAATGGAATTGGAAAGTGCAGAAATTAATTGCTTTGCTCTAGTCCAACTGGGCTCAGGATCACCTCCCAGGAGGAACAAGGAAAAGTGGCCCAGCCTAGCAACCTGTGAGAAGAGAGCAGCCCTGCCTCTGAGGACAGTGTCTCGAGGAAACAGCTGCTGTGGAGAGCCCAGACCAGTTCCCTAAAGTTTGTTGATTCATGAGCATGAACATGCAAGGCCCTGGTCAAGAGGCAGCCTTGCTGCCCAGCTGGCATTATCAATGCTGTAGCCTGCAGCCAGGCTGTCACTGGCACTATCAGGGCAGTACTTGTGGTCAGCTTGGGGCCTTTGATCTCACAGAATGGCAGCAGGCATCTTCCAGAACCCACCCAGGCCCCTTCCGGAGTTGTTGGAAAGCAGCAGCTGCAGAGGACGATTACCTGGCATCTCCACTGGCTCCAGGGGCAGCCCTGAAAAGCCACCCTGTCACTGGGGGGGTTTTAGATGGAGTGAACTGGGCCTTGACAAAAATTTAAAACCAAAAAGCACCCAGAAAAGGAGATCTCTGCCTTAAGCACCTACCTGAAACGGCAAGGTAGCCTTCCAGAGCGGGAGCCCAGGAGACGCACAGGAACTCGGCAGCCGAGCCAGGAGAGGGAACTCCGACCTTTGCCAAGGCCAAGAACTCGGAGGTTTTCCTGAGGTCTGTCAGGGTTAGGAGCCCCCTGCTCGAGAGGCGAGCCACGGGCTGTGAGCTGGGCTCCAAGGCCTGAGCTCCCTGCCTGGTGCCCAGGCACCACAGCTCGCTGCCCGGCGCCGAGGGCACCGGCGTGGCCTCCACGGGGCTCTGTGGCTGCCGGATGTCAGCCAGGCACAGCCGGCCGGTGGAGCAGCACAGAAGCAGCGTGTTGCAGTCCAGGAAAGCCAGGCCACTGAGCTCCTCGCTGCCTCTGGAAGCTGGAAAAAAGAGAGGCAGGTCTCAGGTCCAATGAGGAGCATTTTCAGGATTGCTGTGCTGTGGTATTGCCTGAGAAAGAAAGCAGGATGTATGCTCAGGAGTAGTATGTCCTGCTCCAGGGCCCCCAGCATCAGAAAGATGTGGAGATGCTGGAATGAATCCAGAGGAAGCCATGGAGAGGCTCTGAGGGCAACCCCTCTGCCCTGGTGACAGGCTGGGAGGGCTTGGGGTGTTCAGTCTAGAGAAGGCTCCAGAGAGAAGAGAAGGAGCCCCATCCAGTGCCTAATGAAGCTCCAGGAGAGCTGGAGAAGGGCTTTGGACAAAGGCCTGGAGTGACAGGACATGGGAGTATGGGTTCACACTGACAGAAGGCAGGGTTAAATGGGATATTGCGCAGAAATTCTTGTCTGTGAGGGTGGTGAGGCCCTGACAAAGTTGTCCAGAGAAGCTGTGGCAGCCTCGTGCCTGCAAGTTGGTCAGGGTTTGAGCAACCTCATCTGGTGGAAAATGTCTCTGCTCATGGCAGGGAGTTGGAATGAGATGAGCTTTAAATGTCTCTTCCAAGCTAAACCACTCCAATATTCTGTCAGTCCCTGTGGCACAGGGACAGTGACAGAGAGATTTTCTTTTTCCTCCATGGTGTGATACTGCCACTGGATATACACATCTCCTCTTCCCTCCCTGCTGATGAGCTCTGTGGGGACTGAGTTGTACTGCATAGGTGAAGGCAGAGAGTCCCCAGATCCCCAAGGAAACCAGATCTGCACCCACCCCCTGTTGTAACCAGGCTGTCACCTCCCTTGTTTTGGACAGCACAGGACTCTGACAGTGTCCAGATTTGGAGCAAGGTGAGTGGTAAACAACTGGAGATGGACCTGACCACTGTCACCTCTTTCCCCAAGACAATATACTTGTGGCAAGTATCTTTATAACCCCTTGCATATGTCCAAAAGTACCTGCTCACCGAAATGTTTGCTACTCAAGTAGGTAGCATTGCTTTACCCAAACTCCACCTTTCCAAAAATAACACATTAGGCTTGCCTTGAATACCTGCTGTGTAGACATTTTTCTTTGATTCAACCTCTGTAATTTGGACTCTGTCAAGTCTTGAGCCGTGAAGGACCCATGGGGCTTTGGCTGAAATGGTGGCAATTTTAGCCCAGGATTGCCCAGTGTCATTTTCTGTTGCTAAGGTGCTTACAAATTTAATAACATCTGTTAGGAAGAGAAAGAAACAGATGTAAAACACATTGAGAACCAAGCAATCCATCCAATTAAGCTGCTTCATAACAATACCTCACATAGGTAAAACTGACCTACAAACCCACTAAGAAATACAATTATGCCTAACCTTCTCTTCAGGGTAAAACCTTTTCCCAACCCATCCAGCAAGGACTGACAAAACACCAAACAAAACAAATGAAAATTTGTAAATTGAGATGTTTATGTTCAGTGAAGAAGTTTTCTTCTCCTTTTGCATTTCTTTTCTGGTGGTTTACAAGTATTTCTCAGTAGCAGCCTGAATCACAATTGTGATTCTTTTTTGAGAGAAGTAAGGTGGATCACAGTCTATCCCAAAAGGCAATGGATGGAGCTTTATTTCTATCCATTGGTGCTACTAAGGGGACACTGTGCCAACTACATGCAGTACAAGGCTACTGTGACAGACCTAAACATACATATTCTCTGATGAAGTTTGGGCTGTTAAGTCCAAACAACCAAAACTGATGTAGACCCTTGTCTTGTGCCCTTCTGTAGCCTGTGCCACACAAGGGTGGTCACTCAGGACGTGGAAGTGGCACTCCTGTCCTCATCTGACACACAGGAAGAAGGGGAAACTAGACATGTGAGATGCAACAACAGTATGAAGAAAGTACCTTAGCTCAGAAACCCTTACCTGAATCCTCTGCTGACACCTGCCAGATCTGGAGGGAGCTGTCGGGTGGGCCACTTGTTACCAGCAAGCTGAGGAGAAAGAAGAGTCTCACAAGAGTCTCCTCAGGAGCAGACAAAAGCCTTCTTTTCCCCAGCCTGGGAAAAGTTGTTCGGCTGCTCCTGTAAGCAGGAACTCTTGCCTCTGCTTGGAGCAGAGTTCTAGAAGGACCATAGAGCTCCTCATGCAACAGAGTCCCAGGCAACAGCATGTACAAGAATATTTTATGAGGAGTGGCTGAGAAAGCTGTGGGGGGCTCAACCTGAAGAAAAGGCAGCTCAGGGGGCACCTTTCTGTACTCTACAATTCCTTGACAGGAGAGTGCAGCCAGGTGGGGACTGGGCTCTGCTCCCACGGAACAAGGGACAGCACAAGAGGAAACGGCCTCAAGTTGCACCAGGGGATGTTCAGGTTGGATATTGGGAAAATTCCTTCCCTGAAAGTGTTGTCCAGCTTTTGTACAGGCTGCCCAGGGCAAGGAGTGGAGCTGCCATCCCTTGAGGGATGTAGAAATCGTGTGTGGCACTTGGGGACACGAGTTAGTGGTGGGCTTGGCAGTGATAAGGGAATGGTTAGAATCAGTGGTCTCATAGGGCTTTTCCAACCTAAATGATTCTATGATTCTGTGATTTAATTATCACACTTTCCAGAAGGACTAGAGTAAGAACGATGCAGACAGCCCCAAAGCAGTCAATGGAGACTTGTGTAGGAAGAGAGACTGAACAAGGGATATAAATCAGCCAGAGGTGTTTGTTTGGTCTAAATCCAGAGGAGGAAAAAAGGCTTCTGAACCTGCACACACACAGGGTCTTGCAGAGCAGTGGCACCAGTCACCAGTGTCCTGTTCTGCTACTGAGAACCTCCAAACATTGCCAAATGCAGAAGGAAGGGAAGGTAGAGCAGGAGAACTCTACAGACCCCTCCTGCTCAGAAGTGGGGTAGGGAACAGCAACATCAGCAGTTCTTGGTATGTCACTGGCCCAGACTCATACTGTTCTCAAAGCTGGCAGGATTACCAACTGGGCTGGGAAGCAGGCATGCAAAAGCAGTTTGCTCTCAGTGGATAAGTCCCCCTTCCATCTCCAATACACCCTGTGGTCATACCTGGTGTCTGGCACGTATTTCAGGCTGTACACTGGGCGCTCTGAAAATCCACCACATTCTACCTTGAAATCTCTCTCTGGACACAGGCCCTAGAAATCAGAGGCAAAGCCATTTCTTCACACAGTGACGCACAACTTGTGCTCAGTTATCACGCAAAATGACAGAGACACGAGGCAAACTCTTGCTTGGTATAGCTCTGCCCTGTCCAGCACTGCCTTTTTCAACAGGAGATATAGAACTGAAGGATCCCAAAAGAGTCATAGAGAACAAAAATCTGGAGAAAGCTGCTGCCAAGACCTCTGCCCCTCTGCCTGTGTTTGTTGCCATCTGTACACATCTGGCTCAGGAGCTTTCTACCTACCCACTGACCAAACACCACCTTCTACTCTAGTGCAGAGAACACCCACCCAAGGGCCAACCTTGCTGCTCTGCAGCGTGGTCCCCCATGCCTGGGCTGCTCTGCAAGCCCCTTCCTCACTTGGCTTGCTGTCCTCATCTGTCCTCTCTTCCCATGAAACGCCTTTATTCACATACCTGGAGATGAAGTGTCCACAACCCAAGCTGTCTGCAGAGCAGCTGCAGGATAACTTGACTAGACAACAAACAGGTCACTTATGTGCTTTACCTTTCAACCAAAGCTGCTCAATCCCTGGCCATGCCCTTGTCACAGCAACAGGTAACAGCTCATGAAGTCCACCAAGCCCTGGCTTGGTCTCTGAAAATATCAGGGCAAGGAGGTCAGAGAGGCCTGGTGCCACCCTGGCTTGCAACACCCACCTGGGTCTCCTTTGTCAGCAGCGTTGGTGGTGGGATCAGCTGCAGGATCTCGTTCCCATCAGACCGTCCATAGCCAGCCACACAGACACCTTGGAGGGTGGGCACGAAGAGCCAGGAACACGGTGAGGGCTGTCCCCGTGCCCAGCCCACCCTCCCTGAGACAAACCCGAGTTACCGCAGAGACCCGCAGACCCTGAGCTCGAGCCCAGGCTGAACTCGGAGCTGCTCCAGCCACTCAGCTCCACTTCTGGGATTCTGATCGTGCACCCTCAGACTGGCCCAACCCCACAGTCTCCTTTCCCCCTTCTCCCTCTACACGGCCCCCGGCCCGGCCCCTGGCCCTCCTTTGTCCCTGCGGCCGCCCCACGCCGGCAGAGCCCAGCCCGGCGCCTCCTGTCCCCTCAGCCCTCCCCGCCTGGCACTCACGGCTCCCGCGGGCCCATTCGATGAGGCGGGTGGGCGCCTGCAGCTCGAAGGTGTGCAGGTCGCGGTACCTGCGGAGAGAGGGCGGGTATGAGGCCGGCGGTGGCCGGCTCAGCGCCGGGCTGCGGGGGTCCGGGGCTCCCTCACAGTCGCAGCGACTGCAGCAGCCACTCGTCCGCCGCCTCCATGACAACGGCCGCCCCCGGCGCGCTGCTGACGTCACACGCCTACGCGCGGCAGTGACGTCACGGCGCCGAGGCGCCGCCATTAGTGGAAGGGCGGCGGGCGGCGTGAGGCGGCGCGGCGGGTTTCTCTGGGGTGGCCTCAGGGTTTACCCGCTTCTGTTCCTCTGCCGTGGGGAGAAGCGTTTTGCACTAGGCCGGGTTGCTCCCAGCTCCATCCAACCTGGAATTGAACGCTCCCAGGGATGGCACGGCCGCAGCTTGTGTGGGCAACCCGTGTCAGGGCCTCACCGCCCTCACAGACAGGCATTTCTAACCCTGCACTGTGGCAGTGGGGAGCCATGCCCCCGTGTCCTGTCCTTCCAGGCTCTTGCCCAAAGTCCTCCTGCTCTCTTGGAGCCCTGTTCAGCCAGGCAGGGGTTCCTTTTCTCTCTGGAGCCTTTCTTCTCCAGGCTGACCCTCAGCCTCTCCCAGCCTGTCTCCAGAGCAGAGGGGCTGTAGCCCTTGAAGCATCTCCATGGCTTTCCCTGCACTTGCTGCACACCTGAATGTCCTGATGTTTGGGGTCCCAGAGCTGAATGTGTTACTTCTAAACATAAAACCTGCTTTTCCCCTTGTTCTGTTGCTCCAGGCCCATGTCAAGCCTCACTCCTGTTCAACTTCCTTTTGGTCTGTTTTCTTTTACAGACATGACACAAGCCTACAATCAAACAACTGCAGGATGTTCTCTGTTAGCAGCCAGAGCCAGGAACAGTCACATCTCTCATTTGCCAGATCATATCCAGCTTTTCATGTAGTAGAATCTTCAATGCTTCATGCTTGAAATCCTTTGCCTCCTCCATGGCAGGGGTTTGGAATGAGATAAACTTTAAGGTGCCTTTCAACCCAAACCATTTGATGGTTCTGTGACTGTGTGGCAATGGCATCTTGCAAAAATCAAAGACTAGGTACCTTCAACTGAATGCAGGTGAGTCATGTGGTCTCTGACATAAAAAAAAAAAAAAAAAAAGTAGTAAAATGACAAGAAAATAGAAATATTAAGTGGGTTTAATCGTGTCTCTTAGTTGAGATGCCATGGATCACTCTGTTAAGGGGAAAGATTATATCTCTTCTGAGGACTATCACCTATGGAAAAGATATCTGAATTAGAGAGACAAATACTCAGAAAGAGCAGGAAAAAAAGGCACAGATTGCCCAGAGAAGGTGTGGCTGCCCCATCCCTGAAAGCCCCAACCAACCTGGAATTTGAACACTTCTAAGGATAGGACAGCCACAGCATCATAGGACAGCACATAGGACAGCAATGTGCAGGGCCTCCCCACCCTCACAGCCAAGAATTTCTTCCCAATATCCCATCTAACCTCACCCTCTGGCAATGGGAAGCCATTCCCCTTGTCCTGTCACTTGAGCCCCTTGCCCAAAGTCTCTCTCCAGCTCTCTTGCAGCCTCTTTAGGCACCGGCAGGGACTCTGAGGTCTCCCTGGAGCCTTCTCCACACTGACCACCCAAGCTCTTCTAGCTCTTCTAGCTTCTGTAGCTCTTCTAGCTACAGAGCACGGGGGCTCCAGCCCTCAGAGCATCTCTCTGGCCTCCTCTGGACTTGCTCCAGCAGCTTCATGTCCTTGTGCTGGGGGCCCTGGAGCTGGAGGCATTCTTTTCCTCCCAGCGTGGTGTTGTTCAGTGGCAGCATTGTCCCCTCTCTGATAAGGGTGAGTGATACTGTCCAGGTGGCATTTGTGATCTGCAGATTTGGTCAAGCAATGAGAAAAATAAGAAGTTGACCCTACAGAATCATGGGTGACTTCTTTGGCATAAGCTGGAAAATGGAAATGAAGAAGACACGTTAGCATTCCCCTTGAATAGTTCCTAGGTGCTTTGTTCTACCAAATAGTTCTACCATGAAGAGAGGAGGAGGGTTTGCTATCTCTCAGAAAGACAACTTTCTAAATGCTTTCACTCTTGTAGACCTTCTAAATGCTTTGGCTTTTGCATGGCTAAAAAGATGCTATTGCTAAAAGTAATTTTGAACATGGAGACTCACCTCTCTGTTGAACAAATAGCATATTATTGTTATTATTGTTATAAATTATCCTCTTGCCCTGGTAAGTTCTCAGTAAATTCAGTGAAACTGTAGCAATTTATAAAACTGTGTAAGTGCTGATAAGTAATTTTTTTCACCTGAATGCTTCACACTGTTATCAGGAGGCAGCATCTCTGAATGTCACTCCTTATTTTGTTCACCTAATGCAATCACAGTGCACTGGCATAGGCCAGGCTGTTGCTATAAATATTCCACACTCAAAGGTACAAAAATAACATTTTATCTCAGCTCTGTTGAAAGCAGGAGCAGCAATGACAAAAGTCCTCACAAACTTCAAAAGCATTCATAAAAGTCAAAGCAAATATACTATTTTTTTAACCAAGGTGTTTCTGAAAACAACCATATCAGTCATACACAATATTAAATGATGTCAGAGCAAACGAATTTCCTTTGAAAACACGGAAACTGAGTTTCTCAACAGAAAAGAAACAGCAGAGATGTGCATTTTGGCATTGCTAAAGCTTTTTTTGTTGTTGTTGTTGTGTTATTTAAGCACACTGTGGCAGTGGAATTTAGATTTGCTATAGAATTTCGATTCACTATAAGGTGAATACTAAACAGAGACAAAGAGAGCAGTTGTTGATCTTTATTGCCAAGATGCAAAGATGCATTAAATGAAGTCCCAAGGGGGTCAGACCCAGAGCAGGACTGTATTGTACCTTGTCTGGGCTGCTTTGCTCTGACTGCTCCACTGTGCTTGGCTGTGTCTGGCAGTATTCAGCTGAGCTTGGCTTAACTCAGCTCAGCTCTGCTTGCTGCTGCTCTGTTCCCTGTGGCTTCTTCCAGCACTGGTGCCCGTGTGGAAGGCACAGCATATCCTTCTTATCCCTCAGAATGATGAATTCTGGGCAGTGGGAGCAAGGGTGGAGTCCACAGTGGCAACTGTGGCAACTTCTCCAAAGAAGAAAAGGAAGAGAATGGCACCACTTCTGGTGTGTGTTCACCTCTTCCTTCCCCCCGAAGCTGCACCCTGGTGATGATTTGAGTGGTGTAGAATAGCAACCTTGCCATGCCCACATGGCTCTAAGCTTTGCCCATTCTCCATACCTGTGAGAAAAACTAGCATATTATCCCTCCCCCGATTCTGTACCATCTACTCATGCCCAGATCCTATGCCTTTCAACTATATACATGGACATAAAAATATACACAAGCAGAAGTATAATTTCTGTAGTCATGGCCATCCTTCCAGGTGTCTGCTGAGTTTATTCAGTCCATGACTGTGAGCCCTGTCTCTTTTAGAAAGAGAAATGTCTTTAGATGTCTTTCAGGGCATGAGGGTGAGTGTGCTGTTGGCTGCTTGCTGCATCAGGGGCACTCAGATGGTGTATCTGGAGCAATCCATCCTCACTGGCCATGGCAGTTGTGACATAGAGTATCATTCAACAACCAATATTATAGAATTCAACATTACAGACTGTTCTGAAAAGTCAGATTCCCATCCAGGAACACATTATTCCTGGATTACCCACCAAGTACACCCAGGTCCTTTAGCAAAAACAATCCCAAAGGATGGGTTTGCCTTTACTTGAGGCAGGATTAATCCAAATTCTCTTCCCTAAGACATTTCTCATATGCACCATAAGGACTTTATCCCTTTCTGTGATTCATAGAGGTTTTGACTGGCAGAGCCTCAGTTCTTAGCTAACCACATGGCCTTCTCTAAATATATATCCCAGTGTTTGAAGGTCCCACTGGGACTGTAATTTTTAATAGTCCATTGTACCATTCAATTTTCCCAGAGACTGCTTGACAGGGAATATGATACACCCTCTCAATCCTGTGGTCTCTGCCTCAGGTCTCTGCAAGGCTGTTTTTTGTATAAGTTCTGTTGTCAGAACCACCTCAGTTCCTTCTGGGGTGCCATGTCTTGCTTTTCAAGGCCCAGGATGGTGTTCTGGGCAGTGGTGTCAGGCACAGGATATGTCTCCAGCCATCCAGTGGTTGCTTCTAAAACTCTAGCACCAGAAGCCCCTTCCTTAGTGGATTTGTGTGAGTGTGATGTAACCAATGTAACAAATGTACTGGAATGATGCCTTCTGGTGCAGCTCCTGTAGACAGCCCCTGTGAGGCACCCAGAGGGGACACCTGTGGTTTGGGGGAGGTTTATTCCCTTAAAATCATAGAATCACAAAATCCTTAAAGCTGGAAAAGCCCTCTTGAGAGACTTTGAATCCAACTGTTCTCCCAGTACTGCCAAGTACAAGTGAACATGATTTAGAGGTGGCTGCAGGAATGGTTGGACTTAGTGGTCTCAGAGGGTTTTTCCAACCTGAATGCTATCAGCCTATGCCCTGATGGTTTGGAAGACACCCCTCTGGGATATGCACCTCCACAGTGCTGGGCTTTGCACAGCTCCCTGTTTGATGTGTTGTCTGTTTCCCATCCTTGGGGAACTTGGAAACATCCATGCAATCCAAACAGTAGCTGAAATTCATATATTGAGGTTTTTTTTTCCTCAGGAACACTTGTCTCTGAGAAACGACTTATTGAGAAGAGTCACACAATCCTATATATTCCAGGAGGGAAATGCTGGAACCACTGGGTAAGGATAATCTCTCTTTTATGATGCTGCAACCAATATGGGATTATTATACTGAGTTTTCATGGTTTTTCTTTAAAAAGGATGTTAGAACATACAGAGGGTTGGAAGAATAATCCAGAGAATTTTTGAAAGTTTGGAAAGTGTGTCTTACAGTCTGAACCTCTGGGCACTCATTTCATATGCAAGGGTTGGATCATCATGTGTGAGTTTACACAGGCCACAGGGATCTGGTGTCAGACAAAAAAATACAAAAGTTCTTGTGGTGGGAAATGAATCACACCAAAGTGGGAATAAAGCTTAAGTTTTTAACAGTGAGAGTAAAGCAGAAAGAACATTTCACTGGTCATTATAGGGGAAGGATTTCAACTGAAAACGGAAAACAATTGAACTATATCAAAGTATATTGTGGTGCTGCAAGGAGATGTCAACTCAAGACACAAAAGTCACAGTCTGCAAAAGTTGGGACCAAGAGAGAATTTATGATACATGGCACCTCTAACTCATGCTAATCCTTTGAATTCTTCAAAGCTCATTAGAGATTTCCTTGTCCCATTAAAGCCCTCAACGTGGTGTGCCTGTTAGTGTGTCAGCAAGGTCCAGCAAGGTGCTAATCTCTCCTTTGACATTTCTGCAGGTCTTTTCTCTTGCAAATGAGATCAGTGCTGAGTTTCCATGTGCTAACTAATACATGGGCATCTGATGTTCCCTGACTGGATCCCATGGTGCCTCCTCATGTGGAGGAAGAGTATCTGCCCCTGAGCATGGTAGCCACTTTTACACAACCAAGATGATGCTATGCCATTGCCTGTGGTGACTCTTACACAGCTTCTGCTCACATGCTTGTGATAGAGAAGATGCTCTGTCCATTATGGACTCAACAGGAAAACAGTGAAAGTCTACAGACATTTTAAAACCAACACTTTCCACCCAAATCAACCACTATGTTTAGATTAATCCTTTCTCATCGCTTTTTTCAATGAATTCCAATCTGTGTGTACATTTTTGGTAGTGTACAGTGGTTTAGGTTTGCTTATCCAAGTCACGGCACCATTTGTCTGGAGATTTTACATTTGCCAAATTTGTTTGCTGAGAGATAGGATTTGGGGAGAAAAAGGCAAAGGCAGGCTCAACTTAGAAGCAAAACCAGATAGATTTTATTAACATACGCTAAGAGAGGGAATAAAGAAATAAATAACTTGCAACAACTTCAATTCAAGCCACAAAAGAGCTTCTGACCTTTCATGGGCACAAATTCCTTGGGAATTTATCTCTTTTCTCTAACAGTGTGTAAATCATAACTAAGGTAATGTTTCTAAGAAAAACCCCTCAGCCTTGTATTTGTTAGGTTTAAGCTAAAAAAGGAGGTTTTTAGGCTTAATTAAGGTTTTATATTTTTCCTTGGTTTCCTTATCCCAGTTTAAGGGAAGGGAAATAAAGCTCACTTGGAAATGTTTTGTGCATGACCATGAGTAGTTTAGAGTAAGGGTTGATCTCATGCAATTTCCGTACTTTATTAAATCTCTGGTAATTTTCAGATAGTTTTACCTTTCACCTAGAAACTCATCTCCATAACCATATAGGAGGGATCCATTTAATACTACAAATAAATAGATTTTCTGCTGCTCCAAGATTTAAGTGCAATTGATATTTTATTTACTCTCTACCTCTCATCTAATCTAACCTTCTCCACTTCTCATCCTTGGTTTTGTTGGTTGTTTTTTTTTTTTTTTTTTCCCAGACTGGTAAGCTTTGAGGATGTAATTTATACAAAACTTCCATGATATTAAAGAACCCAAGATAGTTTATTGTACTGAAATGAAATTCCCAGCATGTAAAGTCCTTAAAATTAGCATTGATTTGAAGTTGTTTTCAGACATATTAGATCAAATTCTCATCCCTTGGAGCCTGTTGACATGGATTACAATAATACTTTTCCATCCTGGACCCCAACAGAAAAAAATAAATCATAATGAAACACTTAATTAGTCTGAAAAATATTTTCCTATTAACTGAATAGTTGCAGCAATGACTCACTTGTACTTTGGAGTTAACATGTGTTTTCCCTTCCTTAGTGTTATCCTTAGTGGGAAGTGCCTAAGTCCTGCACTCAATAAATCAATGGGCACAGCTACTGCTGATACTGATCACATTTGAGCCTGCTGCCCTGCTCTCCACAGATGCTCTCTGGGAGGTTTTCTTGGCTTGAGCTCACACATTTATTTAATCCACATGTTATTATCCCAAAAGAGCATCTCAACAGTTTTAAATCCCCCTCACAGCAGATGGAGATGCTATAACCATATACTCAGGAGCAGCAAAAGAGGAGTTTCCACTACCCAGCATTTGTCATGTAGTGGAAATAAGCTGTTATGTCAAGGCCAATGGGAAACTGAAGGAAAATTAGTAGTTTCTTCCCACCTGATATTTTTGAAGTAAACCTGCACTCTCACAGTGGAAAGCCATTACCTCTTGTCCTGTCCCTCCAGACCCTTGTCCAAAATCCCTCTCCAGCTCTTTTGGAGATCCTTTAGGCACTGGCAGGGGCTCCAAGGTGTCCCTGAAGCCTTCTCTTCTCCAGGCTGACTGGAGAAGAGGTGCTCCAGCCCTCAGAATATCTTTGGGATGTCCTCCAGATCTGATCCAAGAGGTCTGTGTTCTTCTGATGCTGTAGCCAGGTGGGGATCAGTCTTTTCTCCCAATAACAAGCAACAGGACAAGAGGAAAGAGCCTCAAGTTGTGCCAAGGTTTGGGTTGGATACTGGGGAAAAATTCTTTTTGGAAAGGGCTGTTCATCCCTAGCATGGTCTACCCAGAGTTCTGGTGGAGTCCCCATCCCTGGAGTGATTTAAGAGCCACATGGATGTGGCATTTGGGGACATGGGTTAATGGTAGGCTTAGCAGTGCTGGGGGAACATTGGATTTGATGATCTCAGAGAGCTCTTCCAACCCAAATAATTCTGTGATTTTATATCCTATGACTGCGAGAGCAATTTCCCACTTGAATTTCTGATTGCGTACAAGCGGACATGGTGGCCCTCGTGCTGCAGTCCCTGGACACTCATATTAAAAACCTTCCCTGTAAACATTTGGGAGAAGTTGTATTTCCAAATGTGGTTGTTTTGAAATACAAATTCTTCCACTTGGGTGGCGGTACCAGTAAAAACAGTGCAAATTGGTCTCTCAGTGACTTGGAGATCTTTGGAGTTTTAGGAATGCTTTTCATAATAATTAATATTCGGAGACAAACACAATCGAGGCTTGCACAGTCAGGGCTGGAGCATGCTGAAGCCTCACACAGCCTGAGCATCAGATGGCCTGGGTCCTAGAGAGCATGCAGTGGGGCTTCTAATGAGATGAAACCCTTTCAACTCTATTTTATTTTGCAGCTCTGCCCACGTGAAGGATCTTCGTGGGACCTGGGCTGCAGAGAAAGGTTACACTTCAGGCTGCTTTGCAGATGCAGGGCATCATCCTAGAACCATTTCTTTTTGTCCATCTGTAAGTAAACTCATGAACACTGCTGTGTTCTGTGGATGACCCAGGGTACAGCAAGGGTTTTTGTTCTCCTGATTATGACTTTCTGGGAAATACTTTAATTTTCACATAGATCCCAGAGTTAAAGATTCAGCGAAGCATTAATTTATGTAAAAAAAAATCTTATATTGATGCTATCTGAATTAAATTTTACTCTCTTTATTTAATTTTTTCTTAAAATTAAAATAACATATCTGCCTATCTGTTTTTAACTATTCATAGAATTACAGAATCACAAGAATATAGACTTGCAGAATGGTCTGGGTTAGAAGGGGCTGTTAAATATCATCTATCCAACCTGCTGCCATAAGCAAGGACATTTTCCACTAGACCAGGTTGCTCAGACCTCTATTCTCTCCTTCAGTAGGTTCCTTTACTGATTTTGTAGAGCATCTCCTTCTCCTACCTCAGGAGGAGGGAGTGGGGGGCATTCAAATGTCAGCTCTGCATTCACCTTATGTTCTTCCCCTCCACCCTACTCCCTACTAGAGCTGGGCATGATCCCAAACAGGACCAAACAAATGCCTCAGGAATAAAGATCCCAGCTTGCCCTAGTTTAAAAAACTACTTACCACACCATTGATTTGGAATTTCAAAAGTCCTGGGTAGGAAAATGCTCATTTCTTTTTATGTAGATAAAATACTTGGTATCACTCTTCACCTCCCCAGCTTTACCAAGTGTGCACAATCAGTTCTTAATAAAATAGTGGAATAAGGGCAGATTAATAAACAGATATGCTATGAATATGGTGAGTGACATGGCTGGATCTAATCTGTATTTGGATGCCATAAAAATACATTTCCCTACAGCACGTGAAGTTTATACAAATCATCCTCAGTGCTCAAATTGCAAGAACAACACCTGAGAGAGGTACAGAGTCAGAAGGACAATGGCACCCTCCTTCCCCCATTGTATTTGTGTTTTTCCTGTGCACCAACTATGTCTCATCCTGTTACAAAGGGGTGAAGGACTCGGTGATTCCCAAATATGCAGTCAGTCTCGTGCAGCTCATGCCACACAGCCTCCAGGATGCTGTTCAGCTGAGCAGCCCCAAATTTATAGGCAGAGATGTGAATTTTCTGGGGAGTGGGTTGAGAAGTGGGTGTCAGTGGGTTGATTCATGGAGCAAATAATCTGAACAGCCCAGACTGGGCACATGGGTAAACTGAGGCTGGTGAACAGCCATAGGACTCACTCAAGGTGCAGATGTGGATGATCCCAGCTCATGCAAATCTGTGAACAGTGGGAACCCAGAGCCTGGTGGTTTGTTTTTCATTTTCCTCAGCTAAAATTTTCACTTAAAGTATTTATTTTTAATTTCCTCACTTTGCCCAGAGATATGCATAGAAATAAAATTCAGCTGGAGGCTCAGCACTCTCTGGAGAGCTGCTGTGCTGCAGGATACAGGATGGTCACGTCTTTGGGCACTTCAGGGACTTCACAGGCTCCTGACTGGCGTGGAGGAGTCTCCTCCTTCTGTGCTCTAACACTGCCACCCCCTGGCACGTCGACACTTCCAGGGATGGGGAAGCCACAGCTTCTCTGGGCAACCTGTGTTGCTGTCTCACCACTCTCACAGGGAAGAATTTCTTCCCAATATCTAACGTAAATCAGAGAATCACAGCATGTGAAGGAATGGGAAGGGAATCATGCTTGTGAAGGGCTTTTAAAGCTCATCTCATTCCAAGACCCCTGCCATGAGGAGTCTTTCCACTTTCCATAGGCAGGGACACCTTTCACTAGACCAAGGTGCTCCAAGTCCTGTGCAAACTGGACTCAAAGATTTCCAAGGATGGGGTATCTACTGTCTCTCTGGGCAATCTAAATTCCCGAATTTTGCACTGTGACTCCAGGGACATTCAATGAAGCCACCAGTGGGTGCATCAAAACAAACAAGACAAAGTGGCTCTTCCTGTGGTGTCCTTGGGTTCTGCAGCCACCCAGGACCCTGAGGTCTTTGGCTCACCCTTGACCCCTGACTGTGGGTCCCCACTGCAGCCCACAGCATCAGCCAGGCAGACTTCCTCTCCTCATCCTTTAGAGCTCTTGTTTCCAAGTCAGGTCCTGGAGAGAAGTTGGGAGACTGGGCTCAGTCCAGTGATTATGCAGGTCCCATGAAAATGAGGGGCTGCAGGGCCTGGCAAGAGTGCTCAAGGTGACCAGATTGGACTGCTGGGAGTTGGGCATGGCAGGTACCCTGAATGGTCTGTGGGGAGAAGCAGGAGCTTCCATGAGTTCATTCAGTCAAAGGAGATATAGGACCAAGGACCAATTCTGACATATTATATCCACACAGGCCTGATGTCCCAATGAAGGCCACAATAAAATGCTTTCAATTCCAGTTGGTCTTCAATATTTATTAAGTGTTAATTTTTTTTGCTGTTGCTCAGATTTGCAGATGTTCTGCAGTTTTCAAGTGGAAAATGGTCTGGTTTTCAAAGTTTGTTTGCCTGACACCTCAGCTGCCTGTCTTCTGGGCTATCACAGTCACTGATTCCAAAGCAACCCTGGAGACAGTCTGCTTAGATCCAGCCTCCACATTTGATTTTCTCCTTTATTTACTTTTTTCTGATCTTCAGCATTATTCAGCATTCAGCAAAATCTTCAGCATTAAAAAGCCCACCTACAGCCAATGGAACAATTAACTACTGCTCACTGTTGTAACATCCAACACAAGGTACAAATCTGATGGAAGTATTTACTGCTGTATACGTCACTGTATACTTAAATATGTACATTCATATGTGTGTATAGAAATAGATATGCACTTAATCAGCACCCATTCACCACGAGAGGGCAG
Organism: Sylvia atricapilla; assembly: GCF_009819655.1. Classification (NCBI taxonomy): domain Eukaryota; kingdom Metazoa; phylum Chordata; class Aves; order Passeriformes; family Sylviidae; genus Sylvia; species Sylvia atricapilla. The sequence goes on from NC_089141.1 coordinate 1,533,014, forward strand.
GCAAAGAATATCAGTGAATATCAGTTGTCCTGTGTGTTCCCTGCACATGCCAATGAGCAAATCATTCAGTGGTCAGAAAATACCACCGCTGTTGTCTTTAATCATCTCCAATGACTTTCTTATAGCATTATAGAATAGTTTGGTTTAAAAAGCACCAAAGTCATCTGGTTTACTCCCCCTGAAATGAGCAGGGACATCTTCAGCTAGATCAGGTTGCTCAGAGCCCTATCCAGCCTGGCCTTGAACACTTCCAGGGTTGTGACAACCACAGCTTCTCTGGGCAGCCTGTGCCAGTGTTTCACCACATTCGTAAAAAACATTTTCTTAACATCTGGACTAAATCATCCATCTTTTAACTTAAAACCATTACCCTTTCTTCTAGTGCAACAGGCCCTTCTAAAAAGTTTTTATCCTGAATCTCAACCCTTACAACAACCTCATAGGGTACATTTTGATGGCTACTTTTTGTTTGTTTATCTGCTTAGAATTTCTCTGCATTTTTCAAGGATGAAATGGTCTGAGCTTAGAGTGGTTCATCGTGGGTTAACTGCAAGAAATGTCACAAGTGAAAGTTGAGAAACTTCCTCAGTGCTGTGGCTAAAACCTCTTTCATGGATGGCATGTGTGTGTCTGGAGAAAGGGAAGGGTCTGTAGGAGCTGTATGTCCACCCACTTTTCATTGGGCACGAGGGAGTATTCACTTACCTATGGTAAATGGACTGGTCTCTTATCAAGAATGTTTTACCTGAGAGCTGAAACGACTGAGATCTAAACCTAGCATGTATAGGCTTGTCCATTCTCACAGAACTCAGGACTGAGTCTTGGGAACAGCTGATTCCATCCATTAAGTTGTGAAGTGTGATATAAGCAAGAGGGACCTTTCGAAAATGTCCAATCAAGCAAAGAAGAACTTTTCTTCTTTTCCCTCGTGATGTGGAGAGGATAAAAATACTGTAATCTTGATGTCAGAGAGTGAATCCAAAGAAGCTCTTTCATCCCAGAGATGCTTATAGTATGGCATAGATGGACCATCTAGATGGGCCATGAGATCTGTAAGGATCACTGTCTAGAACACTGTGCCTTTGACCTGAGCAAGAAAAGGGATGTACAAACTAACCCCAGACATTGCAACCCAATTTCTTAACAAAGATCTTTGCATTTTTATATGAGGACATGCTTTATAGGGATACTGAGGCTTTTCATGGAGGAATCCTGTTCAGGGCTTTGCTCAGTGGGGTGATGGATGTCAGACCCTCAAAGCAACAACAGAATGGCAGAATCACTTATAACTTTTGTAACACATCCAGAGATACCATCCCCAGCTGGCTTCTCTCAACCTGGAAATTATCTTAAGGAATTCATATATCCAACCTGAGCTGAAAAGGTTGTCCTTGAGATATGCTTGTCCTTGGTGAACTCCCTTTGTCAATCCATCTGAATAAGCTGCTGTGGGCTACGAGGTGAGTTTTGGTCCATAATAACAATAGTAACAACAACAACAACAATAGTGCATATACAGCTACAACTGTACATAGTCAATAGCTGAGGCAGTAATAAAACCACTATTGTTTCCCTTTGTTACTATTATGTACATGTTGCTATAAAATGGATTAGTTTTATTGCAATCTTATTGCAGCAATAAGAGCAAAGTGTATTTACTGAGATAAATAAACCACCTTTTTCACATTTGTAGATGTTTTCATCCTGAATCTCTCAGTATGGTGCAATTCTGAAGTAACTCTGGCAGAGGAGCTGGTGTGCTACAGAGGACGAACCTGTTGCAGAGAAGCAAAAGCTGGAGCCTGCAAATGTTTAGCACAATTCATGAAGCTGTTTGGCACATGGTATAAAATCAGCTTTCAGCTGATTTTAATAAGCAGATCTGGGAGAGTGGGACAGAATTGATGCCGTTGGGGAAAAGGAAGCCAGCACCTCTTTTTCTTTTTTTTTTTTTTTTGTGAAAAGTCTTGGCCATTGTTGCATATCTGTGTGAAAAGGGGCTCAAACACATGATGCTGAAGGAAAACCTCTCCTCTGAGGGAGATCACTTCATTGAGATGTTCCCTGTACGTGCAGGGGAGAAGGGGGGAGGTTTCTCCCACCCTGGAGATATTTTCTTTGCTCCCTGGGATGGGACCCTGGGATGTTTTCTTTGATCACTGGTGCTTGTGGGAGCCCCCCAGCCAGGTGGCCCAGGGGAGGTCTTAGCCTTGCTGGTGAAGCCAAGACTCAGTTTGGTGTTAAGACATCCACTGAAGAGTTGGCAAAGCCCTGTCAGAGGTTTACAGTGCTGCAAACAAACGTGCAGAACCAGGGAACACCTGCCCAGATATCAGGGCACATGTAAGCAGATGAAGACAAGATAGACAATGTTCATGTCCCCCACCAACTTACACAAAAGCACTGCATCTGAAATAAAAGGGAGCTTCACACCCAAAAGAAAATTCATCCCACAGCCCTTTTTAGTAGGTGTTTATGTTATTACCCATTCAAGCATTAAATTGAATTTATCCTTTCCCCCAAGGCTGTGTTTGACCATCCCACTGCTGTGCCATGAAGACACAAATGACCTGTTGGGAACACCAAACACGATGTGCTTGCCCTACTCCCATATACCTACCTTTTCCTACAAACCCCATCCTTTGTGGAATTGAAATGTAAGGTTTGCAGCCAGCACAGTGCTCCTGATTTACCCCAACCCCTGAGAACAGGTAGGTACAGATGACTTCAGAGACAAGCACGTGTCCCCAGAGCCTGTGGAGGGGATTTTTTGTGGTATTCACAGACTGTTTCATGTGTCAATACCAGAGGAGCATAATTACCAGCTGAGAAACTGCAGGAAATCAGCCAAGGCTGAATGAACAAAATGGAAAATAAAGAGAAGCACAGAGGACACACATATTTAAAAAGTATTACGGAGGTATGTATTTACATGCTCCGGGGAGCCTGGGATATATAAGAGCTTATGACTGCAAAGGAATGAATTCAGGGACTAGTCTATGGGGAGTATTTTTTTTTTTTTCCCTGTGACTTCAAACTTCTCTCAGCACTCACAGAGTTTTAGTCAGCTGGCATGCAACAGAAGTACGACTTCCCCAAGGAAACCCTTCCTCGGCTTGCACTGGAAAAGCTGCTGGGAGAGTTGGATGGAAAAAAAAGGCTGCAAGCAGAGACAAAACCTCCTCCTCCTCCTCCAGCCACAGAGCAGGTATGTGGAGATGTGTGTGAGCCCGGGAGCCTGCTGGAAAATTGCCCTTTAAACTGGGGGAGAGATGAGAGCTCTGGTGACTTTGAGCTGCAGCCTTTAAAAGTAACACAGATGAGGAAGGTACTGTATAAATAAAATGTTCTGTGTTTAGGAATAGGCTGAGGAACTGGCTAAACACACCGTGTAGATTGCTCTATCCACCCAGTTGTGTATTTAATCCATCAGGGACTTGCACTGTGTGAGTCAGATCATTTATATTAAGGAGACACCAGTTAGTTTATAACAGTACAGTTGTCATACACTGTATTTGTTATAATTCTCTGTGTTTGCAGGAATAGAAAATGGGGAGATGACTGAGGTTTTTTTTTCCTTCTTCACAGGACTTCAGTCTATTTATGGTATTACTGCATTATAGCCTTCTGAGCTAGGAGTGCTGCAGAGATCAGCACTGTACACTAATTAAATGCCACTCATCCAGCTTTCCAACTTTGAATCCTAATCTAGCCCTGGGAAAATCACACAGTCCCTGGGTAAAATAGGCAAAATGCTGTTTGACTTGTCTGCTCTTCTTCCTGTCAGTTCTGTCATTGAGCTCTCCCTGTTGGAGCACGAGGTGTGAGATGGCAGGGTTATTTTGCTGCTGTTAAGGTCCTGACATCTTGAATATCACCTTGGGTGAATGATGATTTACTAAGATGGCTTTGCTGCATATGAACTGTTATCATGAGAATGAATGTTTAGGCAATATTTGGAAGTAGAAAAGTTTTAGAAAATCATCGTTTATATAAAAATCACAGTAAATTTTCTAAGGCTAAGCCCAGTTGTAATTTGGATAAAAGTATTTTTGTAAAAGACAAATATGCTTACCTTAAATAGAAGCAATGATTTGGCTTTGCACAACAGTGAGAATTTGGGGTTTTTACTAAATGTATTAATTCATACTATAAAATAAACATATTACTCTAAAATGCTGAAATCCTTTAGTTCCCATGAGCAAAAATTTACAGCCTGTCATATCTTTTTAATCAGATGGTTACATTGTAGTGACTGTATCAGTGCTTGACCTTTTACTAACACATTAATGGGTGGATTCAAGGATGGATATCAGTATTATGTTAATCAAATCTATCAGAAATAATTTTCCTTGCTTTATTATCTCCTACTGGATCTCATAAAATGAGCACACATTTTCCCAAATACTGATCTCAATGTCTAAAAAAATAATATTGGTGAATTTAAAGTGTATTTTATAAACTGGTAAGAAAATATTCTGGTTTGGTTCCTGAATCTGATTTTTTTTTCCCTTAGGGAGGGTATTTCATGCTTAGATAGTTTAATCTGCAAATGCCAGTAAATCTGTCCCTTTGCCCAACCCCTCACTCACAAATTCTCCAGGTTTGTGGGTTTCATCCAGTTCTTGTTGATTTAAATTTTTTTTCCTGGAGACAGTAGGAGGAAAAAGGGTGAATAAGACAAGGAACCTGGCTAAAACCTCAATAATTGGAAATGTTAACTTTTGGTGGGGAAATACTGTTGGCTGAACATCTGGTAAAGATACACATAGAGAGGGGACAGAAAGAGAAGGAGGGAAGGCAGCAGCTTCAGAAGACAGGAGAAAAGCCTTGTTGGGTTTACAAATGATGGAGGAGACTCTATTTTGACCTGTGGACTTGACACCAGAAGGACTTGGGGCTGCATCTACCTGTGAGATGCCAAGCACAGTGCAGATTGCAGAAGCAAAACAAACCCAGAGAATCAGCTTCTGGAAATGTAGAGTGTCAGGAGCTGGAGCTGTGCCTTCTCAAAGTCTGTGGCTCAGGATGGCATTGGCTGTTCTTTTTAATAGGTGGATATTAATGTTGTCTTCAGGTCTCCAGGTGAATCTCCAGGGAGCTATTCCAGCCAAAAGGGAGCGAGACTTGTCCCACTCTCAGTTCAGACCCACTGTGTAAGGCAGGAACTTGTTTTATTTACTTCTCTGGAGAGTTTGATTCATTGAGCTTGACACAGGACTCAAATAAAAGCAGTGCCTTGGTAAGCAGCAGCATTATGGATGGACAGACTCCAAAAGGTCTGGAGACTCAAGACATAAAATTGTCAAGACATTTTCTCGTTCCTCTGAAACCCCTGAGCACCTGCAGCAGTTTACAGACTGACTAGTGAGAGCCAGCAGCTAGGATTTGCTTTTCCTTTTTGTTCTGGGCCATGCTGGGGAAAGGATTTGGAGGTGAGGAGAGGTCAGATAAGGTTCCCTCACTTTGTGTTACAGAGGATGAAATTCAACTGGCATTGACAGAAACTGAGTAGGAAGTGACTGCTGAGTCACCACTGGAAAATCAGGATTTCACAGAGTTGCAGGTGCAAACCCTTTGGCATTGCTAGGATGGGACAGCCCTTGTTATTTTGTGGGCAAAAAAAAGCTTGATTCTCCAGTCTGTGTGATGGAGATGAGGATGGCTGGGGCTTTGAACAACCTGGTCTAGTGGAAGGTGTCCTACCCATGGCAGGGGGTTCAGATTGCCTTCAAGGTCCCTTTCAGACTGGGCCATTCTCTGATTCTATGACCCAGTCTCTGACTGATGCAAGTGGCCCCTTGAAGATGTGTCTTACCAAGGCCACACCAAGCTAATGTTTCAACACCACTTTAAAGTGTAAGCTGCTGGGTAGCCCAAAGCCAAAAAAATTGAAAATTTGGGAAATCAGCCAAATGCCTTGGAGTCTTTGAAACTGTTTGCTGCCAGATCCCCTTTAGGAAAGAACAAAAATGGCAAGGACAGCACCAATCTTTCCCACTGCAACTGGTGTCCTTAGAGAATGTGGTTTTATTGAAGCAAAACCCTGAGCAGTAGAATCAGTGCATGCCCTTCCCTCCTGCTTTGGCATTTGTTTCTGTCCAGGCTCTTTTTACAGTTCAGCTGGCACAGCTACCTGTTTACTCAATAAAACAGCTTGAGGAACAGAGCTGGCTTTTTAAAAAGAACAAAATATCTGCTATTTTATCCCTGTAAATTCAAACTTCCTAAACATCCAGGTATAGAAAAATTTGAAGTTGCCATCATCCTGGCCACTAGCTGTTCTTAATTAGAGGCATGATATTCGTAGTCAAAAATCAGATCAAAATATCCTACTAAAAAAAGGGAAAACAAAGGTATTATTTTCCATGGACCTCAAATATTTAAGGTTTGCCTTGCAAAGGTGTCTGTGCTTTTCAAGTGCTATTGCACACTGCTGACAAGACAAACTAAACCAAACCCAGAGCATCCAAAAGGCATTTAAGTCACTGGATATGGCAGTGGTCCCCAGTTTCAACATGACTTTCCTGCTTACCCCAAGGGGATTGCAGATGGAGAGCTTAACTCCAGGGAGTGTGCCAAAGGGGTGAAGTGAAGAACAGCACTGCAAAGTGAAGCTCAAGACATGACACACTTGTGAGAAGGTGATCAAAACAAATGTAATGAGAGCCCAGCCAAGGGAAACTTGTCTGAGGTTGTGATGATCTTACTGGTGGACAATTTTCCTGAGAACTTAATGTGTGTTTTTCTGTGCACCTAATCATGCACCCTGTCACCTTGTATTTTTATAGCTAGACAAGGATTCTGGTCCAGTGAAAGGTGTCCCTGCCCATGGCAGAGAGGCTGAAACCTAGATGAGCTTTAAGGTCCTTTCCAATTCAAACCATTCCGAGATTCTATAATTCTGTGATTTATACCTCTCATTTCAGGGTGCATTGCCAAGCAAACTAAGGGCCCAGCTCTTTGGCATATTATTTCAGCCTTGGGAAAATTGTGTTGTGGCAGTTCAGGCTTGTGTCTCCGGGAGAAAACAGCAGGGAAATCTATGTATAGGTGGGTTTTCCTGAAGCAGGACATAATTAGCAAAAGGAAACGAGGAAACCAGCTGCTCCAGCTCTAGAGGGCAGCACAAAATAATAAATAAAAAGCTAAACTTGGGCAATTTGAAGTCATCTTCTGCATAACAAAAGCATGACAAAATTGCAGTGGGAATTCTTCCCAGCAGATCCAGTATATTTGGCGCTATGTACTTATGGACAAGATTTCAGCAGCTCATCTGAAAATGCCTTTATGGAGGCCTTTATCCCTAATTCCTGCCTCATGCCATGAAAATCCATCAAGGATGTTGTAGCTAATGATGGACCCCCGTCCTGCCAGCAGACTGCAGTCACACTCATTAGCAGGATGACCAAAAAAAAAAAAAAAAAAAAAGTTATTTCTTCCAGAAGAGGTTTCCAGATCGTGGGGTTTATTTTAAACAAAAAATTTAATTTATGTGAATTTTAAACATTTAATCCTCAACCACTGTTTCCCTAAAGATGCAGGGAGAGATTTAGGTTTGGGAGGCTACAACCCTCCAGGAATGTTAACTTGCAGACCCAAAACCCCAAAAATAAACACACTGTCGTGCCTCCACGCACACAACCAAACAATGGCATCACCAAGAAGTTCCTTATCCTCCTGAGCAAACCCACAGCCTGATGCTGACAGTTCCTCTGGCAGAAATCCCCCTGTTTCTCAATGCCTGCCCCAAGGAAAGGCTTCAGGATGTCACACAGTAGCTGACTCCTTCCAGAGCACAGCGGTGGCTAGGACCCAGCAAGAGCCCCAGGGAGGAGTGGAGAGGAAGACAAGCAACATAATTTAAAGCAGACACTGTCCCAAATAAGGTTATTTCCCTGAAAATGCCTTCGTTCTGAAGTTATGAGCGAGCCTCTAGGTGTCCAGAAGTGGTGAATATGAAGCTGAAGAATAATTGCATGGATACCAGGACTGAATCGATTTTGAAGAGCTGGATATGCTTTTTAAAGAGATGATAAGCACTGTTTGGGGAGGCAAGAAACCCTTGAAACAAGGTAAATGGGAAATAGTCACTCTTTTTACCCCCGAAGGTTCTAACTTAACAGGAAAGAGTCTTGTATGGAAAAGGATCAGACCCTGGGGAGTGTGGTTTTTGTTCTGTATGTTCTCTTGTATTTAACTTTCCTTGGCACAGGAGAGCATCTCCGTTAATTGTTTAAGCAGTACCAAAAATTACATTTTGGGGAAATCTGGAAAGTGCTGCTTTTATTAGCTGTAAACAACATCTATGAAGTAGTTTCAGGATTAATATTGTGATAGAGACGGAGACAAACGTCGTTTCTGAAGTGGAAACTGGGAATAAATTGTTATAATTCTGTGGTTTGAAATGTGTATTGAGGCAAATTACTGGTCTTCTCTGCATTCTCTGCCTTCCCTATTTTTTAAGTGGATGTGTTGACATGGTTGGGGTACGCTTTTTCCAGAATTGACTGACTTACTAATATTCCTTGGGGCTGATATTGATGTAAATCACCTGTATTTTTCAGCTGGGGTTGGCACTGGGTGATTTTGAAGTGCTGTGATGGAGAGCTATGGATTTAGTAGGGTTCAGAGCTCAATCCTCCTCTGAGTTATGCAGGGATTTCTATCACAGCTTCCAGCAGGAGCAAGCTGACACTGATCATACAGCTGCCTCAACTCCGGGAAAGCCTCCAGATAATAAAATCTCCTTTAAGTTGTTACTACTGCTGCTCCCAAACTCTTTTTGTAAGCTGTGGATAGAGAGATCAATGCCAGCAGGAAGGGTTAATGTCAGTAGATGTCCTCTCTCACACCAAGGGAATGGGGGTCCTCTAGCCCTGAGCTTGGCACTGGGAGAGGGTGAGGGAATGCTGAGACCTGCCAGAGGGTAGAAAAGAGGGACATGCACTGATGTGTCACACTAGAGGTTGCAGAGAAGGATCTAAGGGTTATTCAGAGAAAAGCCAGGCAGAAAAAGCTCCTCAGCTGGACAGCTGAACTGAAAACTACCCTAGGAAGGGAATCTCCATGAGCAAGGAGGTTGGGCTGTACCATGACAGGTCAAGAGGAAGTAGCTTCAGGTTGTGCCAGGGGAGGTTCAGTTCGGATATTAGGAAAAATTTCTTTGCCACAGTGGTTGTTAAGAAGTGGCAAAGGGTGCCCAGGGCAGTGCTGGAGACTCCATCCCTGTCGGGATTTAAGAGACATATGGATGTGGCACTTGGGGACATGGGATAGTGGTGGCCTTGGCAGTGCTGGGAGAACAGTTGGAGCTGATGGTCTTAGAGGGCTTTTCCATACTCAATGGTTCTGTGAGGACAGAGTCTGTGTTGTCTTATGCTGGAAGAGACCACCACATCCTTGATGAGCTTCAGGATGTGACAGCCACCTTAGAAACACCTTGAGGGACAGCATCCTTGCTTATTACAGATTTGCCTGACACAGCAAACCATTACAATGATTTTTTTGGTGTTCAAATACATGAGTTTCCCAGTTGCTTTATAAACCTAAAACTTAGGAAGTCACAAAATATGTTAAGACCCTGGATTGTGTCAGGTTTATTATTTAAGAGGCAAAGAGGCCTTTTTGGCACTCACAGTGTGACAAGGGAAGACATTGCAGAGCACATGGGCCACGTGCTGTCCCTCAGGGTGGTGCCCTGTTGTGGGTAATATCCTCAGCTTAATTCATTGCATCTGAACAGAAAAGATTTCCCTTTGAGGGCTTGGAGAAAAGCCTTGTGATCATTGGTAGGTTCATCTTTTATTGCTATCTCAGCAAACTAATACTCAAATGATAGAAATAGATTTCTGCTCCTTAAAGGAGGTGACAGCTGCTCTAAACATGGGTAATGAAGAACAGAGGGGGACAACAGAAACATTATAGATGGTGATATGGGATGATTTCAGCATATTTTGCAAACATTGATTCAATGATAGAGAAATAACACCCCTGGTTTGACTTCTTATGAATTCTCTGTTTCACACAAATCCATTCTATTTTATATCTGTCCCTTTGTAAGGCATCTCCTTGTCCATGGCAGGGGGATTGCAACAGATGACTTTTAAAGGTCCCTTCCAACCCAAACCTGAGAGAGCTCCAAGAAGCATTTGGACTACACTCTCAGACACAGGGTGTGGCTCTTGGGGATGGTGCTGTGCAGGACAGAGGGTTGGACCCAATTATCTTTGTGGGTTCCTTCCAACTTCACATATTCAGTGATTCTGTGGAACACATGGTTCTATGATCTCCTGTCAAATGTATTTAAAAGCCTATTCATACCTGGAATGTGTCATGTGAAAAGTCTCAGTCCACTCCTTAAGCTGTTTGCATTAACTCAAGGAGGACACACATGTAAAAGGTCTTTGACACCCTGGGATAAGAGGAGTAGAAAATGTGGATGGAAATGAAAACTGTTCCCACTTCTGGTTGTTTCTGAGCAGCACCCCTTGGCTTTGCTCAGTGCACAGAACTCCTGCTCAGTTGAAAGCACCTGTGTTGTGTCTGTGGTGAACGTGAAGATAACTTGGTCTTCAGTAGTTTTCTTTCTCCATGATGCCAGCCTGAACATCTGGACTTTGTTGAGTGTCCTGGATATCATTTAGGCAGCAGCTGAAATCACACTGGGGAAACCCATGAAAAAAATGCCTTGGACCTTCCTCTCAAGTCCTTATATAGATCTCTTTCCACCAGGCTGGAAGGGATGCAAAGCTACACAGGTGGGTCACTAGTGCTGTATGCCCAGAGATGGCTTAATTTATTGCACTGCTTGTGTCCTTCTCCATGTTAGATGATGACCTGGTGCCAACTTCTGCATGTGATAACCACTGTGTCCCATATGAAGTCTAACTGTAATTATTTTTACCTGCAGAGCCATGAAACTGTACGTCATCTTCTTCCTGGCAGTGCTGAATAAAGAAACCTCTAACTCTCAACTCTCAGAGGGAACACCCTGTGAAATGGTAAGGCTGTGTCTCTATTTAGGCCCCTTGAGATCCTGGGTGAGGTTGGGACCCCCTGGTTACAGGCACTGCACAAGCAGCTGCAGTTTCTGAGAAGGGAAACCCCCAGGGCCAGGCTTCCTGTGATGGCAGAGGTGGGATTTGCAGGTTTAGGGGAGGTTTAGCAATCTGTCAGGCTGTGTCCTTGTTGTAGCAACAGCACAGAAAGGGGTGGGATGGGGGAGGAAGGGGCAGGTAAAGAAGGGTCATTATCTCAGCTTTTTTTTCCAAAGGAGGAGCTGGTTAAAAGAAATTTGACTTGATTTCCCTAAGATTGTACAGTATTTCTGTGGCTAAGACAGAGGAATAGCTTAGACTTAAAATCAACTTCTCTATATGAGTTGTTCTTTGTGCTTTAATTAAAGCATCTTCTGTGAAATACTTCTGTACCAAGACTTTTGTAATAACAAATAGACTGACCTCCTCTGCCCTGACACAGCATTTCTGCCAGGGAAGTTGTACCTGACTTCTTCTGGATTGAACAGAAATGACAAAGACTCTTGCTCCAGTGCAAAATCTGCTCCTTGAATTTTTTGCAAGCACCTGGTACAATATTATAAATGTTATTAGCAGCTGAACTTTCTCCCTTCCCTGGTCAAGTGCTTCTGACTGTACCAGGATGTTTAAAAATACTTTTTTCCCCCCCTTGAACATTGAAGCTGTTAAGCCCAAATCCTCAAGAATTTCCAAAATAGGGAAAAAATATTTTGCTAGCTGTACACATCTCCCTTGTGGGACTCATTCCATTCCTGCCCACCCTACCATACTGCTGCACTTCCTGAATTCCAGAGAAATTAAGACCTAGTGTATATATAAAAAGATCTTGGGAAGGTGACTGAGTAGGTCAGCTCCTTGGCTGGAGAGGGAACACTGATGAAGCCACTGTAAACAGGACAGCCTGGCTCCCATGTCCTAGTCACATGAAGGCTGGGTGAGCCATGCAATAACCCAAGCAGCTCCATCCCTTTTCTTGATGGCTCACAGACCAGGCTGATTGCTGAGAAATAAACACAGGCTTGCTTGCACTTACTCCACTGTAAACTGCTTTCATCAGGCCAACAACACAATTATGCTGGGATAAAATCAACCCTGACACAAAACATGCTAAAATCAGCCCTGACACAACAACGTTCACATTCATCTGGTGTAAATCAACAGCTCAGTGTTGCTAATGTTCCATGCTGATTGCTTTCCTTCACTGGGCACTGGATTAGCTGGTTAGCTGTCCATTGATAGTCCCTGCATTGCATCACAGCCTCACTGTTTTATATGGTACTTTCCCTGTGGTGACACTTGTAGAATAACAGAGAAATGGAAACTTTAATCTCAAGTCTCATGGAAGAGGCATGAGTCAGAAACCTGTGCTGCGTTCTGAGTCACTAATGGTGGCTGCTGAACAAAACTCTTGTACAAGAGGTTTTAGGAAGAAAGCAGTCCCTTCCAGAGCCTTCACATGGGGGTGAACTGTGCTGATTATACCTGTTAGGGCACATCTATCAGTTTGAGAGACAATAAGAACCAGATTGAGTGTCAGGATGTTCTTCCTAACTCACGTTATTTTCCAAGGATAGGCAAAGCTTAACTGTATCATATTTTACCTCCCAGAGAAAGATGATTTTGCTAATTCATGTTAATTGGCAAAGGAGGAGATTTCAAATAATTTATAGAAGGGAAGGGATTTTAGGAATTTCTATTTTACCTTGCTTTGAAGTGATGCAAGGACAGATGCATGACCAGATGCCCATAGGTCAGCTGATGTGTGGTACCTGGGCAAAATGCTAAGGTTTGATTGTGTAGCTAAGCCTCTACCTGGACAGCTCATCTGGGGCACCATACAAGTACAGGTCAGTGCCAAGTGGCTTCAGCCCAGATTCTTGGTTCAAACATACATGAATTGATAAAGGAGAACTCAAGGACAGGCTTGAGTCAACCTCCTTTTTGTAGGGCTCTTACTGAAGTGGCTGACAACTTGCACTCAGTGCTGAGCAGTGGAGAACTGGAGTCAGAAGCCAAATCATGCCCAGGTTTTGAGCTGCTGGCTCATTTTTGTTTTTGCCAGTATCTTAATGGGACCAAGTGGTCCTCACCCTCCATACTTCTTGACAATGGACTTGAGACAAACTGATGGCAGCAGTGGCAGAGATGATGAAGTCAGATCATGAGACTGACAAAAACCTCTTTTCCAGTCTCAGGCTGCCAACCCATTGGATTATGGGTGAAAGGAGAGGAGATAAACCAAACAGATGCTGTTTGCTCCATCCCACAGAGATGTGGTTCATCTTTTTTTCCTCTACTGCTGATGAGAACGAAATTCATGCAGTTTGAGCCTCGGGGGAGAAAATATGGTGCAGAAGAGACAAGATAAGATATTTAGTGAGCATCAAAATAGTCAGTGAAAAGGAAGGGAAGTTTAAAAAGAAAAATGACAGAGGAAATGTCACAGGAACGAATGGCAGACAGTGGGAGGTGTAGATTTTATCACTGGGAGGATTCCATGGATGCAGATTAAAAACCAAATCATGCAAGATACAGGGTGAACAGTGGCTGATCTCTCCCCCACCAACTTCAATGAAAAGCAGATTGTTGGCATTGACAGGAGTTGCATCAGGACTTTGGTAAGATTCTAGGTGCCCAGGGAGAATTGAGGGTTTGCAGCACTTGCTGGGATCTTGCTGAAAGTGTGAGAAGAAACCTGGCATCTGCCTTGGGATGCAAAGCAGTTTCTGCTTTTTCACTCTGGATTTTTGTATCCTCCTGGCTTCTTCCACAAATGAGTAAGAAGAGGTTTCCTGCCCTGCTATTGATGCCTCGGAAATAAAGCCAACTGGGTATAATTTAAATCAAAATGAGGAAGTATACAGTGACTTTGCAGGAAAGAAATATTTTCAGGGAAAAGTCAGAAAATTTCCTGCCTTTTTTTTTTTTTTTTTCCCCTAATATTTTTGTAGCTGAGTTGGAGGGGGAAAATAAGGGGTTTAGGTTTTAATAGTTGATTTACTTGGGATCTTTGGGAAAAATATGTCATGGGAAACACTGTGGAGCAGCTTGTGTACATCTAGAGTTTGGATGAGCACTTGCACTTCTCTGGCACATTCTTGTGTGGTCTTCAGAACTAAGATGATGCAAAAGAGATCCACAAAATGCTGACTAATGTCTCACTTCTCCTAAACAGATCTCCTACTTCATTCACATCGAAGTTAATGTAAAACAGATGGGATATCTTTGATGTTGAATATTTGCTTGATTTCCGAAAAGCTCTGTTGTGAGGTTTTTAGAATAGAATTTGGATTCTGCTTCTCCATAGAAATTTAGATTCAACAGACTCCCCTCCCCTTCATCTAAATACATTAATAACCAGACTTTCTCCAGTAAATTAAATGCTGCCTAAGCCCTTCAAATTCAATTTCCTCCTGCTGCTCTATGTTCTCCTTAACAATAAAATAGAACTTGATGGTTATGTGAGGATGGTTGTGTTCATGTTTCCACTGTTCCTTATGAACACACAGACCAAATAATTTTGCTCTGGACACAGAAATCAATCCTAGCTGCAATTAAACACTGATGCATCCAGAAGATGTATTTGACTTGGACACTTGTTTTTTTTAACTCCTCTATCCTGCTGCTGAGAATTGGCCTGAAAAGGCCTGACCCTAACTGCACATCACATCATTTTTCCTCTCAAAAACTGAATTTACATAATTTGTGCTTTCTGTGTAGCATCACAGGTGTCTTTGTATGGGTGGCTTTGTAAGGCATGCTCCCCCTGCAAGTAGAAAGGAACTGTTGCCTTGGGAAAAGGATAAACACAGAAGATAAAAGCAGAATGGGTTTGGAGACTGGCATCAGAAATGTCTCAGTTGTTGAATGACCCTATTTGGTTAAAGCTGCCTTGCTAAACTGAGCTGTGGCTAAGGAAAGGCAGATTTGAACACGTGACTATGAAGGAGAGACAGGGTTTATGCTACAGGATCCTTACAGGGTTTTGTACCTCCTTACTCTGGAACCCATCTTGCTAAAAGAGTGAAGCTCTTCCAAGTAACTGCTTACCACTGCAATTAGAATCTGCAAAATCTAATGCAGTGCTGAAAGGGAGAAAATGAAACATCATCCCAAAGATGAGGAGATGGTGCTTGAATGCAGAGAAACTCGGGACTATTCAAATGAGTCCAGGAGAAAGATATGGAAAGGAGACCTTTTAGTAGGTGTCAGATGCAGATAAAACTCTACTGTTCAAAGTCAGAAATCTCTTTGAAATAAAATGAGTGCTGTTAGCTGTGAAGAAACTAATTGGGATTGTTGCCCTTGCTGTCTGAATGCTCAGAAAAAGCGATCAGTGTTTCAGAAACAACATCTGCCTGGATGCCCAATGTTATTTTTCTTATATTTAATGCAAAGATGGTTTTTATTTGTCATGTGACAACTCCTTTTCTCTCTTTTTCTGGCAGGCAAACTCTCAGGCATTTTGCCACAACAGAGACCTCCACCAAATCCCTCGTGAGCTCTCTCCAAATGTAAACAAAATAGATCTGTCAGGAAATCTGATTCAAAGCATTCCTGAAATGTCATTATCATTTTACACTTCCCTTCAGTGCCTGGATTTAAGCTCTAACCAGATAAGTTTCATCACGCCCGGAGTCTTTGCACACATGAAGAACTTGCTGGAAATAAATTTAGCCAACAATCACTTACATGAGCTTGCTCAAAATGGCACGGAAGGGATTGGACTCTTACCCAAGGTGGAAATACTGGACTTGTCCCACAACAGTCTGTACAATAGGATGGCTGAGTATTTCATTAGAGAAGCTCCAGCACTGCAGTATCTTTCCTTGGCAGACAACAGTATTATAATGATATCAAGGAAGATGTTCCAGGGATCTCCCAATCTCGTGGAGATAGATCTTCAGAGCAACATCATCATGGAAATAGAAGAAGGTGCTTTTGAGACTCTAGTGAGCCTGTCCAAACTAAATCTCTCAAAGAACTCAATTACTTGCATCTCTGATTTTAACCTCAGGCAGCTGGAGATACTTGACCTTAGCAGGAACAGCATTGAGACCTTCCACACCACAAAATCAGATGATGAATATAGCTTAAGGTATTTGGATCTGAGTGAAAACAAACTGTTTCACTTCCCAGTGTTCCCTCAGGTAAACAAACTGGTGACTCTGAATTTATCAAAGAATTTAATCCAGCTCACTGCTGAATCCCCTCTTAATAAAATGGATTCTGTGAAAAATGAATGGTTAAATGCTTCTTTCCATCTTCTTGATCAGAAGCAAAGTAGAAACAAAAGCTCTCTTTATTTATCCCAGCTTGTATATTTAGACTTAAGTTATAATGCAATCAAATCCATTCCAAATGAGTTCTTTGAGTCAATGTTGTCCCTTCACAACCTGAATCTTAGTAAAAACTGTCTTCAGACATTTGCAGTGAGTTATGACAGTGCACTGATCTCTTTAACTGTCCTTGACTTGAGCTACAATGCTTTGCAGAACCTTCTCCTTGATGCTGGTGCGTTGTCAAATTTGAAGGAGCTCTATATTCAAAACAACTATCTTCAAACCCTGCAGTTTGACATCTTCTCAAACCTTCCTAGCCTTAGACTGCTTAATCTACAGAGCAATAATATCAGCCTTTGCAGCATGTACTCAGGATTAGCTAAGCAAAGACTTTCTGGAGAGGAAAGTGGCTGTGTATCATTTGTTGATTCTCCTACTCTTCAGTACTTGTACCTAGCTGACAACATGCTGAACATCCTACCAGCATACAGCTTCTACAGGACTTCTTTGGTTGTCTTGGACCTCTCCATGAACCCTGGACTGAAAATAGAACTTAAAGCATTATCAGGTCTGGAAAAGTCTCTGGAAGGTTTGTATTTATATGGTAATAGCCTGATAGATTTAAATATCGACTTGCCTTCTTTTAGTCACCTTAAACATTTAAACCTCTCTGAAAATCAGCTGAACTGGCTGCCTAAGTGGGGTAGTGACTCTCCAGTGGAAGTTCTGGACCTAAGGAACAACAGGTTCAGCACGTTGCAGAACAGCAATATTTTAGCATTAGAAAACTCACTAAAAAACTTGTATCTCACTGGGAACCCACTCAACTGCTGTGGAAACATCTGGCTTTCATCAATGATCCAGAACAAAAATGTCCAGATCCCCAACGTGGAGCATTTAACGTGCCAGCACACTCAAAATTTTGGGTACCAGGATGAAATGCACATCAGGAACATTAGACCAGAAGACTGCGAAAAAGAGGATCTGAAGAAAATCAACTTCCTTATTATATTAACATTTGTGTTGGTTTTATTTGTGGTCATCGTTGGCGTGGGTTCATTTTTTTGCTCCCGCAGGCAAAACTTTACCCATCAGTTTAAAGCATAGTAACACAAAATGCCTTGAAAACTGAAGAAATCAGGTGCTACACTGACAGTGTGTAGGAATGAAGGGTAAAAGTCTCATCTTAGGTTTTCAGCTGTGGATTTTAAATGCTTTTGAGGTGCCCCTGAATTACACCGCTGGTAGGGGTTGGAAGGAGAATTTGCCATGTTTTGTATATCCGCAGTTCAACTCAAAGAGGAGAATTTTGGCCCTCGTGTGCAATATATATTTAACTGAGTTTAATGTGAAGAAAGTCATCTCTGGGCTGAAGGTTTTTTTTTTTAAAAAAAAAGAAAATCCTGGAGCATGAATTTCAACCAGCTAACATTGAACTGAAATATTTTTTTTTCTAAGAAAAACTGTTGGGAAATCACTGCATATGATTGCATTTCAATGCAGAAGAAGAGTATATCTATTTTTCAAGGCCATGGGAGGTTAGACCTCAAAAAAGGTGTTTTGAAGATACCAGTGTGAAATAATGCATAGGGAACACAGTCCTGGGCCATTATTCAAATCTGTCTCTTTCTACTGTCTTTCCCCCAAAAATATATTCTTGTCTAGAGGATGTGCTGCCAGAAAAGTTCTGTAGGTCCTCATTCTGTGCTGTGTTTAACAGGGCTAGCCTGTTGTGTGGCTAGAAGTTGGCACTGACAAATGTTGTGTGCCATACTCTCACAGAAAATTCACCCCTTTGAAGGGAACATGACAGTGAGTGGGAGCCTGACCTGCAAACAGGGTTCAGTGGCTTTGAAAAGGAACTAAATCAGGTCTTCTATTAATGCCAGGAACTGTCCGTTCAGACACATAAGAGAAATAATGGTCAAACTGAAACCTGTCCAGGTAAATAACTCAAATTGCTGCTCCGTTTCTGTTTCTTCCAGCTAGTGAATGTCAAAAACTACCGCACTACAAAAAGGTGTATAATTATATTTTTAAAGCAGTTATGTACGAAACTGGCTGGTGGTTTTCATTGTGGAATTTTGTACAATAAAAACAACAGAATTTTGTAAAAAAGCACAAGGCTGTGGATATATTAAAGCACCAGCTTGGAATGCTCCACAGATAAAAAGAAATGTCTTCCTATTTTTCTCTGGTGTTTGTACTCCACCTTTTACCTTTACCTTCTGGTCCTGAAGCAGAGACAGCTGCTCCATATTTTAGAGTACAACCAATGGAGAATAAGGAAATGTACTGGAGATGTAGGCAAGAATTTGGAACAGGCTGCCCAGAAAAGTTGTGTCTGCACCATCCCTGGAAGTATTCAAGGCCAGATTGGATGGGGTTTGGAGCAATCTGGTCTAGCAGAAGATGTCCCTGCCCAGGGCAGGGGATTGGAACAAGATGATCTTTAAGGTCCCTTCCAAACCAAACAATTTTATGGTTTCTGTGACCCTATTAATTTGAACAAACCTGATCTAATATCTACAACAGACAATAGCTCAAGTACATTATCTTGCAGGAGAAGTCTTGCACAAGCAGCAATCCCAAGGATTAGTTGGAAGCTCAAAAGCAAGCCAAGCTGTGCACCCAGATGCTGATTTGCCACAGACTGAGTTCATGGATTTTGTGTCAAGCATGGCAAAACTATTTCTCCTGCTGTGAGAGCCAGTATTGGCTTGGCTGCTGTGACTAGAATTAGTTAATAACCTGATGACAGAGCCAAACCCATTTAATTAACAGTTTTAACACTATTGTTCTGCTCTACAAAAAGGAACTGCTTGTTATTACTAAACATCAGGGAGTAATTAGATTTCCATTGACTTCCCTGGGCGCAGAAATAGTTTTTGGAGGAATAAGTCTCAGAAGAAAAGTGCAGCATGGCTCATTTGGATTTTTCTGTTAGCAGCATAAGCATGAGCCTGCTTCAGCCAATTCTTTTACTCTGAATGAGGAAAAAAAAAATAGGAATAAATTTACCAGGAGAGAGAAATCAGGGAAAATGGGAGCTCTACATTACATTGTTCAAAATGATTCACAATAGGGTTATGTAGATGACAGGTCCACCTCTTGCCTCTCTGATGTGTCACTGTGCCTGCAAGAAGAGCAAGTGCCAAAGTACCTGATCCTATATCAAAGATATCCATCACTCAGACATTACACATCTTTCCACCAGTCCCATTGTCCTAGCAGGTTGATGCCATGATTTAACAAAGAGGAATATGAACCCTGTTCCAGTGGAATCAGGACAGTAGGCATGATACAGCCTGCTACAAAATAGACACTCTCACTTGTTGCTTTTTCATAAAGTCTTTGCAAAAACCTCTGTTAATATAAAGAGCTCCTTCTGCTAAGCCAAGGGATATCCTTTTGTGATTCTGGTATCTTTAATAGAGCATTTGGGATTTATGTAGTCAGTGAAAACTCTGTTTTCTTGAAGTTGCCACATGCAACAAATGGCGTCCCTTTGGCATCTGTTTGCATGGGACATGACAACAGAAACACAGAATCCTAAACTGGTTTGGGCTGGAAAGCACCCTAAAGACCATCTAGTTTCAACCCCTTTGCCATGAGCTTACTAAACAAAGTTACTCAGGGCCCCATCTAACCTGGCTTTGAGCACTTCCAGGGGCAGGGCAGCCTGTGCCAGGGCTTCACCACCCTCACAACCAAGAATTTCTTCCTGACACCTCCCCTCTTCCAGTTTAAAACCATTGATCCTTGTCCTGTTATTCTCTATCTATTTAAAAAGTCCATCTCTCTCCTTCTTAAAAACCCCTTTAGGTAAAGGAAGGCAGCAAAGAGGCTTCTCTGCAGTCTTCTCTTCTCCATGTGAACCACAATAGATCTCTCCTAAGCATTTTCTACCACAGTTTGCTGTGTTTTCTTCCTGAAACAATCCTCTGCAGTGGGGTCAAGTAGATGTAAGTACTGGAAGCACCAGAAACACTCCCAGAGAAGGTCCCTGTGAGCTTGGCAAGTCATGATTCTTGTTGGTTATCCATGGAAAATCAAGTCTCGGTTTCCAGAAACTTGATTTTTTTTTTTTTTCTGCAAAGCCAAGACAAAATAACACCATCACAGGTTTCTGCTGGGACCCTGCTCAGCCCTAAACCAGCCATGATGGGTTAGTGTACCAGGCAGTAATTGTTTCCTAATATTTTGGGAACTGAAACATTTCCTCTATCCATCTACTCTCCATGTCATTCACTACTCTTTTATTTGTCTGTAGAGAAACAAATTGAAATAAAAGTAACCAGTGAAACGAGGTGAAACTGAAATGGGAGGAAGAAGAAACTGAGAACTCATGGAAGAACTTTCTGAGGAGAATCTGTCTCTATTAATAACAGGAGTTCTAATAGGAGTTCTATTCTCCTTGCTTGTGAAATAGTTCAAACCATCAGTTTAAATCATCTTTATGTTTCTCTTGATAAATGGACCAGGCTAAGACTATGTCCAGTCACATTTACATACCCACTAGAGATAATTTTCGAGGTCATGAGACACAGCTCCATGGCAGCTGCTCCTATCTGCCTTCTGCTCTCTTGCTTTGCACAGCTCCCAGGTGGAGTTCCTCAAGATCCCTTTAGGTGTCAAAAATGAAGTTAAGAATGAGGTTATAAAACCTGGAGAAGTTTTCCAGCCAGTCTTTATGAGACAGTTCAGAGGGGATCCAGCAGCAACTGGGAAAAGTGTGAAAAATGGGACCTTTGCAGAAAGGTTATGAGAATTGTTTCCCAGTGGAAGGGGGAGAATTAAAGCACACAGACAGAAAGGGATGTTTTTAAACGTTCTGAATCAGCAGAGAAGAAGGAAGAAACATGTTGGGTGGATTTTTACAGTCCCACTGGTAGCAGAGAAGTAAATACATGTTGGGATCAATCCTGAACCCAAGGAATCCAGCAGAGTCTGTGTCCTTGAAGAGGATTTCTGCATGGGGAAGGGAGCAGATGCTTTCCCTTTAGTTTGGACTTACAGGGGTAAGAATGCAAATCATTCAGGCTTTCAAAGGCAACTCTCACTATCCTGGAGATCAGCATAAATGCCTGAATAAAAGTTGTCCCAGAATACTTAAATCAACATTTCCAAATTCCTGCTTGGGAGCAACATTTTGGTGAGATAGTTTCTGTCACATCAGTAAAGGCACTACTGTTGTTGGTGCTCACTTTTTGCTCTGCAAAGGGCACAAACAACATGTGGGGGAGTGACAGTGACTGATGCTCAGCAAGTTCAATGCATCCAGCAGCTGTTTGGACTGTGCTCAGAGGACAATTTGGGTGAAAATCAATGACACCATCAAAACTGAGGCTTTGTACAAAATATTCACTCTTTTAATGCGTTTGTTTTTCCTCTAGCTGTTGTTTTTATTCCATTTTGACCACTGCCTTCCTCTCCCTCTGTTTTTCACTGATTTCCTCTTATCTGTTTCAAAGTGTCTGTCCAAAACAGGACATAAACTGAACAAAATTTGATCCCAAGCTGAACTTTTGAGCTGTATCATATTTGAGCAGACTGGAGATTAGGTCAAGGGATTTTATGCACACATATTTAATCAAGAGGTGAGGCCTCTCTTCCTTGTTTATTATTCCTAAAATATGTAAATCTTTCAAAATAATATTATTGACTAGAAAAAAACCCCCATCCCAAAGCCCTGCTCTAATTGGAACAATCATTTCAATCCACCAAATTATTATAATATCAGCCAAATCTGTGCTCCAAAGGATGTAGGCAAACATGAATTATGAGCTGGCATTCAGTCAAAAATGCAGCTATTGTTCTCAAAAACAGGATGCAGACCAAGGGGAAATGGTGTCTAGTCTTAACTGTTCATAGCATAGGAATAAAACCCCCACCACAGTCCTATTGAAAAGGAGAAAAGTCAGATCTTAATAAGAGAATTATTTTATAGACTCATTCTCCTGAATCTGTTGATTTCTACTCTGAGTCATCAGGCGTAGATGAAAGCTTCATCCCTCATGTTGTGGAGTGTGTTATCCCTAACATACAGCACATACAGAAGACTTGAAAGCAGCAACTGATAACTTATAAACTTGGAAAGTACTTTTTAAGCCGTATTTTTCATCAAAACCTACATAAAACTAATGTAAAAATCAATGCAGCCTTTGAACCTAGAGAGAGGAAGAAGAACAACTGCTCTTTTCACATTCTTCTGGTGAGCACTTGTCCATGTTACAGTCACACTGAGAGTCCTGCAGAGATCAGGTGTGTTTGGTGTGCATCAAAACATGTCTGAAGATCTTGTCAAACTCAATTAAAAATAGATGAAAATAAAAATAACTTGGCTCCTTCCACATGGGGAGGACCTGCATGAGTTCCTCCAAGTACACAGAGGGGCTGCAAAATGTTCCTCCATCTACAGCATCCTCATCCAGTAAATACCTGCTTGCACACAGTTCTCACCCTGCAAAGTTCTCACCCTGCAAAGTCTCACCATCTTTGCAGAAAAACACATTTTGGGGGTGAAACTGCACAAAGTGGGGGCTCTGCACTAACCTCAAGGCATATGTGCTGTATTTCTTTCAATAGCCATTTCCCACATGCCCCAGGATTGGAGCTAAACTTGAGGCTTCCAGTTTAATGACCAGAGCACTGACCTGCCCCTTGGTCAAAGTCTAGTTGAATGGTACTTCCCTGTATTGTCCCTCTGCCAGGATGACTGCCCTCCTCCCTCTATTGGGTCAGGAAAACCCATGTGTAGCTTCCAAAAGGGTCCAAAAGGACCATAGGATGAGAACACCTTTCTGTTGTTGAGCAATACTTAGATACATTCAAGAGCAGATCCTCTTTGCAACAGAGGGAATGGAAAGAGAGAGGAATAGAGCAGGGAAAACACCCCAGGGGGCTCAGCAGCAGACTTGCTGCCCTTTTAGGATGCTTTTAGATCCAGTGGTAGGGAATAAATCATGCAAATCCCAGACTGGGCTGCTCACTGTTTATCTTTCATTCAGTAATATGTGTCACAAAAAAAAAAAATTCTTTATAACCAAACCCCATATCAGGCTGTGAGTAAATCCTGTGAGTATATCCTGTGAGTAAATTCTGTGAGTATATTCTGTGAGTATATGCTGTGGTTGGCAGCTGGCATGTGAAAGTTGAGTCCTTACTTTATATCATGCATGAATAGTTAACACAAACAGCCCTACTTCCCTTTGAGGTCTTGGAGAAAGTTGTGGTACTTGCAGTTTAGCAATGCTCCAGTTAAGAGCTAGGTTTGGTGCCTGTGGATAAAGGAATAAATAAGGATGGGGTCAGTTTTGCAGCCAACTCACATAAATCAGTGAATGTCTTGCCTAAGGACTGGATTAGGTGCAGTCTCTGACTGGGGATGTTTAACAGATAAGCAGTTCCCTGGTTATCATCTGTAGAATAAGATAATTAATTTAACAAAACAATTTTTTTTTTCTCACAACAGGAATATTGTCCCTTTTGGTGTGGCTTGGAAAAAGCCCAAGTGAAAAATCAGGAGTGCAGGCAGAGGTCAGTAGCAGTTCCTCTTTTTCTGGGGTACTTCCACTCTTCAGCCTCTACTTGAAAAGTGTCAGGGTCAATCTGAGCAGCCTGGGGTGCATGTGGACACAGGATGCAGGACAGTGTTTTCACTGTTTTTTTCTCTTGTCACCTTTTTTCTCTACCCAATTAGCAACTGCATTTACGAAGAAAAACAAGCAGCTTTTCTTCTGGAATTGCTTTTCTTTGGTTGAGCCCTTGCTCTCCATGAAGGTGGCTCTCACTTGCCATAGATCTAGCAGGACCTGTTCATTTTTCAAATGAATTCTGGCACTGAATCACAGGGCACATTAATTGTATTGCTGGGAGGGCAGAGGTCTGGAAGTGAGTAAGTAGCTGTCATCACTGGTAAGACTGGAAATCACAGGCAATTAATCACTATTATTTATTGATTTACAACATTTAAAATAATTAATGAGATTTGAACATCTAAGCTCCTTTCTTCTAAGGTTGCCAAACCCACCACACTCCAGGCACTAATTATTGGACTGCAAAATACTGCAAAAGGCTGAAACTGAGCCTTGCAGGAGTTCATTAAATGGAGCAGTGTAGGTGGAAGCTGAATGCAGAAGCTGTGACTCAGTACCTTGCTTGTCTCCCTGTATTATTTGCATTGTTTGCAGACCTCTGACTTCTGAAACCTGGCAGCTTTAGCCAGCTCAATAGAAACAAACAGCCATCTAGAATTAACCATCAGAGGAATAAATAACCTAAAGAGTAAAGAACACATATAAAGGTTACCTGACAACCCGACTGTGAAAGGTTCTGCCTGTTGGAGATGTTGCTCTTCACAACAATCACCAATGTGACCAGTCCAAGAATGTAAATATCAGAAGTCTGAAAAGTCAGGGTGACAGTGAACCTGAATATCTCCTATCCTCTAGCAAAGGGAGATGTCCAAAGCCATTGCTATCCATGTTTATTAGAAGTAAAGTGCCTGTGGTATCTGCTATTGAGTGATGATGTGAGAGGTTGAAGAACAACCTCATAGTTTATAATTCAATACACTTTTTCTGATCGTCTAAAGGCCAAGTGTTTAAGCAAGAAGATGATTAGCACTGAGTAGGTGGAATGTTTGAGGAGAGAATGCTAATGTATGATTGAAAATTGCACGTTCTCCAGAATCTTAGGTGACTATGTTACAGTGGGCTTCTTCAGATTGCGCCAGGAGCCACATTCCTGGTTGTCCTCGGACAAAATGGAAAATTGTAACAGTGAGAATAGTTACAACGTGGCTTTGAACAAGCAGGTGTTAATAAACTCATGGGATCAAAAAAATGTATTTGAATTTCAAGGTAACATGAATAAAAAAAGAAAACAAACCAACTGGAAGATCACATTCTACTGTATTGTTACAATGAAGCTGAATGGAGAGATGAATGCCACACACAATAATCAAAACAATTCCAAGAATTGATCTTTGGAGAAGGCAAAGATTTCTTCATGTGTGTATGAAAAGGGTTAACTATACCCTTTGCACTTAGTCTGGGGTCTTCCTGCTGAGTCTTTTGCTGTACCTCTTGTCTCCTGTGGCTTTTCCCACAGGTCTCTGTGGTGCTTTTTGTAATCCAAGAGGTTGGTGCCAGCATGAGTCCTACTGCTTCAAGTTCCTACCATCCAGGGTTCAGCCTGCAGCTTACACACTGAGCCAAGCAGCAAGAGGGAATTCTCTTGGAGAGATCAGGATCACTGACTCAGGGACCACAGACTCGAGAAACCCATCAACTTAAAAAGAAGAGAAAGACTGAGCATACAAACTAATTAGGCATGAGAAGCAAGAGAATCCTTCAACCAGTAGAAGGTAGGATACTAATTAATAAGAGAACTAGGTGACTTGTAGCCAATGAACCAAGACTTCCTTGTTTGCTAAGATGTGTATATAGTGTGAAGTTTTGAGATTGTGCTGACTTTCCGTGGGTTTACTACCTAGCATCCATTTTTAAAAGTATCAAATAATCAAACAGCTCAGCTCTGCATGTGAGATTGGCTGTCTGCACACCACACAGGTGACAAACCCTGCTTTTAGGGATAGCAACAGTGTCATGTTAACCAGGCCATTAGGAAATGGGTGGCCACTTGCACAGTTTCAGGTGGAGGACACGTCTTGGGATACAAATCCCAGCCATTTCTAAGAACAGCACCTTACATTTCAACTTAATTCAAAAGATATACAACTCCTATTTTATTTTATTGCTAAGCCTGATGGCACATTAATTTCACACAAAAGCTTGGCAACTTAACATATGTTCTTTCTAGCATGCTCAAAGCCAAATGGCAGTGGTAAAATTCTGGCATAAAGTAAGGGCAAGGGTTTTGATTTGAATGTGGCAAAATTTTCCCTTGATCTCTGACCTGTGGTCACTTCTCTCTCACTCTCATGCTGCAACACTGGACATTTTTTGTTCCAGTTTTAAAGGTTGTGGAAGGACCTTCACCTAGGACTGGCTGTCTCCAGCCCTCAGACCATGTCCTCTTGCAGTGCTCATGTGCCCCAGCAGCAGCAATATCATTGTCCAACAGCAAATGGTGTGACAAAACGAGTTTTTCATAGAGACTGGATTTACAGACCATAGAGTATTTTCCTTTAGACATATGAAAGATATAAACAGGAACAGAACTTTCTTCCTATAAGCATTTACATATGTGTTATGCTCCATTTATTAGAGTGGGCTAATTGACATAAAAGACACTTGTGTACATGAAGTTAAATATATGTATAAATACTTTCAGCACAAGGAGGTTAAAAAGTAAAAGAAAGCTCTTAGGCTAGCAGTTAAATATAATCAAGTGGGTGATTAAGAATTAATCTTAGCTCTGGTGCTTGACTTGTGCAAATTCTTAATGTGCAAGAGCACAACTCCACTCTGATGTGGCAGCAGGGGAGAGATGACAGCAGGAGCATTTCTGCCCAGCTGAGCTGGACTGGGAGCAGAAACATGCGTGGTGAGGACACCTTACAGCAAGCAGCATTTTGGGAAAAGGTCTGGGGAGATGTGCTGCCAAACCTGAGCCCTGCTTCTTCAAACCCACTTCTCAAAGGTCATCGGTGTCAGTAGTTGGAGGGATTGTGCAGGGGATGAGGAGGGAGTTTCTGTTTTAGCTCAGGGAGCTGCACAGATCTTGCTGTAGGTTTGAGAGATCGTGTCACCCCCTTGAAAAACCAATCACGGTTTTTCTTTCCAGAAGGAGCAACACTCAAAAGGTTTGCCTAGCTGAAGTGATTATTGAGATTACTCAGAAGCATTTACCTTCACACTGACACAGTGACTCTTGACTAGCAGGACAATCTAAAAGGCACACTGGCAGAAATTTTCCTTTCTTAATCAGTTTTTTTTTGTTGCACCTTTGCACTCCCAAATTTTAGAAATAGCATGCAGGCTAACAAACTTGAGTGTGAAACATATTGCAAAAAATTTCGGCTTGTCTGAGTCTTCCTCAACTATGTGGGTAAAACCAGGTAGGTTCATAAAAGAGAGCAAGAAAAGAGAATTTTATATTACAACCTATCAAGGAGGGGAGGGAGGACTGTGTTACTCAGTGTTGATTCCAAAAGTGTACACACTGAAATAGAGGCTTTCTGTGATTTTCCATAAAAGGCCTGGAAGGATATAATCCCAACAAACAAATCTGACAGCACTGGGTCTGGCAGCACGTCGAATAAACCTGAGTCATATCAGTTACAATAGTTCCTTCAGCAGAAATACAGGAGTGCAGTGGGAGAAAGGAAACAAGAAACACAGTTCTTGGCACCATCAGGGAGTGCACACACCAGATTGTGTCAGGATGACTCTCACAGCATCTCTGTTAATTCAAAAAAAGCTTTGCAAAGGGAGAGAAGATGAAAAAGAAATATTACTCAAACCAACTTCTAATAGATCTTTGGAATTGCTACAAATATATTAATGTATATATATTGAAATAGACCATCAGAAGATCTAATATGACTGATTTTGATCAATTAATATATTAGTGTATTTGTTATAATAGATCTTTCCAAGATCCCTGAGTAGTTTGGAGCAATATTTCTTTTTAAATCTCCTCTCATTTGCAAACTATTTTTATTACTTTTTTAAAAAAAATTAGCTTTAATATTGGTCTAAACTGCACAACAGGAGCTGAAGCTCTAAAGAGACAGAGAGCTGGGGGTGTTCAGCCTGGAGAAGGCTCCAGGGACACCTCAGAGTCCCTGGCAGTGCCTAAAGGGGCTCCAAGAGAGCTGGAGAGGGACTTTGGACAAGGGTCTGGAGTGACAAGACAAGAGATAACAGCTTTCCACTGCCAGAGGACAGGTTTAGATGGATTATTGGGAAGAAACTATTTTCTGTGAGGGTGGTGAGGCCCTGGCACAGGTTGTCCAGAGAAGCTGTGGCTATCCCATCTCTGGAAGTGTTCAAGGCCAGGCTGGACAAGGCTTGGAGTAACCAGATCTAGTGGAAGCTGTCCCTGCCCATGGCAAGGGGGTGGAACTAGATGATCTGAAACCTTTCCAACCTAAATCATTTAGGGCTGATATAGTGTTGTCTGATAGAGTATTTAGTATATGTATATATATATATGTGTATATATACACACACTCTTGTTACTGAAGAAACTAACAGCAAGCATGATCCTTGATTCTGTGACTGTATGAACAAAAAGGGTGTGATGCTCTGAGCTTCAGTGTGATCTTTTGGTTTAGGTTTCCACTCAGACTTGCCAGGATCACTTCTGTGACCAAACCTCCCTCCTCAAAGGTGCAAAATCATGAATGGCTGAGCACTTTCAAGACCCCAGAAAACAGAGGTCAGGACTCCAACTGCAGTTAGCTACAGCAGATAGCAGATATCCCATAGGGTTCATGCCCAAACAACTTCTTTAAAAATTGCAGATATAAGTGGAAACCTGCACTTTCTCACTGATCTCAGAAAAAAATTTCTTCTGAGACCTGAAAGGTTCTGGAGAGGAGGATAAAAGTACCTTAAGTTCATCAAATTGTGTACCCTAAGGAAGGAGGTTGGCACTTTGCTAATGAATTGAAAGGAACAGGATTTCCCTTTCCTTGAGCAGCCTCACAATGACAGAGGTCAAAAGATCTTGGTTCTTATCCTAATTTCTACTCCTTTTACTGAACAATGGATTTCATTCTGTGTTCTCAGCCTCTGTATTTCTTACTAACACAGGGTGCCAGATTTTCAGGGAAAGTTTTATTGTATGTATGAATAGTGCCTGGAGGCAAATGATGATTTGTGATAGAAATAGTAAACCATTCTTTCTGCCTGTTCTGTGGGTTGGATTGTTCAGCAAAAAGTGGCAGACTAAACCCTATTCCTCGAAGAACAAATGTTGCCAATGATGCTCTATTCCTACCTCTTTTTAATACTGGCCACAAAAATAAGAAGCTCAAATCTAAAATTAGAAGCCAAACTTACTTCAAATTCAGGTTTTTTAGCTCTTGTGCTCTGGTTTGGATAAATTAAAAAGCCCCCATAACAGAAAGCTGACGTCTTATTAACCAAATTAGTCCAGCAGGTTTTGTTTCCAGGCTGTGATGAATGAACAGGGATTTTATATCCCTTTGTTGGGATGACTTTGGACCAGTTAGTTCTGGTCAGACCTAAAAAGGTCCATATTGCTTCAGTCCTGACTCCTTTTTGTGCATATGGTACATGATCCCACCTCTCTTTACATGTGAAGTAACAACTGCCTATTTAATTCAGTGCTCTGTTGTACTATCCTAGGGAGTGATGACAATCATAAAATTATAGAATCATAGAATGGTTTGGGTTGGAAAGGACCTTAAACCTCATCTCACTGTAGCCCCATTCCGTGTCTTTCTGCACCACTGGAAGGGAGGGAGAGTTCAGGAAGGAGGGAAGGTGTTTTTAAGATTTATTTTACTCCTCATTATCTTGGTCTGATTCTGTTGGTAATAAAATCAGTTAATATGCCCAAGTTCAGTCTGTTTTGCTCATGACAGTGTTCTGTGAGTGATGTCTCCCTTATCTCAGCTAATTTCCAGCATTTTCTCTCCCCTCTCCCTGTAGAGGGGAGTAATAGAGCAGCTTTGGTGGGTACCTGGCATCCATCCAGAATAAACCCAGCTCACACACACAATTCCAGTAGACCAGGCTGCTCCAAGCCCCATCCCATCTGGCCTTGAACATTTCCAGGGATGGGATGTTTTTGTTCAAGACAATAGTAAAGATTGGCTGTATATTTACAAAATGTCACCTTTTCATTTTTTTCATGTTTTCTGATACAGTATTTAGTGTGTGTAACTTACTGCACTTCAATTTACTTTACTGTAAATACTGTATTTAGTGTGTGTAATTGTACTATACATATATATATATATACTGTGTGTATATATATATATATTTACACACTCTAAATGTAGTTTCTTGTTGCTGAAGAAACTAGCAGCAAGGGTGATCTTATATCCTTCATCAGGCACTGCAAAGCAATGACATTTTTTAATCAGAATATAATCTGTTTTCCTGGGAAAATATTTTTCCCCTTAAAAGTAATTTTGATTAGTCACACCATTGATGTATCTGAGTGCCATAATTATCTTTGGCTGGTTGCAAGTGTTAGTAGGAGCTATCTTAATATTTGAAAAGTGACTATTTGAAAAAGCCCTGCTGGTCATCTCTGAGCTTTAACAGAGTTCAAAGGGCCAATACTGTCTCCTTAGCAAGCATTGGTGGGCTTGACATTGCTCATTTTCTACAAAAGAAAACTTGTGGATGAGCAGAGGAGCAACACAGGTCTCCAAAACCAGCAGTGGGTTATCTTTCCAAAGCACCACATCAAGTGGCATCAGATAGGGAATCATACAATGCCTTTTCTGTACATAATATTTTCTTATAACTCGGAGCCATAAACACACTCCTTAAGGGTTCAGTGGCAAAAGATCACCCACAGCTCCTCATCTTGAAATACCTCAATCCTCTGGCCCTGAAAAAATTTCTAATAGAAGAGATATGAAATAAAAAGCACTTTCAGTAGTCAGGATGGAACAAGAACCCCGTAAAGAACCCTGCCAAACAGTCCTACTATAACACAGTTCTGACCTCCCACATCTAAAATAAGTACAGAACACTAAACTTCCCAATAATACTTCCAAAACAAATCAGCCCACTCTCTCTCCTTCCCTAGAGAGACTGAGAGAACAAACACATGATACATTAGTCATAGGCTCTAAGATCAGAGGAGACCAAGGTTGATCATCTTGTCTGACTTCTTGTGTAAGAGGTCATTGGGATTTTGGCAGTTAATTCAGGCTCAAAATGGAGAAAAATATCCTCTGGTGATTTGGAGAGGGATTAGCAATGAAAATTCAACCACATTCTCTGTTCTAAGCTGCTCCAATGACTTGTGACACGTCTAGATTCAACCTCCATCCTCTAGGTCACATTCTACTATTTTCTCCTAAGACTGAAAATTCTCCTGTCATCTTCCACAGTACTCCAAGAATTTGATCAAGACACATTTTTCTCTCCCAGCTATGACAGCTACACAGTCTCAGTACTTAGTGACTTCTGCTACAAGGCAAACTTTTAACACTTTAAATGATCCTTGGTTCTTTTGCTTGAATGTTTCCAAACTTGGTTGTTGTGTTTAGATCACCTACTAATGCATACTGAGGTACCATGACGTGGGAATGTTCATCTAAGCAGAAACCTCACAAGTCTCTTCCATCCTTGGTGCTTTCCAGAATCTTCTTCATCATGAAAGTGTGCCTTTCAGTTTTGATACTGTGTGATTTTATGTTTTCTTATGGTATTTATTTCCCCTTTTATCCTTTGCCATTTTTGCAGTGGTTTTGTCGTCTGTCAATAACTGATCATAGGTTTCAGTGACCTCAAGGCTCTGGCAGGATTGTCAAACTGCAAACGGTCAAGCTATCTCTCCCACAACCTGGTATTCTGTAAGAAAAAGAGTAGGGAATGATAGCTGAAAAAGCAGAATATGGAAAGCCTCGATTTGATTAAGCTCAGTAATTTATGAATATTATCTCTAGAAACTGATGCTGTTCCTCCTATGCAGAGGGAAGTTCTGTGCATCACTTTGTGTTACATGGAACATCAGTGCTGCCCGCTGTCATTGCCTTTTCACATCAAGAGTACCTCATTTCATTCCTGGGTAGATCAACACTTGAAACATGACAGGTTTCATTCTCTGGGAAAAAGCCCAGAGGTTTATTCACGGTTCCCTCTTTGCACAAGGGTTGTCCTTAGATGTGTAATTTCCCTTTCCCACAGGGAAGACACTCACTTTGGCTCCTCTGCTGGCTCTGCAGAGATGTTGGGAACAATGCAATGCTCCTCCTTCACCCCCTGCTCATGCTGGATCTCCCCTCATCTGGACAGATGTTTCTGAGCTCATCTGATGTTTGGCCTGAGGTTGGGGTTGTGTAAATGAAATTTGTCTTCCATGAGAGCATATTCCCTAAGGATGTGTGTTCCCAGGGTCACAGGCTTCATGGGATGTCTCCATGAACAAACTCCTCAGGCCACAGACCCCTGTGCCCCAATTGTGACCTTGGTCTTCAGTGCCCCATGTGTGAGCACAGGAATCCTGCACCCCACCAGCAGTGGGATGCTTTTTGGTGAGTACAGCCTTTTGGTGAGTAACTCTCTCCTCCAGGCTCTGGGCCACTTGGCAGTAGAAGCCAGGTCTTCTGCAGTATTTAGGTTATGACTGAGGTCCCAGATCAACCTCACTCCTTTTTCAACTCTCAACCCCTCCAGCAGCTGACAGCTACACCCAAAGCAAAACACAGACCTTTCCTTCTGCTTTGGGACCTAGCTCAGCTGCTCCAAACACATGGTTTTATCATCTTTCAGCCTCCTGCAAGGAGTTTATCAAGTTCAGCTGGCACAAAGCAAGCCATTAACACATTTATTAGAA
Source organism: Sylvia atricapilla (assembly GCF_009819655.1). NCBI lineage: Eukaryota > Metazoa > Chordata > Aves > Passeriformes > Sylviidae > Sylvia > Sylvia atricapilla. The sequence goes on from NC_089141.1 coordinate 1,565,796, forward strand.
GCAGGCAGAAAAAAAAAAAAAAAGAGTATGTGAAATACAGGAGTCTCATATTCCCCACAAGCTCATTTCCAGCAAATGTTGTCCACAGATTTTTCTCCAAGTTATTACAAACAACACTATTTTCTTTGATCCCAAACCACTATGGATTTCTACATGAGTTGGCTCACCACAAAGCCCTCTTGAACATACATTGCTCTGACCTCAAAACCCACCCAGTGATTTGGTCATTGAGGAGACAACTAACACAGCCCCTTCATGTGAGAATGTCCCAGAATAAAGACTTTAGGCATCATTATACTCTGAGTGTGGGGTCTGATCCAGCAAGGAAGCAGGAGATATCAAATTACCAACCTCTCTGACACAAAATTAAAAAAAAAAAAAAAAAAAAAAAGAAAAATACCCAAAGGCAAAACAAGTGCTTAATTTACTTAATTTGAGAACAATGTCGTAGCTTTCAGTAAAGGACGTATTTTGTTGAAAATTAAAAATCAGCTATTGGCATCTTTCAGTGGCTATAAATTAGTTAACCAGGATCTGATACACATAGACATAAATAATATAAATAATGCAGGCAGATAGCAGAGCTGTGATAAAAAATTAAAGGCTGTTCCCAGCTGAAAAAAGGATGTATGCAGGGAGGTTGAATCACCCTGAGGGTCTAGCATGTGAATTGCCACTCTGAGCCAAAGTGGAAGCAGTGTTTTTAAATTGGAAATCAGACTTTGGAGTGCTTTATGCAGAATATTTAATTATTCTTGGCTTTAATTAGTGTGTTTTTGTTTTTTTTCTCATTACGAGGAAAGAAGAAATATACAGGTCAATTTTTACTTTCATTTGTCTCACTTCAACCCCAAGGGGTCTGCAGAAGCTCTTCCATAGGCTTGTCAGGAATGGGAATATTGAGCATATCTAACTCTTCAGTTCCCTGAAATCCCAGATGCTGTCCCTAATGCCAGAGAAAGCCCTCTGTGTTCTGTTCTTGCCTGTCTTTGCTATCACAGCTTGCTGTCCTTTGAAGCTTATGGGACAGTGAATTCTGTGGAGCTTATGCTTGAAAAACACCCACTGTTAGACCATGGGTTTCCTTGGAAATGCCAGAAATTGAGGTTTCTTCTTTTTTGCCCTATTTGTTCATTAATATTTTATTATTTATGTTAAGTGACAGTTGAAAACAACTGGGTGAGACCTCTGCTTGAAAGACCATGTCTCTGCCTACCCATCCAAGAGGGCTGGACCAGTGGGATTCAGAAAAGGACAGATATCTGCTTCTTGCCCTCCATGTAAGGCTTTGTGCTCAGTCACACTGGTAAAATGGAGTTTAATTCCTAGATTATAAGACCAATTTGATTTTTCAACCTGATTGCCTGCATAATGCAAGGAACAGGCTCCTCTGGGCAAGTTTCTACTTGCACAGAAGAGTATTTGTAGAAAAAGCATTTAATTCTGACTTAAAGATGGCCCTGGTTAAATATTACAGAAGATATATTTTTTCCTGGTGGTTTTTTTTTTTTTTCCCTGCATGCTGTTACTAATGTGTATTTAATTAGTTCTACACTGATTAAAACAAAAGGTTTAATAAGGAATGTAAGGAATGCTTAAGTCTAAGATTATAATCTGCAGTTTTTTACTTCTGGGGAAAAAAAATGCTGCTAATTCATGATCTAGGCCAAACTGTTTATCCTTAGCAGCTATTCCCAGAAATATTTCATATCCCACACATTTGTCTGTCCTAGTTCAACTAGTGTATTTTGAAGTCAGCAGGATGGAGGAACTGGGAGGAGTTTGTGCTGTTTTTATTAGCTCCAAACATTTCCTTAGTACCTTATATCATGTCTGTCATGTGGAGGCAAATAAACTATAATTCTAACTACCATGAAAAAGTAAAAAATAATGAATAAATCTGCTGCAATAACGTTCGAAAATCAGTGGGAGCTTCTGCCCTTGAAAGGATGGAGCAGTCAGGGATGGTGAGTGAAAAATAAGCTGCTCAGAAGAGCTGGAGGGCATATGACATCCTTGGCCAAAGCAGAGAGTGAGTCTCCATTTTCACAAGATTAAACCACTGAATGGTTCCAGGCAGGAATTGTGATACTGCCTCTTCATCATTACCTTCATCTCCTGCTCTAAATCTTCCAGTTGAAACCATCTGGCAATTTCTGCCAAAACTTGGGATTAATTTGAAGATTAGCAAAATAATTTTGTCTGGTGCTTGAAATTATTGATAGTATTAGTTTTCCCACTTCAGTCTTTGCGATGTATAATTATAGAATCACAGAATATCAGCCTGGTTTGCTTTGGAAAGGATCTTAAAGCTCATCCAATTCCACCCCCTGCCATGGGCAGGGACATCTTCCACTCGACTCAAGCCCTGTACAACCTGGCCTTGGACACTTCCAGGGAGAAGGAGACAGAGTTTCTCTGGGCAGCCTTAGCCAGAGCTTAAGCACCCTCACAGTATTTAGTGCCCAACCCAGTAGACCTGAGCTCAGGACTCAGACTATTGTTTCCAGTATTAGGTCTAAGGGATAGCTCTAACATTCTCTTACACATCACCAAGAGCCACATTTAACCTTGAACATTTCAGCAAATGATATAAAGTGCCCTATTATATTTGCTGGCTAAGTAGTCTCTTCTCACTGCAAAATATGCTTTTTTATCTGTCTCATTTGTAATCTTTTTGAGAGAAAGATTGTCACTACTCACATCTTTCCGTGGTTCCTTGTGTAGCAGGATCCCATTTCAGTGCATCTCTGGATGAGGTTATGGCCAATGCCTTTGAAGTTCTGCCAGCACACACACACAGCAAAGGGAACACGACCCTCTGTCCTCTATGCCACCTAAAGACTGCAAAAAACCAGGAACAACAGGTGCCAGTGAGAACTTTAGAGCAAGGAGACAGCCTGTGAAGAGTTTACAATAAAGCCTACAAATGTGGTTTAGAAGAATAACCGTGGTTTGGAGATTTTTTATCTGTTCTTTGAACTGCAGACCCAAGGGTATTTTCCTTTCGTGCTCTCTGGGGATTTTTTGGGATTTTCTGCCAGGCTCAAGACTATCTCATTTTCATTTTCCAAAGAGCAAATATTTTATGTCAATTGTGGTTATCCAACAATGACACTCTGAAAGATCTTCTGGAAGAAAAAAGAAAGGAGTCACATCTCTTCACCAGACAAGTCTCTGCACTTATCTATCAGAGCTCATTAGCCTGGAAGCCCTTCACATGCTCAGTTTTTGCCAGGGATGCTCCCAGCAGGCATTTTGAAGGCAAAGTTCCCAGCAGAAGATTATTGTTGTGAGAGAAAAAGAAAGTACTCATGAGTTTATTGCTACTATCTTGTTTCAGTTTTATTGTTTTTACAATTTCTCAGTTCCTTGTTGAGGCCCAGGGGCCTGCCACCAGGGTGGTTATGCCTCAGCCCTGGAGGGACTGGTGCAGATAAGAAATACCCCTTAGATTATGGCAAGAAAACCTCCCTCCCATGGGCCTTTGTAGTCACACAATAACATTATTTAAGTTCTGTTACATTATTGGTGATGTTATACATTATTGGTTGATGTCACCCCATTGAGCCCATCTTCCATTTAGGTACCCTTTCCAGAATGTTCCTCCCTCCCTCGACCCCTATTGGCCTCATTTTGCTGCAGAACTCCACCCCTGTTATCCTATTGTCATCCCCCTGGTTCCCCTGCACCACTTCCCTTTATCCCTGTTGGTCCTTGACCCTCAGAGCTGTCCCTTTTGTCTCATATAAAACCCTGTGCCCTCAGCCCAGTCCTCTTCTTATCCCTGGACCTATTTGAAGCTATTCTCATCCCTGGACCACTCTGCCATTCCCTGTTTGTGTCCCTGAACAGACAGGTTTGGGATATGCAAAGGAGAACCCGTCCCTGGTGCAAAGGGGTTCCACCATTAGGTTTTGAGAAATTAGAAAAAAAAAAGGCTTTCAAAATTTAAATGTTAAATTCCACCAAAGGACTAAGCATCTATTTGTTACTTCTGGCAGTAGAGTAATGCCAAACTGCTTCAATTGACTGCTTCTTAACCCTAAAGATCCCTAAAAATCCCAGTTATCTATGTTCCCAGTGGTGGCATTCCATAGCAGCCTATGGAAGTCTCTTGATGGCAAGAAAAGGACTACATAAGTTTTGGCATCAGCCCTTTAATGCCCAGTTTCCACTCACAAAGTCCCGTGAATAATCCTTTGCTTCCTTTTACATCCACATCTTTCACATCTCATCTGACTTCTATAACGTGATCATCTCTGTGCCAAGCTTCACACATAAACCCCTTTAATCCTTTCTCACACATCACTAACTATCCAGGAGCATGGTTCTCAGAAATGAATTACATTCTGATGTGGAGACCCACCACAGCTTGGAGCAGCTTGGGAAAGGGGTGCAAGAAAAGCTCTGCCTAAACTCTTTCCATCCAGTCCCACCCTGAACCATATGGAGCATGAAAGGCACCTGAAAAACCTCCTTACAACCATATTCCAGAGGCTGGGACAGACTGAAATCTTCTAGACAAGCATCCATTGAAGTTTCAAGCAGATTTTAGAGCTATTCAATAATAGCAGTAGCATAAAGGCTGTATCTCTGCTTTCAGGTAGGGTAGTTACTGATAGGAATTTTAAAGCAGAGTAGGTCCTTTAGCTAGAGTAGAAAAAAAGAAAACTAATGGGGAATCACTACATGGTCCTCAAGGAGTGGAGAGGACATCACTTACTGCTGAATTAATTCAATTGCATTTGAATTTTGCAGTCAGTGAGGCTTAAGGCAGAAAAGGTGAGATTCAGCCGACCTATTGCAGATATGTTAGCTATCAGCTGAGCTGATGGCACTCAGAACTCCTGCCTCCACTTCATGAACATCAAAATATAGAGAATTAATTTGACCTGAAGTGCTGCAGCTACATCAGAAGACTAACTAGACAGCAGTGTATTTCTGAAGAGCAATGTGATAACAATTGACAACCAAAGGGCAGAATACTGACCTTAAACCAAAGCTGTAAATATTAAATTAAAATTAAATTAAATTAAAATTAAATTTAATTAAAACCCAACTCTTGGTTCACTTTTACTAACAAGGTCTTGTAACTGGTTATTGGAGGATTATGAGGGTGAGAGCAGGAATTCTGAAACAAACTGTGACATTTATTGACTTGAAAATGACCACTGAAACTGTATTTTGGGGCTATGATCCTCCTATTCAAGTTGTGTGCAACCAAGGAGCTTAAATGATACCATATGAAGCACATATGTAAAAAAAAACCCCACTGGTAACAAAACCAGAAGCAGAGGCCAGTACACACCAGAATGAACAGCACAAAACAAACCAAAAATCCTGCAGCAGCTCCAGCTGAGTTATGAATATTATGAAAGTCATAAATGTGGTTATGAGAGTGATGGAAATTAATTTTAAAAATGAGGATATCAGAGTGATTAAAATGGAGTTAAATTTCAGAACTGGAGCAACAAGAGGAGAAATTCGAAACTCCTACCACAGAACAAAAAGAAAGTCAGTCAAACTCTTTAAAATAATGGAGTATTAGAAATTCAAAGTACTTAAAGAATAATAGTTCAACCTATCAAAGATCAACTTACAATGGTGTTATTTTATATAAATGCATAGTTACTATTAGAAATAGCTAAAACCTCTTTTGGCAAAATTTTGATAGATGCCTCCATAATTTCCACAACTCTGGATGAGTTAAATTAATGTCTTCCTAAGACTCAGACAGTGAACATCTGGTTTGCATCACTAGGATCTGAAGTGTGTGTTTGCATGCACACAAAATAACTTCATTGCTGAGCTCCCCCTTCATTGCTTGTCTTCTTTCTCTGCTTTGAGACCAGAAAAAAAAAAAAAAAAAAAAAAAAAAAAAAAAAAAAAAAAAAAAAAAAAGAAAACACATGCCCTGTGATCTCAACACAAGAAACAAGAAACAAGACCTCAGCTTCTCACAGGTTTTCTCTGAAAAAAAAAACAACATTCTAATAGAAGCATTAAGGAGGAAAAATGAGATAGCCATGAAATTAGTCATAGCTGTATATTTTCCATCCCCAGAAGATGTCAAATTCCTGCTGAAAATTTGTTTCAGAGAGTTAAAAAGTCTTATCTGGACTGAGATTGTTCCTTTCTCCCAGACTCTCCAGCTATATCCAGCTCTGCTGGTCTGAGAGGTCTCCAGGCTGGGGGCTGTATTCTAGTAGACACCCCCCTGCTTCAAATGTTTATCTGCTTTATCAGGAAAAGAGTCTGTGAACACAGAGCTCAGGAAAAAAAAAAAGCATTCAGATCTCAGAAACTTTGGATGTGGCAGACAATAAAAATGAGGAAGGGAAATAAAATCAGAGGACAGAATTTTAAATCAACACTGGCAGAGATTTTGCTGGTGGCACATATGGCACTTGTACTTATATATGCATGTATATCACATATACTTGATATTGCTGATTGTGCATTCAATTTATGTATCTAGCTATTTGGATAAATCACAATTGTCTTGCAGATAAAAATAACTTTTCCCAGGCCTGATCTAGTACTGGGCTCTTTATCCAGGCAGCTGCATTGAAAATGGTATTTTCATAACAGAGTGTTAACTCAGCTTCAGAGAACTAGAGGAATGGGACACAAAAATCTCAAAGTCCTGACACAAATTATTGTCTCATTTATTATTCTCTGAGGAACTAACAGAAGAAAATGGAAGGAAGAAGATCACCTGCATTTTGCTTTACTCTCTGCTTTGGCTGCTCCATGGCAGGTCAGGCTCAAGGTTGAGACAGTGCAAATACAGACATCCATTCTTCAAATGTGAGCTAATGACCAGGGATGCATGTAAAACATTTCACAGTTTCTCCTGCAGAACCTATAATCTTCCCTTAAATCCCAAGCCCAACTTTCTATCTCTATCCAAGGCTTTCAAATGGGCAACCAAGCTGCCTCTGATGTGGAGTGCCCAAGCATGAGAAATCTTTGCCTTGAGGATGACAGCCAGGTTTTCTCTGTGGACAATGTGTCTCTCCAGGTGCTAAATGCTTGTGGCATCTCAAATTAGCATTCCCTACAGGGGCTTCCACTCACTCCTGGGAGCAGCAGTCAGCTGCATGAATAAAGTCACCTCACCATCTGGAGGAAAGAGCCATTTAGATAATTGCAATGCAGAAGAAAGGGCATTTCTAAGGACAATTCTGAAGTAGTGCTTCATTTTTTTCCAACAGTGTTCATTTATAACTGATTTCTTTAAAAATCAGTTATAGTACATAAAATCCAGCAGATAAACAGCTTTGCTTTAGCTTTCAGTTCTGTGGAGATACATATGCTTCCAATTCATCTGCCTCAAATATGAGAATCTTATTCTGAATATGTGTCCTGGTATGCACAGTTATCAGTCTTGCTCTTCTGCCACACCCATGGGGTGATCAACTAACCCCATGGGAATATGCAGCAGAAGAGTGAAGGGAAAAAAAAAGTTTTTTTCTGAGCAAGAGGATACATTTCTCCTAAAGGAGTCCCACTGAAACCTGGAAAAGTAATGCATGTCTCTGGCCTGGAGAGACCACCAGATACTGAAAAAAAAATTATGTCAAAATTCACATCCTAATTTACCTCGTCTTTTGACCTGGACAATGGCAACAACGAGGATTTTTAGAGGCAAAAAGCTATCAGACAACCAGCTATCTGCCAGTCACTGGAAATGAGGACCATTGCTCTCCTGCTCAGTGATCCTGTCTCAGGAGCTGCCTCAGCTCCTGGTGCCATGAGATAAGCAAAGCAGAACTGGGACTTTTGCATATTCCAATACCCAAATGGTTATTTTCCCTTCCCTTCCAAAATATATTCTTTTAAAGTGAATGGTGGAGGAAACTTCCAGTCCTTGTAGGTGACAGACTGAGGATCTGGCAGAATTTCCCTTAGCAAGGGTGAAATCCTGACAGTTTTGTTGTTTTCGGTGCTGTTCGGTTTTGATTTGTGAAATAAAGTTGATTTTTTCCTCCAGAGTGGCAGCCTCTGATGGCATTTCTGCAGTTGGTGGTGTTAAATTGACAGGTCACTCCACAAGACTCTTCAAAACAAGGTTGGGATGGGAATATACAACTTGCACTGATTTAGAACTATTTTCTCTTGACTAGCCTAACCTTTCTGGCTCCAGTATTTAAATATTATTAATTTCTTCTTCAAGTCAGCTGGAATCTTAGGAATTTCTACTTCTGCTTGAGACATTTTAGCTAAGAATTATTAATTTTTTTTCTGTATTGTCCCCATATGAAGTTTCTTAAATGCATACAGGCAGAGGCTGCAGTGATTTTGAAGTTGTCCCATTCACCCTTGTGGATTTTAAATTAAAAAAATCCCCCCCAGTAAAATTTATCAGACCCTCAGGGTCTGCAGTTTTTCAGGCAACAAGCAGCTGTGTTTGAGTTTGCAGCCACTCCCTCTGCTCAAATAACAGTGGTGTGATTTTGATAGTCATTGTCACAACAAATGTCTGGGAGAGCTTTTTGAGTCTTTAGCATCTGGGTCTTTGCAGGACACAGCTCCTTGGTGAGGAGGGGAGTCTTCATGTTGTGTTAATCCTTCAGCTACCTAAAAATATTGGGAGACATTTAGGACCTGGTTAAACATGCACTGCCTTTGACAATCACTCTGAGGGGAAAAAAGTCCCCATACTTTTCCCCTATTTGACCTATCTAGTGAAACTGGTTGGTGTTGTGATGTTGATCATATGTCCTACCCATTCTGTTCCCTGTGTGCTCTTGCCCAGCAAACTGTGATGCTGAAAAGAGTCTTTGCTTGGGCTACCTTCAGATTTCTTACAATTATTATTGTTGTCTTGGTTTAGAGGGCAATCTTCTTTTCCAAAAAAAATGAAAGATGTAACAACTGCCGTCAAGCTCTGTGCTGGTACAAAATTGTTGTATGCCACATCAGATCTTTTCCTTTCACTTGCAGTAAATATGCTGTCTTAAAGTAATCTTGAGTGCTCCCCTAACTCAAAGAGGACACTGCTGTTCCATGGCAGCACCTTTTATGTGTGTGGAGAAGTCTAAGGTAGAAGAATACCACGCTAAATAGAAAGAAGTTCCAAATTTCTAAACGAATGTGATGTAAAGAAGACGTCTCATATTTCTCTAGAGGTTTGCAGGATAAGCTCCTGGCATATAAGCACACAAAGGGGGGTAACATAGAGCATTTGAGCTCACAAGCAAAATTCCTGTTCATCCCAATGTTTTCCCAAAGGACTGAGGAGGTCTCTAGGAAACAAACACCAATAAACCAGACAGACCAGCATCACCTTTTAGTCATTTCTCCCAAGAACTCACCCTGATTTGTACATGCTGCAAAAGCCCTTTCACTTTTCAGCTGTGGCCAACAGAGCTGCCTGAAATTTTTGTCACAGGCTCAACATTGCTCATTTCCATCGATGACCATTTGTGTGCAATCACTGACGTGCTCCCCAAGGAGTGCAGACTGTGACTCAGTAGACAGCTTGTCAAGAAGTCCAGCCCATCAAATCTAACAAATCTAGACCATGACCAACCAACACATTATCTTCTTTGTTCCTTTTTTCCCAGTTAATCTTAAATTCTACCATCCAGGTTTTGTCTCTATAGACATGAAATTTAGGCAGGGCTTATCAAATTCGGCCAGGGATAAAGAATGATGTCCTATCTTCCATTTGTTGTAAGGGCAATAAACTCATCAGGGCACCAAGATGAGTTTATTGAAGCCTAGTTCAAGAAACCATGTAAGAGTTTGAACTGTCTAGGAAGACAACTTGCTAATACACGTGTGAGAAAGGAGGTCCCATGTGAGTGCTCCTGTTCTGTGGGACACAGCAACCAGTTCCCTCTTGCCACACTGTGCTAACACAATGTAAAATTTTCTCTGTGCTGGGAGGGTGACCACGTGAGTCATCAGAAGGGGATGAGATGAGGTGATGACACACACAATTTGATATGCAGGGAAATAGCCACTAAATAGCACTTTGAGGCTGTGAACATGAAGAGGACATCAGGTCTTAAGCAGCTGTCTGTGTATCAGTGCACTCCTAAATAAATATTTACTGCAGATAATACTGAAGAAAATTATGCCAGAGAGGTACTTAAGCCTTCAAATCTGCCTTGCCTATCCTTGTTCATTTTCCCCTACCCCATTGTCTCTGTTGAGGGCAGTTGAAGTGGATCCAGGAGAAAAACCAGTCATGCAGAGTTTCAACACTGGTTCAAAAAGCTTTGTACCTTCAAACACCTCCCAGCAGTCTGATCTACCACCCAGAGCATTTGAAACCTTTGTGTTTTCATCTCACTGCCACACTCTGCTGGTGGGAACAGCACAGCCTGAATGGAAAAACCCACAGAATCATAGAATCCTTTAGGTTAGAAAAGACCTTTAGGATCTTCCAGTCCAACTCTAAAACCAACACTGCCAATTTGAGTTGGACAGGACCTTCAGGACCATCCAGCTACATTCTGTGACTTGGGAAGGGACACCTTCCACTGGACCTGGTTGCTTCAAGAACTGTCCAGCCTGGCCTTGGACACCAGGGATGGGGCAGACACAACCTCTCTGGACAACCAGTGCCATGGCCTCACCACCATCACAGCCAAGAATTGCTGCCCAATATCCCATCCTGCCCTGCCATCTGGCAGTTTGAGGCCATTCCCCCTTTGTCCTGTCCCTCCAGGTCCTTGTCCAAAGTGCCTCTCCAGCTCTTGGAGCCCCTTTATGCACTGGTAGGAGCTCTGAGGTCTTTCTAAAGTCTTCTCTCCCCCAGGCAGAACACTCCCAGCTGGTCTCCAGAGCAGAGAGGCTCCAGTCCTTGGAGAATCCTTGTGGCCTCCTCTGGACTCATTTCATAAGCTCCATGTCCTTCTGCTGTGGTGGACCCCAGAGCTGGAGGCAGCTCTGAAGGTGAGGTCTCACCTGAAGAGGGCAGAATCCCCTCCCTCGTGTGGCTGGCCCCTCTGCCTTTGATGCAGCCCAGGATATGGTTGACCTCCTGGGCTTTTTAGGACTTGAAGACACAGAGCACAGAGCAGAGTCAAGACTGGGCAGGTTCAAAGCAAACTATTGACTCTAGAAGGGTGACAGCCATAAATCACAAATATCAGCCTTAGACCAGGTCCCTGTCAGTGCTGTTCTTATGTCATAGAAAGTATTCATGCTCTATTAGTAAGAGACAGAGCCCAGAATGATGTGCTTGTGACATGGAAAGCACAGCTCACTGCCTATATTTAGGTAGGATGAGTCCTTCTAAAATGTTTACAGTGCTTTTTTATTTGTGGCTTGAAGCGGAAGATAGCAATTACACACATCCCAGATGGAGAAAGATGTTTAAAAGGAGACTTGGTTGTACCAGGAACCCTGTTGCTTGCTTTTTCTCTTCGGCTGATTCTTCACTTCGACAGAAGCAGCAGGAAATCTTTGGGGACTGGTTTTCCCTCCTCCCCCTGATTCCAAGAAACTGCACTTCTCTGATCTCTTTTAGTAACAAAACCTGTGCCTGCCCCTTTTCCAGCGGAAACAAGTGAAAAACTCAAAGGTTCACATCTTTGTCTGGGTATAAATTGGCACAGCATCTGGACTTCAAAAAAAAGTTCCCCTGATTTACACTTCTTGCAGACCACAATCCTCTAGGTTCTCCTGATAGGTAGGAGCCTGTGCTGCCAGCCTTGGTCAACAAAACACTTAATTAAAAGCAGTTATGAAATAATCTTTGTTCTAAGGTTTTTTTTTCCAGGCTGATGGGTTTACAAGGCTCCTTGTTGCTGCACTGCATTACGCTAGAGAAGGCTACAGCAAGGCTGTTCTGCTGTAGTGCCCATGCTGCTGGAAGTATCGGATGTGTTTGTCCACAAGAAAAAGTGAAGTTTAATGTTTAGGTGGGGAGAGGGAAGCAAAAAACCAAACCACTACAGAATTTCACAGTGGCAATTTTAAGTGAGCAGTTTCTTCTTTTCTGCCTTCCTCTCTCCTTTTCAATGACCAAGTTTTACCTTGAATCTAAGATTCCAAAAAGGCTATGGTTTCCTCCAAAGTGAGGTTATGCAGGTGATTTCCATTGTCTGGGCTCATTTCACAGCTTTTCCCTCAGCCAGACCCTTTTACTGACACTTTTGTCTGAGCAGCTGATTTTCATTGCACTGTCTTGGAGCCTTCTGAAACACATTCACTACTGGGTTTATAAAGAAGGGTCTGGCAAACAGATCCTTCCAGCACACAGAGTCCCACTGCCCTAGGAACCTGCCCCAAAGCCCGTGCTGTATTGCTCCCTTCCAGGAAAAGGGGTGTATTCCCACCCCTGACCTTGGAGGGGCCATGCTGTGAAGTCCTTAGACTGATCACTGGGGTCTCAGCTCCTCAGGCAAGTCTAGTTCAGAGCTCTCCAGGAGAAATTCTTTGCAGAAAGCTCCTTCTTAATGCCACTGACTTTAACTGCCCAGGACTGGGGCTGTGTCCTCCAAGCATCTCACCCAAATCTCAGCTTTCTACTCTCAGTTCGCTGTCCCAGGAACAGCCCCACAGCTCTCTGTGCTCTTCATCACCTCTGAAGATGGCAATGACAGGAGGATGTTCTCCTTAGTACATGCCATTTCAACTTTTTTTTTTTCCCCCCACAAAAACTATGTTTTTAATCTTAAATTACAATTTCCTCCATGGAGGCATACCTTCAACCTCCTTATTGGGCACTGGAGGAGAAAACCTTGGTTCATTGTTCCCTCTGTGAACAACTTCTTGTCAGTTTGTGAGAAAGAATGGGATTATTGACACGTGCTTTTAGAGATATTTTAGATGAGGCACTGAAAAATGCAGTTTCAGATGTAGTTCTGCTGGGGATGGGTTCTCAAAAGTTGAAGCTATTCTTTCAGGAAGGTCACGCTGCCATAACAAACAATTCACCAAAATAGAAACAATACCCTGGGAATGTGAACATCAGAGTGGAAATTCAGCTTCCTGGCAGATATTTGTAAAGCACTTTGAAGACATGAAGAATGACACTGTGCCTAAGAAACATTTGTTCCCTTTTTTTTGTGCTCTGATGATGCTGAGCTTAAGGTTTGTTTTTTTTCAGTGTGTAATACAACAGAAGCAGCATCTACTCCACACTTTGGGATCTTGTAAAAAAAGAACACAAACCAACCCTCCCTCCAAACACCTCCTCCACTATGTAAGAAAATCTCTCTGATATCTCTACTATCAGCAGAAATAGTTCTGTTTTATGTATAGATTTTTCCATACTTCTCACTACTGTGGTATCTCAATGACTCTACAAATATTTAGTAGCTACAATAATGGGAAAGAGTGAAGTATTGTTGTTTATATTTTGCCCAAAAGGGAACTAAAGCACGGAATTAATTAAGCAACACAAATTGAAAGAAGATTAGATACTAAATGCTGATCTACTGAACCCCAGTTTAATTTTTGTTCTGTAAGATAATGCCTTATAGGGGAAAAAAAAGGCGGGGGGGGGGGGAGAAAAGGGAAAAAAAAAAAAAAGGGGGGAAAAAAGAAAAGAGAAAAAGGCCTTATCCAGAAACCCTTTCATGTAGTTTTTTGGCCTGAGTTGTACAACACAGATAAGATTATCTCAAGGGTTCCAGATAACCCCAAAGTCTTGGAAATGATGAATTTTCTCTAATTCCTTTTTATCTGGCTGTAAATCATTCTGACCATGTACAATCCCTCCAAAGAAGGCTTTTGTGAGTTGTGTGTGTTTGTGTCTATTTTGTGTCTCAGCTGCGTCATGTTCCCATCAGGTGGGCAGGAGACAAATCCTCCAAATGCTCATTACAAAGAACATCACAAATTACTCCACAGCCTGAAAAATGTGAGTTAGAGCTCACCAGATTTACAGGAACCAAAGGAATCAACCAAGACCTGCAGCTCATCAGGAAACTGGGCTTTATAATTTCTTGTATTTGTAGTATTAGTGGCATTTCAAAAAGTTAGATGCACCTTTTACACTGTTAACAATTTCTCCTCTGGAGAGGTGATTATCAATTAATTTTTAGCACCAGCAGAGTGTGGTAGCATAATCTGGCTGCAGATGAGACACCATCTGATCTTCAGTCATGGCCCAGCCCTGTAAGTCATCCAGAAGGCAGATTTGGGGTTGGTTAATGTTCCTCACTCCTGATATGACCTTCAGCTACTCCTCCCACAGCAAAAGTTTTGCTTTCCTTGCCTTATCTATCTCAAATGATCCAACTGTCTATTAAACCTCATGTTTGGATGGGGACAGTTGTGTCCTGGTGTCTGCTGAAGCCCATGAAAAGGCTCTGAGGGGATGGGTGGGTCAGTGCTCCCCAAGTCCTAACACAACCCATGCCTCTACTCTGGGGTGACAAAGTTCAAAGAGTAGCCCTGGTGCAGAAAAATGTTATCAGACCCTTGACATGACTGTAATGGAGCAGTTTAAGGGGAGTCAAGTCAAGCTTCATACTGATTAAGTGGTTCCTGTGACTAGGGTAAAGAAAGCTTATTGTTCCCAAACTCAGAATGGAGCCATCCATACCATACACACCAAAGAGAAGATGGGAATGTTACATTTCCCTGGATATGTGGAAATAAGCTTCAGGCCAAATCCCCCCAAAAAAGACTTTTTTAAATTTTTTTTTCTTTGGACCCTTTAGCTAGAAAAAGACTAACAATAAATTAACCTGTCCAGATACTTTGAACAAGCTTTATCAGCTCTACTTATGTAGTAGGGGGTTTTATGAAGGACAGAGGGAAGCAGCTTTCTTTTCCAGTGTTTGCTTTTTTTTTTTTCTCCCCAGTGTTTGCAGTCTCTTCCCTGTTTGCTGTGTATTAATATGGAGGCTGTTTCAGAAACACTCCTGTTTTCACCCATTATCCAGTCTCTGTGAAGGAGATTGTGTTGACCATAGGTTGGTGTCTCTCAACAAGCTGCTCCCAGCTGTTCCACAAAGGAGCACGGCTGAGAAGAGACAGAGGAATAGTTTTATATGAGTGGGTGGTTGTTTGGTTCTTTTCTTGTTTGCTTTTCTGTGACTTTTGAGAAGTTTGGGAAGACTACAAGAAGACACTTCTTTTGTTTTAATCCTACCTAGCAGGAAAACCATTTCCTTGGTCTGTAAGTCAGACACTGTAGGAGATCCTTAAATGCTGGAGCAACCCACACGAAGTGTTTCTTTCCACACTTCAGAAATTCTTATAACTGAACTCTTTCAAGAGATGCAATTAAGGAATTATCTGTCTCCCTGCCTGCCAGCAAGGGCTTTCTTTGAGACTTGCCTGGAAGGCTGTTGTTCATTGTGGTAAAAAAGGAGGTGAAATTTCTTCTAGTGCATGAGAAGAATAGATTGAGTGTCCAGAGAAACTGTGGGGCTCCCATCCCTGAAAGTGTTCAAGGCCAGGTTGGATGGGGCTTGGAGCAACCTGATCTAAAGGAAGCTGCTAAAAATATGAGTTGTATTCCATTGCACACCAAATTCTCTAGAAGGAGTGGCTGAGGGATAAAAGACAAAGACAGTAATGACTATGTTGTGTAGATTAACATAAAACCACCCTTTTTTCCTCAAAGAGAAGGTCTCTCTGAAACACCCTTTAGCACACAGGAAAGAAATGTTAAGGTCATACAAAATGAGTTCTGTGAAAATGTCAGCTAAACACTCAGCTATGACTAAAAAATATTTAAGAAAAGGTATTATGGGGAAATAATTTACCTGGGAAGGGATAGAGAACTACAGGATGATGGCACTTAAGAAACCACAGAGTATATGAGTTCTTGAAAGATCTTTAGCACTCTGAGCTTTACTCCTCAATAAAGATATAGCAGAATTAGAAAAGGTTTTATAGGATCAGAAAGAAGAATATTATTCTCAGAAATGTATGAAAAGACTGACTTGTCCAGTGTCACAAGAGATTACATGAGACAGACACAATATCTCTACAAAACAGGGTACTCCAGATCATAGACAATAATCACACATTGTTCCTAGTAATGACAGAATTTGGGGCATCAAATGATTTTATTGGGCAGTAGGTTTATAAAAATGTCAAGATTCATGAGGTCTGGAGTTAGGGAAATCCTTTTCCATAGGTATTAAGAACACTGAGCATTTATACAGATCCTAAAGACCCCTGTTTAACTAAGGGTAGAAATATTCTTAAGAGTATTCTGATATGCACATTTGTACACAAATATATAAGCTGGGGCTTCACATGCTTCTTTTCCACCCTTCCACCCAGAAGGGATGGGGAAAGGGAACAGACCTGGTCTGTTCACAGTCATCCTTAAGCCCTTCACCTGCTTGTGAAAGAGTTTGGAAAGGTCTCCAGCCACCTCCAAGTCAGCAAAACATTTGCTCAGTGATCCAAACCTTTGCTTTCTTTCAGCATGTCCTTGCAAAATCAACTACTTCCCAGGAAGGTGGGAGACCTGATGGAAACCAAGGCATCCTTTCAGTAATGTTGGCATGAGGAGTTTATACATCAGCAATAAGAGAGACCAGGGCAGGTTTTCCTCTTTGTAGTAGAGGAGCAAAGTCTCCTCTTTAGGGTTAGTTATGCAATCTGGCCAAAAGCTTTGGGAGGAGGGACAGTGCAGGAAAGGAGTTGGATGCCAGTTTCCCAAGATCCCATCCCTTGCCTTGCTTCCTGCAGGTCTGTGATACATCTGTGATGGTCTGCAAGTAATTAATATCAATCCTACACTAAAATAAAACCAGAAGTGGGCTGAACAATGAGGATTCAGACAGGAAATGCCTATTCATTCACCTTTCAATCCACTTGCAAATGAAACCTAGAGCAGACAGCAAAACCAATTCAGCTTCAATCTCTTACTCTGTGTAATCACTGGCCATTGTCCTCTTGCTCTAAGCTAATATTCATCTCTGCTGTATGGGAGATTTCTGGCTGTTTACATATTGAAAAATTATCCCTTTTATCCCTTCTGGTGGCTTAATGTCTCATTCCCTCTTGGCTTCCCTGCATTTCTGGTTCAAATTTTCTCGATATGAGACCATTTCAAACAAGAAACAGCTCTGACCAAGGCAACTGCTGCCTTGTCAGCTTTCATTTCTATGGATGATGACTAAAGCTTCAGCTTATGGTTGTGGTGAATTTTTGTTCTTTACCCCAGTGGTTGGAACATTGATATGGGATTTTTAGTCTACAAAGTTCTCAACATATTGGTCCCATCAGGACCTCGTCTGTGACTGATGGCATCTCTGGAAATGGCTCTTCTTCCAACCACACAGTTTAATTTCTGTTGTTGACCTGTGTTAACATCCCCTTGCTTTGCCCTTAACAAATGACTGGGATTGGCATCACACCCTCCAGTCCTTGTTTGAGAACAGGCCACCCTCTGTCCTTTGGGACCTCCCCCAGCTCCACCCTTTCTCCTTTTATATCTTCCAGTCATCTCTGGAGCCCCCAAAGGATGATATTTTTCTGTGGTCTGAGAATGTTAATGATGGCTCACCCAAAATACTCATCATGGTGTGTGTAAAAGCTGCTGTTAAGAAGAAAACTGATAGTGGCTGCAGTTCCTCAAACAGAGTGAAAGCCTCAAGACAAGTGAAGATCCAAAACTTACATCCAGAAAGCTCTCAGGGCAAGAACACTTCTTAAAAATCTGAAGGGGATACATGACAGACAGGGTAGTTACACAGTTCTGTCCTTCACAAAACACCTCTGATTGTTCTGACAGCCCTCTAAGGGCTTGTGGCATTTGCATACAGACTCCTGACAACACCACAGAATCATAGAATAGTTTGGTGGGAGGTGACCTTTAAAGTTCATCTAGTCCAACACCCTGCCATGGACAAGGACACCCGTTTGCCCAGAGCCTTGTCCTACCTGGCCTTGAATATTTCCAGGGATGAGGCATTTGCCACTCACTGGCAAATCTGTGGCAGTGTTTCATCACTCTCACAGTAAAAAATGTTTTCCTTACATCTAGTCTAAATCTACCCTCTTTTGGTTTACAATCAATACCCTTTATTTTATTTCAACAGATCCCACCATAAAGTTTGCTGCCAGCTTTCTTATAAGCCCCCTTTAGGCTCTGAGGTGTCCCTGGAACTTCCTGTTCCCCAGTCTGAACACCCTCAGCTTTCCCAACCTGTCTCCAGCCCTCACAGCATCTCCATGACCTCCTCTGACTTCACTCCAGCAGCTCCATGTGGACCACAGGGCTAGAGGCAGTTCTGCAGGTGCCATCTCACCGGAATTGCATCCCTCAAGTTGCTGGTGACACTTCTGGTGTTCCAGCCCAGGGTGTGGTTGGCTGTTTGGACTTCAGTCACACTTTGCTGTGTCATCTCCAGCCTTTCATCTACTACTACCCCTCACCTTCTCCAGAGGGTTGCTCTCAGTCATCAGCTGCATTATCAACTGATTCAGGCTGAATCAACTCTAGCAGCTGCTACAAACACTGAGTAAACATTTGGTAAGAGATTTAATTTTCCCAAGGATCATCCCGTGTACACCAGCCAAAGGAGGCATTTGATGTATCTCCACTTTACAGCTGATGTGCTCAGCAGGGCCAAGAGGGATAAGGGCACCCCAATACTATGGAAATCAATAGGATCTGGGCAGGGGTGTACTTCTGAGAACTTCAGGTTCTACTTTTAAAAGAATTTGGTGACTATTGTAGAATATGCCTTTTTTTCCCCCTTTGCCACATGATGAAATCCTCAGGGTACAAAGTACTGCCTCTCTTGAGACAATATATACATAGAAGAGATCTCCAGAGTTGGGGAAACAAAGACCTTTCTCTAGCTAAGTCAGATAATGGAAATGTGCTTTAAACACCTCTAGCCAAGACATGACCCTCCTGCTTCAGCACCAAGCTTTTTATCCTTGCTGCTAGGTTCCATTGCCCAATATTTCTGTTCAGAGAATATTTCCCATCCCAGGACAGTAAGGAAATGACAGCTTGTGTCCCAGGAAAGAGTGGGAAAAGCCTTGGCTATGTCAGGGTATCCAATCAAGTCTCTTCCTTGCCTCCAGTGGAGCAAGGACAAGATCCTGGGTCACTTGTGTGAGGTAGTAACTATACATATGTGAACACTGTCACCCAGCTGTCCCCAGTGCAGCGTGTATCAGCTCAAGGCTCAGAGCTGCTCTGCAGAATCAGGTAGCAGAAGGTACCAACCTAAGAGTTGTCTTTAGGACTTTGATGTAAAGCCTAACCAAAGCCTCAGCTGGAAGATATGAACAAGTTAGTGCCAACCAGCCAGAATGTAGTACCCTCAGGTCTAGACAGCAGCTGAGTAGCAATTCTGTCTGTTGTGTCCAGACTGTTGCAGCAGCCCTCTTGTTAGAGGGTAGAAATGAGCTGAGACACAGACTTCTTTTTTATCACAACATGAAAAAGGTCCTGGTCTATTCCTCTTTACAGCTCAGCCATCCTGACTCCGACTATTCACTGACTCTGGCTGCAGCAAGCTCCTACTGGAGGCTTCCCTTGCAGCCTCTGACTGCAGATATTAGTTTGCAGACTCTGAATGCAGACTCTTACCCAGCTAGACTGTGGCTGCAGGCTCTAACTGCAGACTCAGACATACCTCACAGCAGTGATTCTCTCTTCCCAGGATCCTTCTTCTTCATGAGCCTCTCATTCCTTCTTCCTCAGGTTCCTCCTCCTTCATGATTCTCCCCACCAGCTCACCCACTCCCTTTTATCACTTACCTTTATTGGCTATAGCTGTGACTCATCAGAGGTGAGGCTGAATTGGGTAATTACACAGCTGTTAATTATCAGAGACTAGCTCACCTGTATTCCCTTGTCCTACAACTACAATTACAAGTAATTACTAATTACTAATGTATCTAGTCCAGATCTGGCAAAGCATTTTAGCTAAGACCTATTATAGACTACTCTGCGACAGAGCTAGAATCAAAATCTGACCCCTCGACCTCCAGCCAAGTGCTTCAACCACATCAACACATTTGTTGTGCTATTTGCTCTCCCTTTTCATGAACTTTTCTGTATTTTTCATACCTAATTTGTCCCTGCTCATAAGGAAAAAAAAACCTACTCTCTTTCAAATGGAAATTGCAATGAACAAAAAACATATTCATGGTCCTCAAAGCCTTTCTTTTTTAAGTGTCTGTAAAACATGTCCTTTGGGTGTTTATTAATTACAAAGGTTGTGAGACAGGAATTTTAAGTACACTAACAAACTATTACAATGAATAATAATAATTATTATCATATTATTATAAGTGTCGTTATAAATTCTAAGTACACCAATAAATGTATTCAGTTACCTAGTCATACTGGGAATTTCATCCAAGCAGGGGTTTGTGCCATTAGATTACAGAAAAAGTTTTCTGAGACATGTGGAACAAGTCAATACTTCTGGGGCTTCAGCTGTAAGCAGAAGGGACCAGCAGATTCCCTAAATTAAACAAAGGTTGGTCATAGGCAGTCCAAAGGTAGAAAGAAGCTCAAGCAAACCAGGAAGAAACACAGAGATCTGCAGAACCTGAACATTTTGGATAGTGAAATGAACATCCAAAACTGGAGCCTGGACTTTATGTGCTCTTCACTACCTCGAGCCTTTAGGTAATGCATCCATATAAAGAGCCACAGTATTTGGTATTGAATCTAAATACCTCCTATCAGTCCTACAGATATTAACACAACTTCTTGTCACTTCCCTGGTGGCTGTCAACACGTTCAGAGTTGCATTTTCTGCATTTCCACGAGGAACAAGCATCATTATAACCTTTTCTATGATGTCTCACCAGGTCCTTTTCAAATCCCTCCTTCCCTCAAGGGTTAAACTGACTGCAACAAAGATCAGCTGCCAGTGGGGACAGCTTCATGTCTCCCTTCATGTCTCTACAGCAAAAGACATGTGTACATGCTGCTGCTTCATGTCCTTGCAGCCTTCTGTCTTGGGGACTCCCAATCTGTGCACCTACTTGTCCAAACTTGTTTGCTGTGGCAATTCCAAGCACCTTTTCCCTTCTCTTGGAAGAAAAACTCCTCACAAGTGCTGTTGCAGATGCTCTCCCTGTTCTTGCTGTCTACAACTCTTGGTATTTTCCATCTGTGCTATTTTGGCTACTTTGTCCAGTGTCTTTCCAGCTGGGTGGGGCTAAGCTATAAAAGGGATTTATCTTCCCTTATTCCTTGGCACAGAGCCTTGGGCTATACACAGCTCAGCTAAATCATTCCATGCATTCTTTTTGCTCTGTAGGAAGAGCATAATTCATTGCAAAGGTCTTTTTCACCATGCCCTCCTGCTACAGAAAATCACTGTTTTGCAGCTGCCTTGACTCACGTACCTTGGGATGAACTTATCTCCAAGCATCTTGTGCGCAGGAAGATTCCATGGCAGCACTGAACAATAAACAGCTGCTGAAAGTGTGTGCAATGGTCAAGCAGCACAGAAATGCTTTATGTTCAAAGACATTTCTACCCAGATCTTCCTCCTGCTGCCATTTTCCAGTTAGAAACACATGGTTTCACCCAACTGCTCAAATGTCAGAAATCGTGAAACATGCCTCAGTTGCCATTTAGTGGACCACAACCCAGCTCTGCCTTTTGCATTGCTGACTCTGGTAAACCCATGGTTTCTGACAAAGCAGACATGATCACACTGCATAAAACCCATGTCCCAAGCCACTCCAAGGACAGGACTAGCCACAGTTTTAGCTTTCCTCTACAGAAACTTGGGAAGCAATACAAACTCACACCGACTTCACATGCCAACTGTCTTTGAAAGAGAGTCTCAGGATTAAGAAGGGCATTTGCTTGATGTCTAACAGGCATCAAAAGTCACAACTACTGTACTAAAGGTGTTCACCCTAAAGAGAGGGGCCTAGCCTTAGGGTGGTGGCCATGGGGAATTCTATTTCTGTCTGCAGTGCAGAGCTGTTGGCACTATATACGGACACTGCTGGACTGCAGCTCCAGAGACCTGGACACTGTCCATCTGCAGCCTGACCTCCCCTGGGGCAGTGGTTCCCAGATCCTGGCTGGTCTGGCCACCCTGGGGACTCTCTCAGTTGCCCACGTGTTACCTGCTCACCAAATGGGAGGGAAGAGGAAGTCTCCAACCCAGCTTCAGCTTTTATATGGGTATTACCAAAAGTCGCCTTCCGTTTTCTGAATGGTCAGAACTGCATGTGAAATCCAAAACCTGCCCCCCATAGGTCCCTGTCCTTTCCAGAGAATTCTAAGGTCCTAGCAGAGAGATACTGCTTCAACCCATGACACCATCTCTCCTAACTTTATATATCAACACAGGCTTCTTTTTTTTCTTTGAGTCATACTCAAAAATCAGATGGTTTTCTTACCTCTGGCCTCTTCATGCTTATCCTAACTTTTTTTAGTTTGACTCTAAAAGTTTGGCTTTCACCTACAGTTGACATATTTGCTGTGTCCTAGACCTCTAAGAGAATCATACATAGACCTGGATGGCATGTTTTAGTTCCTGGCTATGTCCTGCTTGGGAGATTTTTCTCTGTACTTCCGTTCCCACACAGTATACAGAAGAATAAATCTTCTTTGCCCACTATTTTTAACTACTTGCTCTAGTTATGCCATTCAGGACATATTTGTAGAACATTTCACACAGCCCTGATCAGAGATGAAGTCATCAGACACTACCAGCAAAGATGACATTTTTAGGAAAATAAATTCTATTATCAATGAGGAATTCTCAGTGAAATAAGTTATTTGGGTGCAGAAATGCCTTCAGAAATACTGATAGTATGTATGTTACTACACTTAGGTAACTATATACAGTGTGTATATATATATATACTATACTATAGGTAGATAAACTATATTAAATATTGGACACCTATTCTTGCTGTTATATGGGGCTGGAGCAGAGAACATCAAACTCCAGAGGGTCTTTGTTATGAAGTTCACTAAAAGAAATCAAAATCCCCTGAGCAGCAGAAGAAGGCATTGCCAACAGCAGGCTGGATACACTGCAGATGTGTGAGTTCTTTTAACATCCTCTCCAAATCTTCAAGAGGAACAGTTAGCAATTCTGAGCCTGGGGATATTTTGGGACTATGTGTATTTGTACTTTATTTACTTCCATAATTTTTTTCCCATTCATAAGCTAATCACCTTCATGTGAAAAAAAAAAAACAAAAACAACCCAACAAAGACCCAGTGCAAACAATTATCACCCTAACAGTCAAGATTGTTTTCATTTACTCCTTTACAGCACAGACAAGTTGGGAAAGAAGTCTTAGTCATGAATCTGGTGCTGCAAAAAGGGAAATTCTTGGGGAGTGAATTAGCACAGCAATATTCCAACTTTTTTCCTTTTTTTTTTTTTTTTTTTTTTTTTTTTTTTTTTTAAATGAGTACTCTACAAGTCAGCATCAACTAAACTTTTTTTAATGATTTGTCATAATTTTATTCTCATCAGCACTTGACATAGGGTGATTCTCATCTGCATGGACTGAACTTGTATTGACTTTACCTTTCTGGTATCATGATGAGGTGACTTTTTACTGCAAAGGGAAAAAAGGACAAGACTTCACACCACCACCAGGCCCCTACCCGGGTGGGAATTGGTAGGACATGGTTTGAAACCTCATGATGGAGCAATCACCTTGAAGTCAGGTGACTCAGGTGTTTGATTTAATAGAATAGAATAGTTTGGGTTGGAAGGGACCTCAAAGATCATCCAGTTCCACCCCCTGCCATGGGCAGGGACATCTTCCACTAGACCAAGTTGCTCCAAGACTCAACTTGGAGCCCAACTTGGCCTTGAACATTTCCAGGGATGGGACAGCCACAGCTTCTCTGGGCAATCTGTGTCAGGACCTCACCACCCTCAAAGCCAAGAATTTCTTCGAATTTAAATCCCTCTCTTTCATTTCAAGCCGTTCCCCTTTGCCCTGTCAAAAGTCCCTCTCCACCCTTCTTGTAGTCTCTCTTTAGTATTTACCCATGGAAAATCCACATTTTTATCTGTCAGCTTGCCAGAGAAATTTGCCATGCTTTGTGTATGATGCATGCAGATGATACAATTGATATCCTATGAGTGGAAAACCTGACCCCAAATATCCTGCAATGTATGTTTTGTATTACTTTTTGTTCCCTAAGTTACTACTGCAGTTCTGAGTTCAAAAGAGCAATGGAGAAGATGGAATGCTCTTCCAGCTTTCTCCTGGAAAAGGAATAGGAACCTGACAAATACCTCATGGATTTGAGATGTGACACAAGTGAAATCTGCTCCAGAGATGGAACCCAAACTCCGCCTGGTCCTACTTTTGCTATGAGCTGTGAGTTTTATGAGAAAGCCAGTGGTAAGAGGATATTTTCATCTGGAGATGGTCCATTCAGTGGTCTCATGCATTTCAATAATGGTCAGGTGCCTACAAGAAAAATCATGACCCAGCTGATACTCCTCCAGGGCACCTTGCCCTTGCAAAAGACTGCTTGGAGCTGTTTTTTTTTTTTTTTTTCTTTTCATGGAGATAGTTCCAGCAGACATAGCAGGGAGAGCTGTGAGAGATGAGGTATTTTGCAATGTCTCTAGCTTGAAGCCACAAGAAACCTTGAAATGGCAAAAGGCTTTCTTCCACTGTAATAAGGTGGAAAAGACCCAACGAGAAGATTTTTCCTCATCTTGGGATGAGCTCTGCTCTTTGCTGGGGTGGTCCTGGCTGGATTCAGAGCAGGACAGGGAGCAATGTTCAAGTGTTCCTTGATTCCTTACGATACAATTTCTAAGGATTCAATACCAGCCTCTACACTCTGGGCACAGGAGAATTAACAAACTTTGTTACCGTTGGTTATCTTTCCTGGAGGTGCCTTTGCCACAACTTTTGTGATCAAATTCCTTGGTAAACCTATATTTTCCTGGAAAGGATCACAACTACCATGTTTCCCAATTCCCCAAAGCATTGGGGTTCACTTTACTTTAGAGTTCAGTTTAGTTTGCCTTCAGTTTGGAGACACAGTTCTGCTGAGTGAAATTTGCAGGCATGTGAGTCAAAACTGGGTTCCTATAACCATATTTAGGTTTTCTGAGAAATGTGAACTCATTCACAGGAGTGTCAAGAAGCTTTCTGTGGCCATGGAAAGAAGAGGTGCTCAGCACCTTTGAAATATTATCTGCCTTGAAGAGTCTAAATATAGGTCTAATTTGAGAATGTGGTTTAAAAATAAAGAAGATTCTGTGGATTTTCTTCCCTTGAATATCTATAGAATATAAAAATTCTACTGCAATACACTATGATATTCTTGTAATTTTGAATATTTTGCTTACCAAGAAGTTGTTTTTCAGTAGACTTAAGATATTTGTTCAAAATAAGTTTGATGTAATATCTATGTTGTCCCATTGCATTTTGGGAAAATTTCATTTTAAATTATTTTAAATCACTATTTTAAATATCTATCATGAATAAACTCCTGTGAACCTCTTTAAGATGCAAAGTAGGAGGATTTTTTTTTTTTGGTGTGTGTAATAAAACAAGAATAAAAAAGTTGTACCAATATAGGCACATGCCTTATGTCAGATTTCGAAAGCAGAGAACACAGTTCTGGTAAGATGTCATTTAACTGGAACATCTGATAAACTTCCACTGAATGACATGCATTTGCATTCTTAATTTAGTTACACATTCTGCCCTGTATTTTTGCTGAGAAATACTCAGAAGAGCAATGGGGTGATCTGAGATTAGAAAAAAAAAAACCCTACAAGAATCTTTCAGACTTTATCCCTGTCCTCAGCAGCAGCATGTGACAGGAGAATGTTGTCCCAGGGATGTCCCCCAGAGACTTGTACAGCACACTGACTGTGATCCAGGGCCATTATTTCCTGTGAGCACCAGGGATGGAGCCAGGAGAAGTATGAGGAGTATCAAGAAGGATTGCAGAGCCCTGGGTGTGGTGGTAAGAAACTTGTGAGTGTAGATAGTTCCTTACTGGGTGTTCCTGGTCAAAGGGAAGGAGTTTGAAAAGTCCAGTTGAATCAGGAGAATCCAGATCCTTACAGGACTATTGCCACAGCCAGGGATTCAGATATTTAAAATGTGGGACTTGCTTGGAGAAACCTGCTCTGCTGGGGACTGATGGGGTCCTTCTGTCAGAAAAGGGAAAAAGCAATTTTGGTTTTTTCCAAAAACCTGGGTGAGGAGGGCTGTAAACCAAAATTCCTGGGGAAAGAGAACCTCAATCCATCCCATTCCTACCAGTTTGATGTGAAGGCCAGCAGCACATTCCAAGAACCTGGAGAGGGATCACAGGTCAGCAGAAAGCTGTTAAATATTCAAGGATCATCTCTTCCAAGCTCAGGAGCAGTGCAGGCCAGCAAAGCTGAATTCAGACACAAACACCAGCAGGCCTACATGGATAAACAAGGAGTACCTGGACAAACTCAAACACACACACAAAAAGAAGCCTTCAGAGGACAGAAGCAAGGAAAGGTAACATGGGAGGAATGCAGAGTTGTCTCAGCAGCCAGGGATCAGGTTAGGAAAGCTAAAGCTCTAGTAGAATTAAATCTGGCCAGGGATGTCAAGGACAACAAGGAAAGCATCTAAAAGTATTTTGGTGATAAAAGAAAGACTAGGAAAAATGTATGCCTCTTCATAAGGACATGGGAGACTTGGTTACCCAGAATGTGGAGAAGGCTAAAACACAAAAGGATGTTTTGTCTTGGTCTTCACTGGCAAGCGCTCCAGCAGAGAGGAGGCCACAAGGGTGCTCCAAGGATTAGAGCTCCTCTGCTCTGGAGGAGGGCTGAGGGTGTTCAGCCTGGAGAAGAGAAGGCTCCAGGGAGACCTCAGAGCCCCTGCCAGTGCATAAAGGGCCTCCAAAAGAGCTGGAGAGGGACTTTGGACAAGGACCTGGAGGGACAAGACAAGGGGGAATGGTTTCCCACTGCCAGAGGGCAACTTTAGATGGGATATTGGGCATAAATTCTTGGCTATGAGGATGTTGAGGCCCTGGCACAGGTTGCCCAGAGAAACTATGTCAGCCCCATCCCTAGAAATGTTCAAAGTCAGGCTGGACAGTTCTTAAAGCAACCTGGTCTAATGGAAGGTGTCCCTGCCCAAGGCAGGGCATTGGAACTGGATGATCAGTAAGGTTTCTTGCAACCTAAATCATTCTGTGACTCCATCACTTTGTATTTATCTGGAGATGTGGGTTTTGAACTCCAGGCAATGCTTTCTCTCTACTGGACCAACAAATCAAAAGAAACGTGGCTAACTTACCATTATTGCTTATTGGAATCCCATTAAAATTATTCAACAGCCATTTATTTCTCCCCAGTTATTCTCTTGTATGGTCCTGTTATCAGTCAAGAAGAATTAAAAAATGATGCATAAATTTAATTATCTCATTTTATAATCAGCTATAGAATTCAACTATTTTTTATAAAAATAAATGGGACTTCTATTGCAGGTGAGTGTTTTCAAAGGATACCTGCTGATTTTCTGAGCATGTGTATTATCTTCAGTGTGATGACATGTTGTCTGAGGCTTAGATATTTTAAGTCAAATTAACACATGATTTACAATTTGCATCACTTTTTCCAAATAACCATGGAAAGTCCCCAGCTGTGAAAGTTTCACCAAAAACAGTGATGAACTGGTATTTGGCAAGAAACCCTACAGACCATTTAAAAATATTCAACTCAAAAGAAAAGTTTAGGGGGGAGGAATGTGTGGTTTAAAATTATTAATCAGCTTACACCGTCCCCTCCCTGTAATTCCAGAGTCTTGCTGCACAGTTTGCTACATCCTTAAGAAAAACCTTATGTGGTGACAGACTCATGCATACAGAGGGATCACACCACACACTACAGCCATGATGCTACATCCTGGGCCTCATGCAGAGTGGGCTAGAGGTGATGGAAACACTGTGCTTGCCACCTAGTATTTCTAAGATGCACATTCTAGAGCCTATCATCACTCACAGGGGCTTGGGAAGAGAGCTCCCATCTCTGCTCCTCTCACTCACATCAAGCTGAGTCAAAATTGCTGGTCATCAGCTCCAAGGCATCCAGTATCCTTTTCCTGGTGTCTGAAAGCTTCTAGCTCCTCAGAGCAAATCCAAGCAGAGCTCTTTAAGTTGTCCATCAACTGCAGACCTGTGCAGTGTGATCTACTATGATTGAACACATCGCTGTGTCAGGTGATGTGTCCTTAGGCTCCCTCCCATCCCTTCCCCTCAAGGATGACCTGTACCCAGGCATTATCCCAAAACACTGTTGACACCCTTATCCATCACCATGAGATAAGAATACATGGTGTGGCTCCAGCAGGACAACAGAGTTAGGATCAAACCAAGCATTGCATCAAGCCCTGCAGATTAGAGTGTCTTTACTTCATACAAATCACACGTACCTCCAAGGAATTACAGTGGCACCAAAAAGGCAAGTAACAAAGTGAGCTGTAACTGGCTGAAGGTGAAATATGAAAAAAAAAATTCCTTAAAAGAGGAAGAAGCAGGCAAAAATCTTGTGCCAAGTTGTTGCAACAAATGTGTCTGGCCTTGCTTTGAGCAATCTTTGCCAATTTGAGGTGAAATTGTCAATTGCTTCCTTGAGTGACTTGCTCTCTTCTGGCCTTGTGGTGGGAGCACACCCCGGGAAAATTAAAGAAGGAACAATTTTATTTTCATTATTCCAAAGACTTGCACAAGATGATTTATCTTGACAGCAACAAATTCTTGGGAAGAAACTACCACTCACTGACACCTCCTACTGCAGATGCATCCCAGATTTCCAGTCCCCTCACAGTTTGAATGGCAGAAGATCTCTCCTAGGCAAAAGAATTCAGCTTAGGACATCACAGTGTCCTTTGTTTAACCTTTTAATGCTCTGTAGGCTCCTACCTGATAGGTTCTGCTTATCAGATAACTCCTAGATAGAAATGGTGTTTCTTTATGTTCAGTTTCAAACGAATTTGGAACACCATCTTAAGGAACCTGACGTCTCTGCAAAGCTTAATGGGACTCCATCCCATGCTCAAGGTTTCAAAACCCCTTAAAGGTCTTGGGAATGAAGAGTTTAAGTGTTTATTGCATTCAGACCTGTAAATCTGTGAGCTTCATAAGCAGTTAATTTTGTGTGATGCTGCAATATTCCGCTTTAGCCCCGTTTTTGTGAACAAGACCAAATTTCCACCAGACATAGGAATGAGATGTTCTCACAACAGGTTTGCAAGCAAGTACTGATGAAAGTAACTACAATGAAAGCGCTTTCAGGATGCAAAGGTCACTAGGTAGGAGTGAGAGCAGGAGATGATGTCAGGCTAAGGCAGAGGAAATGAAATAATGGAAGCAGTCTATGCAATCGAGACCTTGCTGCTGGAGGAAACATTGCATCATATCTCCTAGTGCCATCACTTGTGGTGGCATGAGCAGGTCTGGGGGACTTTTTACCCTCCAGATCTGCAGGCAGGGGGATCATGGTGACTGAGACCAGCTTAGACTCATACAAACCTCTACCCACGCACGAAGGCAGAAGTGGGTTTTCAGGTATGTCTTGCCCTTCTCAGAAATTACGATCACAAATTAGGGGAAGATAACTTGACATAGTTCGAAACCTTCTTAGGCCACAAGTCCTCAGTAGCTAATTACAGCTAAGACAACTTTGAAAACATCTGGGTTACCAAAACACGTGTCTGTCACCAAATACCAAACACTGGACTCAGACAACTGAATTCATGGGGAATATGAGCAGCAAAGGACCTCTACTGTGAGTCAATCCCCTCCAGCTGTAAATCTGGGCTAGTCCCCTGGCAAAGCAGCTTTTATCCTCCTCAGCATTCCTTTGAGAGCATTACACTAAGGGAACAATCATCTTGCCATTATTCTTCAGCACCTTTGCCTTCACTCTGAATGTTAATGCAGACTAGAGGTGCAGACTGGGGTGTTTTGAAGACTGAAGTCCCTTAGCAAATTCCCTCCGCTGCTGTAAAACAAGAAAGAACATAAACTTGGTATAATCACACAGACATTTCATCACAGATAGTGTGAGTCCTCTTGGGGACTTCCTGATTTTTGGATAAAGAAACCCGTTCTTTTAATTTGGGTGGGATTCAAGGGTAGTGTGAGAGATGGGTGTGGATTAGGCATAAAAGAAATTATGGAGTTTGTAAGATTTAGCCTGGGAGACAGTTTTGTGTCCTATATTGAAGTTAATCCCACAAGATATAAATAATGGAAATTTCACAAGGTCAGAGGGGTGGATTGCACTTGGTTACATCTGAGCTGGACCAGAAAACAAAGTCTAGGTTTAAATAAACAACTTAAAACTACGGAGAGAGTCACACACTGCAACTCTGACGTCCTGACCCCTCAGTGACACCCTCTTCTGCTATCAGACAGACTTAGTGGTGCCTTTAGATAGACATTAACTTGGACACAGGGAGAGATGTCTGCCAACCCTATTATGAAGCCAAAGAACTGGCTTCAGAGCCTCATTTTCCTTGCCCCTACAAGTGCAGGTTCTGTTAAATCACTGTGCAAATTATAGATGGGCTGAAGTCTCGGGAGGATTTATTAAGATTCATTATTTTATTAGTTCTGTTTATCTTTCTGCTCCATGATGACAGCTGAAGTAATCCCAGACTTTTATGAATAAACTCACCTGTGTGATTTTCACCTGTGTTTAGTTAAAGACCACGAGGTCCAACACTTTCCACACACACAGCTTTGTCAGGGGAATCATACACCATGCATTGGTGCTGGAAATTATATCATCAACATTTAGTGCTTGTTTGGTGCCCAGTGAAGCTGGTGGAAACTTATAAATGCTGGCAGCAAATAAGGAAAACAGTCCATTATTTTTAGTTCTGCCAAAATCTCAGCTGAAGGTTTGTCAAGAGGTCACCAGCCACCTTTCATCACAAACTTGCTGACTCTGAACTCGTGCTGTTTGTTTGTTTGATTTTCCTAAGTGTCTGATAATCCACATGAAAGAGTCAAACAGAGTGTTACTGAACAAGTTTCAACTTTGCAAAGAGAAGCAGTAGGAAAAAAAACACCCAAAACCCCAAAACCTCCTCAATAAATCTCCAGTTAAAATGTTGCATCTGAGCAAACTACTGGCATCAGTTTCTGCTCTGGGCTGAAACTTTGTCCATCCCCCAGGGAGCCTTTGAGCCAAAGTCGTTTTTAGCCAAGTACAGTTTCTTCAGGAAGGTCAAGCCCTTAACCTCCAATCTTTTTTTTGCTGGCAGCCCAGAGCCTGAATATTTTGGGACAGATGTTCAGGGCTGTGGATCACTTAAAAAACAGGAGGACCTGTTTGCCTTTCTTGGAGTTAGCCTGAAAGATATTATTCAAAGCTCTTTGCTGCATGATGGATTTTTCATTTTAGTTTTAAATTTAAAGATCTGCTACCTATTTTCTTGTTGCTTGTGAAAGAAACCACAAATAAATTTTCTCTTCACCTATATATATGTATGTAACAGTGGTCCTGTATGGAACACTAAAGAGAAAAGAGCATGTAACAACCACAAGATATTTGAAATATTCCAAGCAAGTGAAAAACCCTCATAACCTTCATCCAGGAGACACTGGCTAACAATTTGTGCTACAAAACTTGTCCTTTCACCCAACTGCTGTCCTGTGCAGGTTGTATGGGTGCATCAAGATACTGTTTCTAACAATCTCCTTGGGGACAAAAAAGCAGAACAATTTACATCCTGAACGAAGCAAAGATCCAAAAGAAAATTACACTTCTAAGTGTAAGTTAGTTAAAGCCTGGATGCCCAAACTTGCTCCCCAAATCCATACCTGGAAAATTGTGGAAGGAAAAGGGATTTTTGCAGAAATTAAGTGCATCCTGAAATGGCTGGAGTGTGAGATGGACATCAGGGAACAGCAATAGTAGGAACAGGCAGCATTTCTTGCTCCTAAATGTGTGTAGGAAGGACACCTAGCTGCACCCTTTCCTCTACTCTTCCTCTGCTGGTTTCCTCAGCAAGAAAACCTGCATGCATGTGTGAGGAAGGAGTTAAAGTGCCTTCCAGCAGGGCTCTGGTTGAGATGGTTGGCCCCAAGTTTAGATACTTCAGTAGACAATCAACTCAGATGAAGCAAGGGATCCTCTGCGTTTAATTTCCTATTAAGTTTCTGTAATAAATGTATCTCCTCAGTTTTTCAAGAACATCAGATGAACTTACAAGAGGTTTTTGGTTTCTTTCTTGTACTTGGGTACCCATCTTCCAACTGACCTGTACCCAACACATGTGCCTTACTCAGGTTTTGTGTCTGGCTTCCACTAAGACCAATGAGCACTGTTCTATCAGAGGGTTGCTTGGGTGATGCCAGAGATGTTAAGATTGCTTTGTCCTTGGCAAGACAATTCCCTGAGAGAAACAAAACAAAAGGAGCAATACCATTGTAAGGAAATAAATGTTCCC
Organism: Sylvia atricapilla; assembly: GCF_009819655.1. Taxonomy (NCBI): domain Eukaryota; kingdom Metazoa; phylum Chordata; class Aves; order Passeriformes; family Sylviidae; genus Sylvia; species Sylvia atricapilla. Next base: position 1,598,139 of record NC_089141.1, read on the forward strand.
ATTGGCAAAAAGTTAATTGTTGTAAGTAGTTTCCAAAGGTTATGTGTTAAAAGTTGTAAGTAATATTTCTGAAAGTCCTGTGTTAAAGGTTGTAAAGGTAACTGATTCTGAAGGCTATGTGTTTAAAGTTAAAAAGTTGTAAGACAGTTCTAAAGGATGACATCACATAATCACTGTCAGTGCTCTGAGCCCGGATTGGTGAACGCAATGGACCAATCCTTCAATGCCCTGGAAAATGATTGGTCCAGGATGATCCTGGCCAATCAGACACCAGATGATGAACCAATCAGAGAGAGGATCCTGAGCACACCAATCAAGTGGGAGCACGAGAGGATAAAAGGAACTATGAGTCTTCTCCAGCGGAACTTTGTGTCCTAAGGAACATTCAGTGTTTTTACACTGTTACTTTGTATTTTTTTCTGGCTTGTCCAGTGGTGCCTGGGCTTATCTCAGGCTCCTGTCCTTCGTGGTTATATGTTGGAGTCCAGGACATCCCCTTGGATGACCTGGGACCTGAAGAAGGGAATTTGAGCCCTGGACAGGGGGGTGTGGAGCTGGTTCAGGGGGTTCAGAGACCTTGGCACAGAGCCCAGGAAAACACCAGGTTTGATTTTAATCCATGGGAAAAGCTTCCAACACTGCAAAAGGAATTACAAACCACCAGGATGTGAAAACAGTAGTTTAGTACAGTAGATGATACAGAATTCAGTAGTTTTAGAGTTTATAGAATAGAAGTAAATGGGGACAAGATGGTGCAATTTGGGTGGTACCTCATGTACTTCTTCTTCCTCGCCCTCCATCTTTTGGGGTGGTGATGGCACAAAGGAGTTAGAGTGGATTGGATCAAAGTAGAAATGACACTTTTAGTGTGGGCACTGGGCATTGGAACAAAATAGTAAATAACCAATAAGTAGTTATCTGTATAAATGTTAGGGGACATCCCATCGTGGGCAGTCACCTCGTGTCCCAGCTGCTGTCCAGACCTCGGCTGGGAGCAGAGAAAATTTTGAGATATCAAATAATAAACACCATGAGAAACCTGAAAACAAACCTTGAGGACTCTGCTTTTTTCATACCAATGCGACTCAGGGCTTTTAGAGGGCCAAGGACTTCAAACCACCTAAATCTGGGCTGAGGAAACCCTCCTTGAGAGTTATACAAATAAACAAGGTGCCTTTTTTTCTGTTCCATCAAGTCCCTGCCTCATTTATTACACTAACTTTCAGCACATGCCATAAGTGCAGGCTGTTCCCCACAATGCCAGTGAATCAGTGGCAAACCCAGAAAACAAACTTAGTATCTGAGTCTTTAACCTGGTGTCTCCAGCAAACAAACAAACACTAAAAAAAACCAAATAAACAAAAGAAACCCACCCCAAAATAAGGTAAGAATTTCTGGTAACTTTTGCCTGGAAATGTGGCTGAAGTAGCTGTGGATAAGGGGTAAGAACACAGACACAAAACAGACTCACTGTCCTGGTATTAGTTGGCAAGAATTGTCTAGCAACTCAATCTAAACTGCTGCAAGGATGGGGAGATGGGAAGGGAGCCTGAACACATATCAAAGAGGAATTTCTATCACATGCTACGCTTCACATGTAATGTTTTCTCCCCAACCTACTCACACTGTAGGTTTGTGATTTTAATCTGTTTATTTTTAGTAGGAAGTATAAGCTCCTAGATGATATTTTAGGCAGGGAGATGTAATTGTATATGTGTGCTAATTGTTCTTTATGTTTCTCAGTCTTATTGATTTGGACTAACTCCTGCACAATCCAGGAGAATAGGTTGTTTGGCTACTCTCACAAACACTCCCTGCTAGTACTCTGCAAATTGCTCAGGGTGGAGGTTTCCACACCTCCCACATGCCCCTCCTGTTCTCTGCTGAAAACGTTGGAGCTGTTGGAAGTCACCAAGTAGGTCTTCAGAGAGAATCCTGTTTGTCTGCAGGATGAATGGAGGAGGGATTATGGCCATTGCAGGTTGTCCCTACACTACACTGCCAAATGGCAGCCACCAAGACAGTGACATGAGACACAGGCTCTGCTATTGCTCTGCCTTTGCTGCAAGAAGTGATGAAATCAGCTATACCAGCATAGAAAACTGCCTGTGAGCTTTGTCCATCTTGCTAAACTACCTGATGACTTACATCTTGCTGCCTCTGACATGTCAGTGAAGATGCTCAGGCTGCTAAGAAAGTCTTTCACCTCATGCCTGTGTTGTAGGTCTGCAGTCACTCAAGCAGTTGTGCAAGCACTTGGCCCCAGTTCCAAGTTCCACAAGCAGCACAGAATTCCTCAGTCATGCACAGGTATCTTCCAGGACATCCTGACATGGGAACACTTGTTGAGGAAAACTTTATAACCTGGTAAATTGGCACTGAACTTGGAATCTTTACACAGCCCTCCCCTATTTGTTCCCTATTTCATTCTGACTTCCTGAGTTAAAAGCTCTTTAGGTAAATATCAGATTTTTTATAAACACTCAAGTTCAATTGCAGATGATGGTTTGGGTAACATCATCAAATAAAACACAGTATAAATAATGCCAAAAACCATAGTGCAAATAGGTAAACAAACTATATGGTCTTGTAAAATGACTTGTTTTTGATTAAAACCAAGAATAAAAAGGCAGACTAGAGTTTAGTCTTCAAATGGCCGAGGTCAGTTTGGATTAGCTGAAGACCTCTCAACCAAAGTGTTAACATGCTTCATTTAATTTACTTTCTAGACCGTAAATCAAACTGAAATTAATCACCACCACCCCAAGCAAGCAATCTCCTCTAATTACCTTGTAATGACAATACATCTTTGTAATATTGCATATGCTCAGGGTTATCTTATAAACAGGATGTAAGTGAACGTCTATTAAAAGAATTAACTGGATTACTGCAGTTGCCAAATATTATTACAAGTTTCATCATACTATGTGCTTTAAGGCCAACATATAAAACACCAGCTGCTGTTAGAGGAGTTTGTTTTTCTACTAATAATCAAATTTTGGCTTGTGAAAGGCTTTTGTTTTTCTACTTTTTTTTTTTTTTTTTTTTTTTTGCCTGGGAATTGTTGTACCAAGGCTCTAGAATTAATGAGCAATTAATCACAGGTACTGACTTTCCTGTTTTAACACTTCAGCAACTTTTCACCAAAGCACAGTGACAACACACACCCCTCCTCCAACCCCATCCAAGATGACTAACCATCTCTGCATGCCACTCATAGCTTTTAATGTCTCAAGGTACCACCAAGTTTTCCTCATTTTTCTTTTTTTTTTCTTTCCCCACAGTTTAAATGCTTAACATTCCAATGCAATCCTCAATTCATTGCCAGTATCAGATACAAGGCCACTAGACTTCAACCTGCAGCATCTGTGGTGATTGGAGAGAAAAGACTGCAAATTTTAAAAGTACCATACCCCTTGTAAATCCCAGTTAATCATCCTTAATCTTACCATTGATTTTTTTCTTTCTTTTTCTTTTTTCTTCTGTCAGAGTATCAAGGTCCTGGCACAGGTTGCTCAGAGAAGCTGTGGTTGCCTCACCTGTGGAAGTGTTCCAGGCCAAGTTGGACAGGACTTGGGGCAACCTGATCTAGTGGAAGGTGTCCATGCTCATGGCTGGAGGGTGGAACTAGATGAGTTTTAAGGTCCATTCCAACACAAATCATTTGAGGATGATACTCTGCCTCTATACCAGACTGAAACATCCCAACAACGAGTTCTTCTTGCAAAGGAACCCATAAATACACCTAAAGGTACTTCTTCCCTAACTTTCCCTTTGATAAGCTATGTTAAGCTCTAAATTTATCATAAGGTTAAGTGTTTCTTTTCTACTGGAAGAAAACAGATTCAAAGATTCTCAGGACACTTTGAGTAGGGGAAAAACCCAGTCCACAGTGTGAAAGGAAACCATGCACAGGCTGTCAGCAAACATTCTTCATGGTTTACTTCAAAACTTAGGGAAAAGGAGCTGAGCATAGACACACAGGTGCTAAACATACCTTTTCTTCCAATACAGGCAAATCCCAGAGCAGTATTTTTCTAGTTCATTGTCCTAAATTATGATCAGTCTTCTCTGGATTGAATGCTGCCAAGCTGAAATCATCTGCCTTTGTGTGCTCCTTTGGGGATGCACAACCACCTTCACCTGTGAAATCATTAGACTTCAGAACTATTTCTGCATTAGAAAGAAAAGCATATATTCTTAATTCAAGATTTTTTTAGAAGGCTTTGGATAGGTGTGGGTTGTTTGTTGGGGTTTTTTTTGTTTGTTTTGGTATTTTTTAAAATCCCATTGATTACGTCATGTGTTCTGTTCAAAGGGCCCTTTTTCTCTTTTGCCCTGAAATTTCAAGAGCTTGTTTTGTCATTGGGAGAAATACTGAGACTGAAAACACAGTCACTGCAATGCTTTCATCTTTCCAGAAAACATGCAGTCTTCTGTGATTCCCTGCATCTTTAAAGCACACATTAATTCCCCCTAGTTTCAGTACTTCCTCTAACTTCAGTTCACTTTCTTAGCATCCTTTTTTGAAAATTCCTGTGTTACTGCAGGACCAGAGAACGTTCATTAAACTGCTGAATTCAAAGTGACTCAATAATGGCATTTCACTTGCTCTACAATTTATCCACAGCTTTCTGTTAAGATACAATCCTATTGCCTGTGAATCCCCAGTACCAAAAATTATCACCACCCTGCCTACTCTTTCTTCTATTCCAAGAAGGGAAAATCAAATTAATTTCAGGAATGAAGATGCAGCTTATGAGGGACATGGGATATGCAAATACTATTTTACATACTGATGTTTTATTTTCAGCAGCTTAGCTGATATTTATAGGGCTGTGAGAAGTGGATACATGGCTGCAGGGGGATGAAGTATCCCTAGAGCTGGTAGGAAAAAGCTGCACATCTGCCATGGGGGACAAAAGAACAGGCAGTGACGCCTGGAGTTCATGCAGAGGGAAGAGGGTCAAATGCTCCAAGCACCTTGTCTTACTGCCATTATCAAAAATCAAGTAAAAAACCCCCACATTATAGCTTATCTTATCTATTTCTTATTTGTAAAGGTATTAACTGGCTGAAGTGCTGAAACAGACAAATTCAATGAAAGAATCTGAAGAAAAACAAGTTGAAATTTGGGAAAGCAGCAAGAGAATAACGTCAATAATGAAGGCACTGATTACCAAAGTTCCTTCTAAATTTCTTACATTACCCCTAGACATCCCCACCAAGTGCTTCAACTTGCCTACCTTCATTCAATCACTCCTCATAGCAACATGAAAAGCTTTGAGGTGTTAAAAAAATCTCCTGTCTTCAAAGAACTGTCAAATAGTCCACTGCAGTTGTCTTTGCTCCAGTCACCACTGAAGAGGCAAATAAAGTCTTACATAAAACATCAGAATAAATTGGACCAGAAGTCAACAATATAGTGAATGCATTAGGTGTTGAATTCACCTTAGGCCATATCTTGGTATCTATTTTTAGATAGATATACCAAAAAGAGTATATACCTTCACCTAAAAGTGAAACTATAACTTAGGGCAATGTTGTCAGTCATAAGCACTAAAGAAAAATCTTGCTCTCTCTTATATTTTCATAGCCTTCCAGTCCCAGATATGCCAGGGACACTCAAAGCACTGTGAGAGCCCAGGGGACAAAGAAAACCTGATACAAGCCAGAAGAACTCTGTGTGATACCTGCTTTGGCCCTTCAAAACTGGGTATGGAAATCCTGACCATTCCTCATGCTGACTTTGTAAAGCACAACAGACTGTCCACTGCTGATAACATCAGTGTTAAGCCACTTTTTGTCATTCAGTAGCAATGTGGAACTTTCACAACTTAAGAGCATAACTTCTTCACTTTTGCTGACTGCTGTGATTTCAGTAAAACAAGAGTCAAATCTCCTGATCAAAACTTACCTACAGTGACATACTGGCAGGGTTATTATTTAACTGAAGAAAGAAATGTGGAATGCTTCATTTATAACATATTATTCTCTTCAATCCTGAGCACTATGGACAGCAGAACTTATTCCAATACAACACAAAAATAATTTGTTTCATAACCCACTATTCCACTATTTGCATGTCAAATAAAATCTGGACATTTCTCCACAATTATAAACGACATTATTTTGGAAATAATGTTGATGGAAAAAGAAAACAGAAGGAAAAAAGAAGTATAGAAGGTCCTAGTGACTTAGTTTATGGGATAACTAAATCAGAGAAAACCAAGAGCCCCCTCTAGGGGTTACTCTAAGTCCTAACATAGGTGGATACTCAGGACAGGGAAGATAAATGGTTTTTAGGGTTTGTATTTTTCAGTGTGAATTACTCCAATTGGAATTTAACCTTAACTACAATATCAACAGTAAAATGACAGCATAAGAAAAAGACTGACACAAAAAGCTGTATTAGACTTTGGATGAAATCTACTTACAGTACTTCAGCACCAAAACGTGGGCAGTTAGGCTTATACATGTATATACAATTAAATGATATGTCAAAGTCATAAAATGCTTAGTTATTTATAATGAAATCTATACAAAATAGTTAAAAACATGGTTTTATATACATTTTGGAAAAAAAAATTGTATTGTCTTGGTTACCAGAATGTATTAAAACTGGTTTTCTTGTCCCATCTGAACCCAAACTGCTCTCTGTGACCTATAACTATCACAAAACCCCAATGTATTGCTTCAACAAGCCAAGGCATAAGGCTAATTTTGGAAACATACCACTGTGTACCCATTTAAGCTTTTAAACTCCCCAAATGGTCAACTTGAAAAACAGCATGTAAGAGTAAAATACAGGTTTTTAAAAGTCTTAGCTCACTTCTAAATTCTCAAGTTCAACTTGGAAAGATGTTGAACTGTTTATCCCCAATTTTGAAAAACTGATTAATAGCAAAATAGACCTCCTTCTCCCTGTTTTTTTCTAGAATTAATACAACTGCCTGTTTCACAGGAAGTTTCTCAACAACTTTTCTCACTCTAAATTTTATATTTAAATAAATAAGCAAAGGTTAACTAGAGTAGATGAGCATTTTGCATGCTTATGGCACAAAGAAATGCCTCATCTACCATTACCCTACTTCTTGTAAAGCATGGAAACAAAACTTCACTAGCAAATCCACTCTGCTACCAGTTAGTGGTTTTGTTTATTTCCAAACATTCACCAGCAAGAATTTTTTAAAAAAATATTTTAAGCTTCTGAAAAAAATCTAAGTGAGCATGAGTGCAAGAAAGCTAACCAATTCCAAAATTCCTGGGGCTTTTCCAGCACTGTCTGGGATATTTTTTCTCTCACATGCTATTTGAAAATAAAAATACTTATTGAATTTTTTAATGGTGTTTTGCTCAACAGCTAAAAAGATACAGCAAAAGAATGATCCCTTTTGACTTTAAGCTGTTTCAGTATCTGGGCAAGGGCTCCAGTAGCACAAGCTGTAGAATTCATTGCAGATTTGTTTTTGAACAGGAGTACATTCCACTGTCACACCTTTACTAAATCTTGGTACCTACATCTTCTCTCCTTTTTTTTTTTTTTTTCCCCAAAACAATTTGTAAGATGCAGCTTTTGCAATGCTGTCTTGTTAAAACATACTGATGCTTCAAGAGTCTAATGAACAATTCTAACAGGCAAAGTGCTCTAAGACATCACAACAGAAGGGCATCTCGGATGCTCAAAATCCCAAGACATTTTAAAGTGCACTCCAGTGTCCCTATTCCTTAGGATTGTTCAGCAGAACTTTGAGAGGGGCTGGGCTCAGTGCCATCCTCAGTGCTACTGTCCACATCTTGCTCCATTGCTGTCTCCTCATCATCGAGGCGTTGACTGGTGAAGTTGTTGAGCTCCAGCAGCCCGCTGGGTTCCACCACCACATTGGAGCTGGAGTGACATGAAGGGATGGAATAGTGAGGGAGAGTCTGAAAGAAAATATTTTAAGTTTAATGAACAATTTTGAAGGTCAAGGCAGCTGTGCAAGCACAGAGATTTGTGGAAAAGGGATGACTTGGTTTCCAAGGGCAATTTCCCCTAACTAAGGCTTCAAAGCTCCCTTTCACTGGATTGGGTTGTGAAAGGTAAAATTTGAATGATCTTGCTCCCCAGGCAGCGATCTTGGCCTTGGATCTTCCCTAAAGGTCTGTGACAGCATAACCAATGCCCATCATCCACCATTCTGCAAACCCAAAGCAGAGGTAATATTTTCTTCAGCCTGATCTTTTTCACACCAGACGTGCTGCTCAAAGAATAACCTGAGTTAAAATGACTCACAAGGAGCATGGAGTCCAGGAGCACACCAAGAATCCCACCAGGCAGTGCATTGTCCAAGCACTCCAGGAGGACTATGTTTTTTGTATACAACAGAGTTCAAGCCCTGGCCCTGCTTAGAGCTGCAGCTCAGAGGCTGAGGAAACACAGTAACTATTTATTTCCAAAATTATTATTATGGTTATTGTATTATTTATTTTTTGCTTACACTTCTATAGGTTAGAAGCTAAATCTGACTTTATACGAAATTCTGGCACATTATTTGATTTTTGAAACAGCTTGTAGCATGCCACAGTGATAAATGGCACCAATTCTCAAGAGATACAGGTTTGAAGTAAAACAGAAATCTGTTCTTGTCTATTCAGGGAGGACTAAAAATGAATACAGAGCTGGTAATTTCTACAGAAGAGAAATTAGCCCCAGTAAAGACTTCACAAAATAGCATGAAAAATTTGAACCCTCTGTCCACAAATAGCTTCCCACATCAGAAGTACTTTCACTCTAACACAAGTATGATACATATTAGAACAATTTCAATCCACATTACCATTTGTGTGAACATATGCCATGCCAACTTGTCTACAAAGATTCACATTAGACCACTTGGAAGACTTAAATATCTCCTTAGTTGACATTCTGACAACTTATTGCAACACAAACCATCATGTTTCAGGCAGCAGAATCAATGAAAATATCAAGCAGAGCAGTTAAATAATGTTCAAAACATTTAGACTAACTTAGAAGTGGTCTTATCCTAACTGAAGTTAAAAAGCTTTCTTCTGATTTCAGACCTTATTAGCTGAACTTTCCTAGTAAGCACAACCCTACTACATCATTAATTTTATATTCAGAAGCAACATTAATAAGAGATAATAAAAAAAGATTCTAGAACATAACTCCATACTAAGTGTTGAAGCAGTTTTAGGCATCGCAAATGAAAGTACTTTGCAAAAAGAGAAGAGTTTGGTTGTTTTCTTAACAGAAGAAGAAGGCACTGAGGACACAGTGAATGATACAGTACTAGAGAAACCTGAGCCCTATTAAGAATTACACTTCAACGTAGCAATTAATTACCATCTAAGAGCAGAAAACCTGGGGAATCAACCTGCAAGTACTCCAACACCATTCAGTGACTATCACTGCATCAGACACTATCAGTGTCTGGTTTGCTCAATCTTTGCCTCATTTCCTCAGCCTCCTCTTACCTGGACAACGATTTCTGACGAGCTCTCTTCGGCTTTCTTTTGCGCTATATTCTGAACGTGTACCAACTGGTTGGTTGTGGGTACTCCTCGTGCATCACCTTTCCTCTCTGGCAAAGCAGGCCCAAGGGCAGGAGGACTGGAGCTGGATTCTGTATGTGTCTGTTGCCGGGGGATGGAAGGTGCCATCACTCCTACTGCAGCCACCCTCGGGCCCTGGGTACAAGGTGACGACTCTGCTTCATTAGCAGGTTTATTAGTGGACGTGGCCTTGTTTGGGGGATCCACTATGGGATGTTCTATGTTTGCATCAATCTGAGCTTCCACCACAGACACTCTCAATATATCTGCTACTGATGTCTCCGTGGATGCCTGCATGGGAAATAGGCTGGTAACCAGCAATGCCAGTTTGGGCACAGAGCTGCCACCTGCTACCTTTGAAACAAAAGGAGCCTCGTGCCCCCCTCAAAAAGTTAGCTCTCTAACAGTGGATCCTTGCATTACAGTTAGATGTTGCACCTGAAAATCAAATTTTTTGTTGTGCATATTACAGTTAATTTTTTTTTTTTTGTTGAAATCCTCATCAATATTTCCAAGGACAGAATGGCACAAACAACATACTTGCTACTAAGGAAGACAATTGAAACTCAGTGTTTTAACAAAGGAGTTAGCAATGAGAAGGCAACAGTTAATTGAAGCCTGGGGAAAAGCAGCTTTTTAGGCTGCTAGATAAGGATTGTAGCAGTAGCCTAATTTTCCTTTGGGATTTACAGCCCTCTGGTGTGTTTGCTAGTTTTAACATCTATTCTTGAAAAGGCCAAAAAGTTTTGTACTTTTCTGGAGCTAGTTAAAAATACATTTTTTCCCATCTTCCTCAGTCTCTGCCTTTTTCCCTCCCAAGGAAAATCAAATTACTCCTGTACATGAAAGCCATATAACTTCAGGAAGATGTAAAGGAAGAGGAACAATGGAGAGCGTTAGGAGACTGCACTGTATTCATCTTTATTTCTACAGAAATAAAAAGTGCTACGGGAATGGAAATCACTAACGTGTCATCATCTATAAAAATTAAAAGAAAATAACTAGGGACAAATCCCACGCACCAGCGGTGGCTGAAATCATTAAAAAACTGTCCAACAAAACACATTTGCGAGCTCTACGGCTTTTTCCTCTAGAACATGTGCTTCTCTCTCTCCTAGTGTCAACCTTCTGCTGGGGGAATTACTACCAGCAGAACGAGGGGATTCTCTCTTTGCCAGGACAAAACACTGCTACAGCGATAGGGTCGGTGTTTTATTTTATATTTTTTTGCCTTGAACAGCGACGTGTATTTTGCATGCTATCAATATTCCGTTACCTGGCTTGCTGGCTGTTTCTCTGAAGAGGCAGGTAGCTGCATTTGACTCTGGGGGGGCTGGGGTTGCACGTAGATTTTTTGTGCCGTTGGTGCCTGTTGCAGTTTGGGCAGCTGCTGCGTGGTTTTTACTGCAAGCACCTGTACTACAGTTTGCTGTGGCTGTGCCACTAAGGTAGGGAGTTGCCTTTCTTTGGCCACCATATGGTGTGGGGGGTGCTGTGCATCTGGTTTGGTCTGTGCTTGCTCTTGCTGCAGGGGGGTTAGCTTTTGATGCCTTATGGAAAGTTGGGGCATTTGTGGGAGTTTGTGCTGGATTTGATCAGCCTGCAGGTGGATTGTCTGCTTTTGCTTAGTCTGGAAACACTGTAGAGTTTTTACTTGCAGTTGAGTCTGTTCCAGCTGCGGCTGACTCAGTTTTTGCTGCTTTTGTGCCTGTGATTGTGTCAGGGCAGATCTGTAAAACAGGCCCGTCTGAGGATCTAAGGTGTCCATCTCCTCCACTTCTCCTTCCTCAGTTCCCAGTTGTTCACTGTGTTTGGTAAATGCAGTGTGACTGCTTAAGGCCTTAAGAAGAAGAATTTAGAGCAAGTTAGTAAAGAGAAGTATAACAATACACAACCTAGAAATAATTTTTAATGTTTCAAATGTACTATAACTTTTTTTATCATTACAGATTCCCAATTAATGTATAAAAAGATACTCTTACGTGGGTATTTCACAATACATAAGCAATCAAGATCTATTATTATCATGTTAAACTGTGGTACATCTCTATGTGAGAACATGAGCTTCACAACTAACCCTCAGTGGAATTACATACATCTTGCTTGTGTCAGACTGAGACTCAAAGCTCCCTAAGGTTGCCTGGCAGTTGGATATGAAGCAGCAGGGAGAAGCAGGTGGCTGAGCCAGTAGCTCCTCATTCAAGCCAGAGTCTCTTCTGCATAATAAATTTTTATTCTGCCTCTTGAAAGCCTAATCATATTCTCTAGGGTTTCTTCAGCAGGGCCCCATGTAACTACAGGCTGTCCTATTTCAGCAGAGATCCTCTCTTCTTCCTTTCTCAAAATTGCATTGCAATTTTTCTTGGGCCTTCCACAAACATTTGACTTTTTGAGGGAATGAGCAACCTCTGCTTTGTAAGCCAAAATGTATAAATGTACTGACAAATGGTGTTAGCAAGATCAAACAGCCTAATCCAACACCTGTAAAAATATACTGCCTAACATGAGTTTATAACTTTAATGCAGTACTGTTCTGAACTGCAGCTGAAGCTCCCACTTCAAGAACTCAGATCCCAAGTGAAAGCACTGCAGAGATGAGCAGGTCCTGATCAGTCACTCAAGTGGCTCAGCAAGATTTCACCACAAGCTGTGCTGCATGTTTGAATTGTTTGGAATCCCCATAGTCCTGACCTAAGTATGATCTGAGTTTTTGATTCACAAAAGTTTCCTTATTCACAAACTAAAGGCATCAAATGGAGAAGGTAAGATACTCTGTGCTCTCTGTACTGACCAGATTCCATTTCAGCCCTCTTCCCCCTACATTACCACCAGCATAACCTAAAGTGGTCAGGCACTGCAATACAACAACCACCTTCATCATCAAAACACAATCACAGAATGGTTTGGGCTGGACAATGGTTTGGGACACCTTCTACTAGACCAGGTTGCTCCAAGTCCTGTCCAACCTGGCCCTGAACACTTCCAGGGATGCAGCAACCACAACTTCCTTAAGCAACCCATGCCAGTGCCTCCTATAGTAAAGAATTTACTCCTAATATTTATTGCTAATACTAAATCCAAACCTCCTCTCCTTTGGCTATTGAGGCAATATTTAAAAATCATTAATTTGCTGGTATGCCAGACATTTTTAGTGGCGGCACCATGAGATATATACACATTCAGAGTAAACCCTGGTGCTATGTAATTTGTAGGACCTACTGCTGTTTATAGACTGCTGGGAAAAGAAAGGGTCCAACCTGCTGCATGATGTGGGTAATGGCACCAGTGGAGGACGCAGGAATAGATTTCACCACCACCGAAGTCTGTGTTGCTGTCTGTGACTGAGCCACGTGCTGCAGCAGAGTCCTCTGGGGCTGAGATGATGACTGCTGGGGCTGGGAACGATGACTGACTGAAAGTAAAGAGGTCAGTGGCACTTCTCCAGAGCTAACTGCAGGAACTTCAAGTGTTTGCTCTGCAGTTAAGCTTCAACTGAAAGCATATATGAGTGAAAAAGATCTAAGTATGGAAAAATGTCTTTCCATACTGTGTGCTAGTGTCAACCTTAATGGATAGATCTATTCTGAGAAACCTTTTAAAGTACCAGCTCTGGGGGTTTTGCTTTTTGCCTCTGTTTACTAAGTCACCACATTTGGTTCAAACCTCCTCTGGTCACCCTTTCCCAATACACCAATTCTGCAAGCAGAGCTTATACTTGATGTTCACCTGAGTTCTTTATACAGCACTAAAATATTGCTGTAGAACACAAGTTATTCAGTGGTTTTCACACTGTTAAAAGAACCTCCACAATTGATTGCAATTAAGAACAGCAAGCCTTGCTCACCATGTTTCTACCACTGATAAAGTGCACACAAAACTCCCCAGAGCATAAATTAAATTTGAAAGATTAGCAGACAGAAAATATTTGGGCGTTATGAAAGCAAGTGAGGCTGATCAGAAATGACAGATCAAAAAATTGAGACCTTGTTATGGGTCTATGTGACTTTTGAGAACAGATCTAGCAGGAGTTACAGAGCTATAGTGACAGGCCTGTAATTAAACAGTGGATTGACAGAAAATCATGTGCTACTGAGAAAAAAACCCAAAAAAACCAGTCTATATGCCAGTCACTGATAAGATATGAATCCAAATCACTTTATGTCTGTCCATACTAACATGCAAATATTTCTGTATTCTAATTTCTTAGTTACAAAATATTTAATCACTGAAACAGAACAAGCAAAGTTTAAACTCAGTTGTAACATAACATAACATTAAAAAGTTTTTCGTGACCTTCCTGAATGCCCAAAGAAAGGTCAAATTTTGAATTAATGGGGTAATTTTACTTTCCCACTCCAAGAAAGCTGGTTTATATCAATACTGGCCTGCATGCTGTGCCAGATTTACCCTGGACGTTGCCCAACAATTCCTATACAATTGAAAACTTAATTTAAAAATAAAGTTTCTAACCTATATGGTTGTGTAGATATTCTTCCGAATGTGAACCAATACAGTGTTGTCTTCCTGAGTCTGCAGACAGACAAAAAATGGTGACACTAAGATGTGTGAATTGCTCCCTCCATCTCATGAGGAGGCACATGCTGAATCCCAGCTCCCAGATACCTAATATCCTCTGGTCTAGGCCCATGCAGGACATTTCATAACAAACTATAGATTCTTTACTATCTTACTATTGAATTTTTAGCAGAAAATATATAGCTACATGGGACACTGATAAATTCAGAGAAGCACAAATTAAACCAAAATGAAACTCAGTTATTTGCATTCCTTGGCAGTGTTCAGAGAAACTGGGGAAGGGACAAAAATCTAAGTGCAAAATAACCAGTTTAGTGCTGCAGCAGAACCTGCTGCTGCCAACCCACGGGAGTCTGCACTTCTCTGGTAGATTCCCACATTTCAAATCAATGTTCACAGAAATTCTAATATTTAAAACAGTATTTCCATATGTCCTGGAAATTTTTAGCCATTGTATTTTGTATGGCTTCTAAGCTGCAGAAAAGTACTGAAGTCTAAAAAGACACTGACTGTGATTTTTCTATCCTCCCTGCAAAAGGCCTTCTTATACATCAGCTTTCACAGCAAGACCACAAAAAAATCAGAACCTTGAAGAGAAGCTCAATGCACAACATCTGTGTCAGTGAAGATATCTGACTGCTAATTGGAAAGCACTTGAACACATTTATTATACTTTGGAGTTTGTTTTAAAGGAGCTCCAAGGCAGCATGATTCAAACATTTGAAATTGAAGCCAGATACAATAAGCACTATTTAAAAGAAAAACAGTAACATCTCCCCAGCTCCAATTTCATACAACTTAAATTCAGGCCATTCAAGGGATGGGAGCAAGGGGAGGAGGTACAGAACAAAATGAAAATATCAAATTAGGCATTTAGCACTAAAATCACTGGAGCTACAGATATGTAGTAATAGAGTTTAATACAATTAAGTTTGCATTTCTCTTTTCCAATGTAAACTTTCAGAACATTTTTGGTTTCATTTTCCAAATAACAATGTGAGTTTAAGAAATTTAAAAGGAAAACAGGTCATCTGATCCTTTCATGGATTGTATGGGAAGTGGCTCACACCTGGTGCTCTGGAGTAGTAGGGAACATCAGAGAGACAAGAGAAAGGACTTACTCAAAATGGATGTCCAAATAGGAGTCAAGAATTTAAAGAGATGAATTTGAGTAACTTACATATTTTAAAAGTTCATGTTAATTAGTTCAAAGCTTTCTAGTAAATGAAGAAACTGGAGCTACATTAGCATGCTAAATGCACATCTGGCTTTAACTTGAGACTATATGGATTTTAACAAACTCAATGTCTGACTCCTTTCAGTGTGCACAAAAACTAGGCTATGGTTCCTGCAGCTTTTCTACCTTCTCCTTACTGGACATTTTCCTTTAAGGGTGGTAGGACAGTCTCTCTTCTACATCCAGGGAACAGAAAATCTACTCAAGTGGGCTATCCTGAAGCAACCACCTTTTGTTTCAGTTAGAAACATTTTCCCTTAAGCCTCAGCAAGGCAGATGCAATCTCTGTCCACTGCACAGAGACTCAGGAGTGGAAGAAAAGACTCATTTCCTCTACAGAAAATTACAGCAAAAACACCGAAGTGAAACCTATTGTAAGAAAAAACTCCAAAATCAAATCCTCTGAGTTCAACTGCAAAGCCACCCTCACACTACCTTAGCCACTTACCAGTTGTGATATATTCTGCCACTAGTTCTGACTCTACAACTGCAATTGAAGGACTTTCTGGAGAATGCCTCTTTTCTTGAGTCATCTGGATTGGAACAGCCATTTGGCTTAAGTCAATGGTAGGCTGCCTTGGCTTTGATTCCAACTTTTCCTTCACTGCTTTAAAAGAAAAGCAAAGCATAAAATCAACCTCTAATATATAAACCTTCATAATAAAACAAACCTACAATATAAATTTACCAGTTTAACTAAATATAGTGAATACTATAAAACAGATGCAAACACACTGATACAGGATTATAAGGAAGGAATCAAGTTGATTCAAGGTAAGTGCTTTTCAATTACAGAACTTATTACAAAAGCCTACTTGAGAAAAAAAAAATAACCTCTGAAGTTATCCTAAACCATCTTGTGGATTTTCAGACCTGTTGTCTGCTGAAGTTCCAGCAAAGCTTTTATTGTGGAAGTTGCTGACTGAGATTCACTGGATATATCCTGGTAAATTATTGTAGGGTTTGTGTCCACAGCAATTTCATGCTCTGACCAATCTTGACTTCTTGAAGCAATCACATGGACTACAGGCTGAGAATCTGTTTGCAAAAATAAAACAAAGGCACATCAAAGAATCATGGAACGGTTTGGGTTGGAAGAAAGCTTAAAGCTCACCTCATTCCAACTCCCTGCCAATGGCAGGGACACCTTCCTTTAGCAGCTATCCCAGGCTGCTCCAAGCCCCATCTGACCTGGCCTTGGACACTTCCAGGGATGGGGCAGCCACAGCTTCTCTGTGCAACCTGTGTCAGTTCAAGTCATCACAGAACCATTTAGAGCTGGAGGGCTCTCATGCAACTTCTTGCTTTAAAGCAGAGTGATAGTTCAAAATTATACCAAATTACTCATTACTTATTAGCTTTGAACCGAAGGATGCATATTCTCATTCTGCAACACTTCATTTTCTATTTCAATTGATTCTTCAAGTAAAAACACTGTTGATGTTATGAACAGTTTCCAGCAAAAAACTGAAGTTCTGTATCTTAGCTTTTTGTAAAAGATTTTGTTTGGAAAATCAAAGTTTAGCAGGTTTCTTTGTATATTGAATTTGCCTTGGATTGAACTTTTTTCCCTGAAGGTTTCTGCAGTTCAGATGATCACCATGTATTCAGCACTCTGAACTAACAGCATCTAAATTTTGGTAAAGTGGCTGAATCTTCAGAACTTTTTAAAAACTTACTTAAACGGCCATATAGACCAACAGTTACAAAATTACATACAAAGGTTTCACTGAGACACTTGCTTTTACTTGCTGTAGTGCTATATCATGGTCACTCCTGAGCAGGTTGCATTTTGTTTATGCCCTATTCCTTATGCTCCTTTTACACACAAAGAGCTGCAGCTGTATCATGGCTTGAAGCCAGGGCAGAATTCCCATCAGGATTGCATGTCTGAGGTATGTCCTGATGCACATGCACATCCATAGAAGGACTGAGATTTGTGCTGGTCCCATGGCAGCTTTCAGACATGCAGCAGAGAGATGCTTTGATACACTCTGGAAAGACAGTGGCAGAGCATGGACTGCCAAAATAACCTCCAAAACTTGCCACCCTGCCTACCTCTGGCAGACTCCCCAGGAAGAGGGAATAGGTTGCATTGTAACAGCAAGTTGGAGCTCAGTAAGACACCTTTATCACTGCTTTTCATGATTAATGAAAGTAAGTAAGAATGAATGAAAGAAATTTAAAATATTAAAGAATTAATGAAACAAAGTAAGTAGCTCAAAAGAAAGAAAAATATAAAAGTAAGGGAACAATGGTGCTTCACTGTGAACAAATGGGGTGAAACCTGTGCTAAAAGGAGACACACAGAGCTCCCTGGGGCAAGCTGGCATGCTTGGAAGACAGTCCACTCATACATGATGTGACACCAACACAGACCTTGAGAGCTCTGGGAAGACTCTGTAGAAGAAGAGCTACTGTCAGTGTAGGTTTGTGGTTCTTCTTTCACTTCTGGGAGAGATGAGTTTCCTGTCTCTGCTACCCTTGAAGCCTGCTGTAAGGTTTCAGTCACCAGCTGTCTGGTTTGTTCACTCACAACTGTTGCTTGAAATGTCACTGGCTTTGGTTTTATGAGGACCTAATCAGAAAGGTAAATTTTGTTTATAGTAAAAGCACTCAAGAAACAAATCTGAGCAGAGTACAGGGTACCATTCAGATCTATGTACACCACCTACATAATAATTTACTGATAAAGTCTACCTCTAAATTCAGCGACTTTGATTATTAAACCACAAAGTCCAATAAATGGCAATGCACTTCTCACTCGGTAATTTGAAGTGTTTAACACAATAAACCACTAAACAGTTATTTTTCAGGACTAGATAAAACTAGTGTGATAAAAAGCTACACAAGTGAGCTGGAACATGCACTGCCACTGATAAGAACAAGCACTTCCACAATAATTACAGTCTTGAACAACCAAAACACACAAAAGGTTACATCTGATAAAAGTTTAGTTCTTTCAAATACTAAGTGCAGCCAGAGAAAAAGCTGAAACTGAAAGCATCCAGAAATAAGCCAGATTCTCTGTATACAGCCCCATAAACTACACAAGGTTGCAGGGACAGCCAGAACAGGTTTTAAGCAAAAAATAAACTTCAATAAAACCTCAGATTTGAAGAATGACCCCTGTTCAGACTCTGCATCTTTATTTCTAATAGTCTAAACATTAGTTGTAAACAAGTAACTGGAGCCATGGCCAGACAGTTTCAGCTACAGAAAAGACTTAAAAATCCTTTTGGCTTGCTCTAGGCCTTCAGAAAAAGCTAACAAATGCAGATATTGTGCTTGAGAAATTAGGATCAAGCCCACCTCATTACACCACTAAGTCTCATTCCCCACACATAGATATACTTAACCTGGAACAAATGAGGAAACACATTGAAAAAATTATTTACTTCCCATTAAAATTTAGGGGTACATTCCAAGACAGAAAGGGGTCCTCACTGTACCTGTGTTTTCCCTTGCTGACCATAAACAATTTTAGTTGGAATGATTTTGGTGGCTGGCTGGACCGTGGACCCTATTCCCTTTGGCTGTGTAACAATCATTTTTGTGATGGGTCTTGTGGCAGTGATGATAGCAGGTTTTGCTCCTGCTGGCACTGCCTGAATAGTTTTCTCCCCCTGCAGAGAAGTCAAAGTTTACAAGTTAACTTAATGGAATTGTTCAGTGAGACCCAATTTTCCAAAAAAAAAAATAAAAATACAGTTATATGTGAGTGTGTGTACCATGAAATAAATCTGCTGCTACAACTACATTTATTTGATACAAAATACATTAGATGACCAAGAACAAAAGAACTTTTGGTTTTGAATGGAAAAAGCTACCAAAATCCACTTTTCCATTACCTTACCTTTTGAGCAGCTCTGAAGGGGTGAATAAAAAGAAGTAATTAAAATACATGAAGTTTTTTAAATTGGAACTTTCTTCAAACCCTTCACAAATAGTTTTTTAAGACCATCAACTTCTACTAACACTAACTTTGGCAAGACATCTACAAAACTTGAACTGAAATTCTAAAAAAAATTATTTAAATATATATTTTGGCATTGTCTTTGGGACCAAGACATCCAATTATGCATGGACTTTTTTTCAACTAAAAGTTCACTTCATCAAAAAATGCAGATTCACAGTGGTTTTACAGGAATAATTTCATTATAGAATAGTGTTTACATATAACTAGACTCCTGATAGATTAAGAAGAGCAAAGACATTGAGCATGCTTTTTTTAAGCTCTGCACAGCAACAAACCAAGTGAGTAACAACATTAGTAGCCAGTTCCTACCAATATCCATGAAATAGCTGGAAATCCCCCAAACCATACTTGTTCCAAAAATACCATCTCATTTTGGTAGCTACTATTGTGTAAACATCTTCAGATTTCCACTTGTCTGCAAATACACCTTTGATTCTAAAACTAGGAAAGTTCAAAACCCTAAACAAAAATCATAAAAGATTTAAAAAATATATCAATTTTAAATAAAAAAAGATTAAAAAAAATCCCTTCAGTAGTTCTGCTACTCAAGCAACCTTTTAAAT
The DNA here is from genome assembly GCF_009819655.1 of Sylvia atricapilla. Classification (NCBI taxonomy): domain Eukaryota; kingdom Metazoa; phylum Chordata; class Aves; order Passeriformes; family Sylviidae; genus Sylvia; species Sylvia atricapilla. The sequence continues at coordinate 1,618,009 of NC_089141.1, forward strand.
TTTACAGGACTAAGGCATTAAATCTCACAGTTCTGCCTAGGAACATTGATAATTTTTATTTACAAGTACTTACAGATAAGCTCAGTTGATGCCAGAAATTTGATTTTATTCTTAGGTATACCTCAGGTTATCAAAAAAAATAATTCACCACTATGCAATACCCAGGGCACAGGATGTCATGATGTTACACACCACATTAACTGAGAGTGGTTCCCCTACTGTGAAGACACAGTTTATTTTGACCCTTTATACCCAAAAGACAAATGGCTGGAGATGCAATTATTAACACAGGACCCCAGTTCTCACTGGAGTAAACAGGGTAAGATTCTAGTAATTTTAATCTATTTAATTCAGGAATACAAAATGATTATCCATGGAAAAAAACCCCAAAGTTCTAAAGTTTATGTTGTCCTTTACCTCTGAAAACATCCCTGGTTTGCTTTAATCATATTCTGCAAACCACAGTCAGTTTTCAAACATCCCTGACATCAAGGCAGGATGGATCTGTTAAAGAGCTCATGCACAGTTTGCTTTTAATTGAGCCTTTAGCAGAATGAATGCAGCAGCCACCACACAGCTTGTCACTAGGCTCTCCATTTGAGACTTGAAACAATTACTTACCCCAGCATTCAGTAATGTTGTAACAACATTTTTGCCTGGAAGCCCTTGAATTGTAGTTCCTTTTCCAGTAGTTTTTTGCACCACAATCACATTGGGTTTTGATGTCATTGGAATTGTAGTGATTTTGGTTGTAGTCCCTAAATTTTTGTGAGAAAAGAAATAATGTATAGTTTACAACATTTTGCGTATTTCCTTTCACCACAGAAGTTGGTAAGCTACAGAGGAATCATTATATTTAAATCTGACAGCACATCAAGAAACCAGCAGCATCTGGAATAGGAATTCATGTCACCCAACTCAACATAGAAAGATTACATGCAAACTTGACAAATCTTTCACCTACAGTAAAAAAAGGCCCAGGGGAACATAATGTATTAATATTAGGACAGGAAACTGTTTCTCACTAGTTACAGAGCAGACTAACACAGCTTCCTCAGGCAAACACGTGGAACTTTTCAAAGGCTGGAGCTAGGGTGGGATAATGACATCACTAATGCTCAACTCAAGGTCTTATTTGCACAGACAAAATACTCTTCCTACAGATGACCTCTGTAGAAGAATCTACGTACCAAGGATGCATCTCCAGTCAAGAGAAACATCAGCTCTTTCTGTTGTAATGTAAGTGATGAGTAGTGGATTGAAAGAAGGAAAAAAGAAAAACATGCTATTGTTTCACAACCAGTCCATAAAGGCTACATTTAGAAGTGTGGTGATTTTGTGCTGGGGTTCTTGGGTGATTTTTTTTGTTTGTTTTGGGGTTGTTTTCTTTTTGGTTGGTTTTGTTTTCTGGGTTTTTTGTTTGGTTCTTGTTTTAAGAGTTGTCTTGGCTATTTCTCTTCCTAGGTTAGTATTTCATTAGTTCCATTCCCTTTATCAGGTTTTTAGTTACCTACAGTGACAGGAAATTCTGCTCAGCCTTCCACAGGCTATAAAAGTACATACACTGGAATCAATCATCAGTGCTTTCAGACTGCTATTGCAGTAGCTACTCAGACATCTTTTCACCAATAATTTCTCCTTTCTATAGAGGAAAGCTGCATTCAGTCACAACAGAGCTGCAAGCCCAATGATTCCCTTTACCACCTTCTACCCATTAGTCATGCCTGTAGGGACTTCACAACCTATTTCAGATTAACAATTTTACTAATTCTGGGAAAGGGAAGAAATGCTGAAACAAGATTATGATTTATTTAATCCTACTGACTTCAGAGGCATCTAAAGACTGCTGCCTTAGCAAAAACAATTAAGCAAACAAAAGGAAAAAAGCAGGCATGATTTCCAAACTTGTGTTCTTTTTGAAGACAATCATTATTATTCTTATCAGGATCACTCACAGGTTTCCCCACATTAGCTGCTGCTCAGGAGAATACTTCCATTTGTGTATAATTCATTACAAGACCCAGAAATTGTCTTAACAATTCACCATGCCCACAACAGGTTAAAAAAAGTTACTTGCTGCCCAAGATGATGCTGTATCATCACTAAATATAATTTTGTGGAAATCAAAACGTGTAAAACTGCTCTAGGAGATTACAGCCCAACAGTGCATTTATACTGGACAGTTTGTGCAGCACTGTACAGTGACTGGAGCTGGCTGGTGTCATGTCAGGTCTTTGCTAAACAAAGTTTAAGTCCTAAACATATACTAAGAAATGTTACTAGTAGCAGTGTGCTTGATCCCAGTCCCAAAGAGCCCTTATTGTTAGAGATGATAGAACCATTGAACTTTTGGGGTTGGAAGAGACCTTGAAGCTCATCCAGTTCCACCCCTGTCAAGGGCAGTGACATCTGCTAAACCAAGTTGTTCCCAGCCCCATCCAACCTGGCCTTGAACACTTCCAGGGCTGGAAGTTGTCTCTCCCAGCTTCTCTGGGCAGCCTGTGCCAGCACATAACCAGCAGGGAGAACCAGGGCTAGGCAGCAGACTAACAAAGATAAGCAACACGTTAAAAGAAAGCTGGAAGGGAAAGCTTAAGGCTAAAGGAAAGACAGGTGATAAAATTTTTAAATAAGGTGCAGACTACATAGCTGATTTTAACTTACACAGTCCATTTTTATTCTGATTCTTTGGACGTGCAGTGGAACACAGAAGGGCAGCACTGAGATTATAAAATGTTTTAAATATGGGCCAATAGTGTTTTCTGATCTTTCTGCTCTCTGTACAATGTATTAGCCCCAATCACACATTTGTCTTTCCTCCCAGTTTTCTTTCACATTTGCTGTCTCCTTAAACACAGAAACTACCAAAATCCTTAAGGACATTTCACCTTCAAACTTCTACCTTTTACCTTCTTCTTTATGCTCAGCTATTTTCCTTCTGAATTCTTCAGTAAAGGTCCTAATAACTATTTGAGCATATAACACACAGAAAAGCCCTGAACAATCAAAGCAAGGCCGAAGTTCCTTTTGAAATAAAAGTTTTAACAGTAACAAAAGTACTCTTATGCCTACCAGAAACAATATTACTGCTGATGATCTTCCCTCCCAGAGTAGCCAGTGATTTTGGTACTACAGTAATGATGCTACCACTTGTGGTTTTCACATAAGTAGCAGCCCCAGGAGTACCAGCCATCCGAGCTCCCAGAGAGGGGCTCACTGTTGGCCTTGTGTATGTTGCTTGGGTTCCTGTTTTAAAGACACAGAAAAAAAGTTCAGTGTTACAACACAATCCTCTACTAACATGTGTGGAAAAATATGTTAGTTTAGGAAAAGTGTGTCAGATTTATTCAAAGATATCTTACCCTGCGATCTATTACCACCCTTTAAAATTCTGCTAGTAGTTTTTAAATCCACAGAGCAATATTCAATTATATACTAAGTTCAATTTTGATATACCAGTCTTCTGAGTGTTTTAACAAATGTTCCACCTCTGCCTTATTTTAATTCATGTCCTTGTGCATAAAATCATAATTTTCAATAGATGTGCAGATTCTGCCTGTAGGTTTGCCTCTTGCTCTCTTTAGATGCCCAGGACTCAGGCAGGCATCTGATGATGTGACCAGAACTCATCCCTTCCTCTCCAGAATGACACTTCTATATGACAGATTGCTTATGAAGAAAACCACCAATGACTGGTTGAAGTAACACCCTTAGAAAAAAATAAAATTTACATTTTATGGTATTTTATGGACTTAGCATACAGCAACACAGAAGAAACCTCTTAACATAATAAAAATGCTGTTATTTTAGAACCAGTCCTTTTCTGAATGGAAATTGAACTGAGTCCACAAAAGAAACTTGTTCAAAAATAGCAACAGCTAACAAACACTGAAATTCCATTCTACTTGTACTGCTGCAAGCAGTGCCCTTAATTGCTAAAGATCATGGAGCAAAGCAGTTTGTTTCATCAAGAAATGTGTGTTCACATCCAAAAGAGCACAGTACAGATTTTACCAACTAAATGAACTGCAAAACTTCTGTTTTTTTCTAATGTACTCAAAAGTGTGGAGTACTTTAAAAGTTACAAACTGAATATGAACCATTAGTTTACATTAAAGACATGAGGAAATGGCCTCAAGTTGCACCTGGGAAGGTTCAGGTAGGATATTAGGAAAAAAGTGCTCATGGGAAGGGTGGTCAGACATTGGAACAAGATGCCCAGGGAAGTGGTGGAACATCCTTGGAAGCACTGAAAAGCCCTGTGGATGTGGCACTTGGGACAAGGATTTCAGTGGTGAACACGGTGGTGCAGGATTAGAGGTCAGACTTGATGATCTTAGAGGGCTTTTTCAACCATAACAATTTCGTGGTTCTAATATTCCCAGCCCATGCTAGGAAATAAAAAAGCAAGAAATGAAGAGTTTTCTGAAAGCTGGGATAAAGTTGCCTTTCAAGTTTTCCTCATGCAAGTTTACAAGAAGAACAGTCTGCATTATTATCTATTAGAAACACAAATACAATCAGATGCCCAAAAAAAAAAAACAAACCCAAAAACCACTGGCAGCTTAAATTTCAATTTACTGGTCTTTTCATAAATTCACTGCAGGACTGTGAGCAAGTCACACGTCTTTTGAACTCCATCTATGCAAAACAGGAATGGTGCTGACCTGCCTGAGTTAAATCAGTATAAATCACAGAATATAAGGTACTACAGAAGTGCAAAGTATCTGTACAGGTTGCATGAAAACTTCCTTTAAAATTAACCCAGTGGAGAAGGAACAATGGTATTTTTGTGTACTGATTCAAACAGAGGAATAAAAGAGCACTCAGTGCAAAAATCCTGATCTAGGATAAATAACAGGATTGTGAATGTGCTGTTGTGCCCACTGTTCAGAAGAGGTAAGTGCTTTTTTTGTTAACCCTAAGAAACCACGTTTGATCACCTGCTATGGCTGGGTTTACCCTCCCTTCCCTTCTCAGAGCCATAACTTACCAGTGGGAGTAGTGACCAGTTTAGTTGTCATGATAGTCCCATTACTGCTAACCACCATAATGGGTGAATTGCTACTGCTGGGCAAGGTCGCTGTAACTGGTTTGGGAAGGATTTTACTGGGCTGCACCTGTTGAGTGATTATTTTAACACCTAGGAAAGGAGAAAGGTTACTGTTAAAATACAGGCACCATAAGTTACTTTCTGAAATGCTTTCTCAGACCAAGGCCTAGTGGGCAAGTAGCCCCACAAGGCTTCAATTCTGAGCCCATGTATTCTTGATCAAGAAAAAATTATTTAATTTTTGAGGTTTTTTTTTTGGTTGGTTTTGGGGTGATTTTTTGGTGGTGGTGGTTTTTTTGCTTAGTTTTGGTTGGGTTTTTTGCTTGTTTTGCAAATACCAAGAAAGTCATCATCTTTGCCTTTTATGTGCCTGTTTCAGTTCCTAGCTACTTCCACTGTCCATTCTATCACTGATTTCTTGACATAATTTTTGATTTTTCCTGGTCCATGATATAAAAATCCAGAACTTTCCCAGGAGCCAACAGGTCACAACCAAGACTAAATTGGTTCATATACAGTGAACCACCTAGAAGCAAAGTGGTTCCATCAATTCAGTCTGTAAATCCTAATGTGGTCATAAGCCTAGACCAACTTTAGCACCCTGAATAAATTAAAAAAACATTTTGGCACAAGGAGTATTAGTGACTGTAAGGAAGCAACTGTGACACTGGCTGGGGAAGGTTTCTGTAAGTAAAGTGCTCTTTTATCTCTTAATTTACTGGTTATCTTAAAGTCACAAAGAAATTTGGTTTAAGCTATGAGAAGAATCAGTAAGAATGAAGGATGAGGGCACTTTAGCACCTCCAGGATTCTGCTCCCTCTCTCTCCAGTTTGTGTTGGGGAATGGTACCTCTGTGAGATTCACTTCTCAGTTGCAAACCAGCAGATTCACAATATCTGTTCAAAAGTGCAACCAGGACATGTGCCCCTAATGCTCTGTTCCACAATGACATAAATGCCATGGAACACACAGGCTGGATGAATCCCATCTAGATAAAGCACTTAAGTTTGTACACAAGTATTCCTAGGTGAAAAATTCTGTCCACTTGAGATGTGGAATATCCTCCAGAGATGTTTTCTTCTCTCTACTCTGACTATAAAAAGCATTACAGAGCAAGTAAGCTCCAAACTGGAAGAGAAATTGAAGTCTCTGCATCATCCAGATGCAAAACTGGATAAAAAAGTAAAGTCTCCATGAAAACTGATTGACATCTTCCAGGAAGAGTTGGTATCAGATGGTATTTCCAAAGAAACTTTTTAACTAAAAAGCACAGTGAGCCTAAATTCATTGTAGAAAACAAGGAAATGAAGCTCCTATTGATATTGACCAGTGGCTGGAAGCCTTTTTTTAATGTCTTAATTAGTAGCTATTATTTTTCTTAAGAAATGGTCCTATAATCCAAAAGGTAGTTTTATCAAAGGACAGAAGTAGGGCTGTCTATTTTAATTCTTTGATCTAAATAGTATGATATAAAATAATGATTTTATTGACAGGATTAAAATAAAATACTGATTTTATATTAATATACATCAAAATACTTTGCACTTTTATAGCACTTATTTGAGAACCAGATAACTTTGCAAACTTTATTTCTTACTACTTCTTGCTGAGATAAAAAACTGTGTGCTACAGCAAAGAAAAGCCAAGAAATAAAGATCATATGACTTGCCCAAAGTCAGCTGAATGAATCAATGTCACAAAAAGAATCCAGTCTAACTTCCAGATCTAACAGTATTTGTTTTGACAAGTACCTCAAAAGTACATTTTGATTTCTGGACCAAAGAAAACAATTAAAACACAGAGAAACTTCTTTTCCCAGGTGATATAGTTGAACAACTCTTGGATCTTCAGAAAACTGGTGTGTTTCACGTTGCCAATCACATTACTTCAGAAGTTATTTACATACCTCTCAACCTCTAAGATAAAAACACATGTACCTAAAGCATGATCTGTAATACCTGAACCAAACCAGAAGACTGAAAGAACCAAATTATTTCATTACTGTTACTTGAAAACATTAAAACACCCTTCACTACCTACTCATATTCATGCTTAAAGCCAAACCCTGTACTTCAGGAACGAAGCCTTCACGACCACTCACTCCCCCACGCACATTTTGGCCCAGAATTCTGCCCTGCTTTCCTGAGTTGCACTCAGACCTCACCAATGTGACCCAAGATCAACTCCAACTACCTGATTCCTGTTTGATCTGAATGGTGGGCTTGATACCAGCTGGCAACTGAGATTGCTGTGGCTGCTGCTGGGCTACAGAACACGGCACCAGCTGCTGCTGCTGCGGTTGCTGCTGCTGCTGCTGCTGTTGGGCCTGTTGGACTTGGTGCAGCTGCTGTTTGGGAGATTGCTGATGCTGCTTGGGAAACTGTGCTAAGATCTGAGTTGGATTCCCAACCAAACCTTTTGGGGAAGGTAGTCTGGTAGAGGCAACTTTAACTGCTGATGTAGACACACCTGTGGAAGAGTAAAGGGTTTATGATTCAACAGCGCAACGAGAAAGAGAAATACCGCAATTTCTACAATAATCTTACATTTCAATTAGCAAATTGTCAATGGAAAAATGCATTGATATATGTGAGGAAATAAAGCTCCTATTTAGCTCCATTAGAAGATAAAGGAGCTTTATACAGATTTTCAATGTGGCAGCAGAACAGCAGCTAATGGAAAGAGCACAAACTCAGTCGACTTCTGCACCTTTTGTAATACAAATAATTCAGTAATATTTTCAAAGACTCATCTCTAACCTCCAAGACAGCAAAATACCTATAGTGAAAGTATTTTAAATATATATATATTTATATATTTATAAATATTTATAATGACCTAGTTTAGTCAAAGGTGTTCTGCCCCTAGCAGAGAGGCTGGAACTAGATCTCTAAGGTCCCTTTCAACACAAAACATTCTGTGATTCAATGATTCCAAAAATCACAGAGACAAAAAGTTAGTGATAGGACGATGTCAAATACCAAACCCATCAGTGCTGGAAGGGAAAGAGTTCTGTTAGCAAAAGAGTCAGTTAGCATTTTAAAAAAATCAAGTATGTAAGTTATAAACTGTGGGTCACCTGTTTTGTGCTGTTAGGTCAGGTGATCTTATAATTAAAAGTGATTAAAAGAAGTCTGCTGCAAGATGGAAAGACAAGGTTCCCAAATAAATCTTATTACTTATTTCTGTCATTTCCCTACATAGCTGTCACAACATTTACAGCAAAATCCAGCTTTGTATATAATTCTAAATTACCTATCCATAAGCAGCAAAACAGATAAACAAAGTCTGTATCTAATGAAGTAATTTTTTAAGTAAATCCCAGCTGTAGTGGAAAACAGAAACAGATTGCAGTGATGATGACAGAAATACAGTAAAGGTGTAATTCTGGCAAAGCAGCTCTTTTCCCACTGCATCATTTAATCTGATTACATCACTTCCTTGGGCAGCTCTCTTCATTCATGAGTTTAAATTTACATATGAATATATTATCAGTTCATAGCACAAAACTTTTCACCAGCATCTTCTGCAATGACACTGATAGTCTTGGGAAAAAAAACCCCACAACACTGGAGAGGTACTCCACCTAATGTACTTAAGAATTAAAGTCTCCTCCATGATCAAACCCAACTAAAAATCAACTGTTCAAACAATACAAAAGCCTCCTGTGAGCCCTTCTGCTCCACAGATTAATATCTCATTATATTAATACAAGCAGTAGGGAAGGAAAACACCTCCTTAATATGGCTGCTCAGTGTTTTGTAGAATGGAACAAGAATTGAAAATACAGACTGGGAAAAACTGCATTGTGACATTTGTCATTGTCAGGCAGTTTTTCTTTCAAGTGCTGCTCACTAAGGCCCATTCATTTATTCATGCATTCATTCATTCACAGCTTCCCTTTCAAATTCTAGCTGGTGGCTGTGAAGCTAAAACTGTCAAGCTAGCATACACAGCTGGAATTTGAAATCAGAAATGTAAGATTTTTAATCAGGCCCACTCAGGTCTTAATCATCAAGGACTTTAAAAGTGACATGCTGATAAAAACACCAATAAAAAGGTGTAAACACTTCTCTACCTTTCAGAACTGCCATCTGTGCATGTTCAAAAGTTGTATTTACTTGATGTTAACTTTGCATGTTTTTCTAAATTGGGCTTTTAGATATGCAACCACCTCCAAAGACTGAAAATACACATTTTTCTATGCGCCAGACAATCATAAAGCCAGTCATTTTGAGGTTATATTGTTTTAGAATCAGGTCACACCCTCTCTGAAAGGAGGATCTGCACATTAACTGTTGACATACAGAGAAAAACAGGTCAACAAGAACTTCTGTGGAGTGTCTGGGATTAGTTGAATTAGCTGATTTCTTTCACATGCCCCGTGCTTTACTCATATATACACAAAAAATGCATCTCCCCGGTGCTATTCTCAATGCAAAGTCCAATTCCTTTTGTCAGAGAATTGCCATACCTTGTGCTACTGTTGACATAACCACTGAAGGTGTGGATGACACTACAGCAGTCACAGCAATAGTATTTGCAGTGCAGGAGGGAGTGGAGCAGGTGCTGCTGCTGCCCACAGAGGACTGGGAAGCAGTGATAACCACGGGCTGCTTTTGAGTAGTTGAGGCAATGACTGATGTTGGCACCAGTTTTGTAACTGCTGCATAGTTGTGGGACTTGGAGAGGATGTTGGGTACAAAAGTTGAGCTTGGAGAGGTGGTTACTATTATGACCTAAAAAAAAAAAAAAAAAAAAAGAAAAAGACACAAGAAGAAATTTGTTCCTTGAATCTATTCAGAAGCATAGAAATTTCAAAAAGAACTTGTATCTGTGCATTTAGTTTCAGGGAAACATGTTCATTAAGAGCTTTTAAGAAGGTCAATTGCATTTGCTCACAAGAAAAAGTTTCAACTATTTTGAAGAAGTGGTGATCAACATCTCCTAAAAATTAGGATTTTTAAAGAAAATAATTACTATTCAATTAAAGTAGAATTATCTCATGTCTGAAGGCAAACAGTCAGGAATGAACCTGACTTTGTTAAACTGTGCCAAGAAGCTTGAAACTCATTTTAAGAGAAACTGAACAGATTTCCAGCAAGCTTTGAGTGCCATTCTTCCAAACCTTGCAAAAATATCAAGAAACAGCAACGAGAGAAAATAGATTTTTTTTTTCTTTAACATTTAACAAGCACTTGGTGAGTCAGTATTGGGAAATGCTTTTGATCTACAAGTCTGTAAACAATACTTCTTTCATCAGTGAAAGAAAAATGGTTCGAGTTTGAAGCAATTTCTCTGCTTTTAGTGCTCTCAGTAATGAGAAATTCTTTCTGATTTGTCTGAAAAGCATTTGTCTGAAGAGAATAAACACCACTCCAGTGCAAGTTACAACTAGGACTTCATGAATCTGACCTGACATAAGACAACACAGAATTCATGACAGCATTGGAAGAAGTCTGTCCTTATGCAACTGGTCTAGAAAACTAAGCATTTATTAAGTATTGAATATGGGGACTGTTAAAGTAAAGAAATTCCTTTTATTCAACTTATATGTCCCTTCTTGTACTTACACAGTTAAAATAGAAAAAGAAGCATAAAAATACAACAATTTCAGTTTATCATGCAAAAATATTGAGAAAGTATTTTAACAACGCTGTTGTCCCAACAAAAATTTTATTAAAACCTTGAGAATTTAAACTTATTAATGATTCAATGTAACAAAAGCCAATAGAAAAACAAGGTACAAAAGAGGCAAAGAAAACCTGTGTCAGCTCACACAGGAAGTCTGACACTGCCAGCCAAGCACTACTGAAACCTTGAAATAATATGATAATGGCACCAGAAATAGACTTAAGCAACAAATCAAGCAGCAAGAGATTACGAGTTTATCATTTGCTTAAAGAAAAATGAAAAACAAAAAAAAAAAAAAAAGAAGAGAGAAATAGCCACATGGATGGAATAAAAGCAGCAAATTTCACCACCATGGCTGGTTCAGCCTCTTTTGCCTCAGTTCTTAGTTTGATGGTCTCTGCTGCTCAGATAAGCCTTTAATGTCTTGATCTGAGGAAAATCAAAACCTTACTATCCCACAAGCTACAGAAGGTTAACCACAACTAACCAGTGTCTGAAGAGCAAGGTTTCCATATTCTGCTGCTTTTCTACTTGATTGCATTCTCCAGTGAGAACATTTTCTCTGCATCACTGTTATTTTTGCATTCTGCCTGATCTTGATTTCATCAAAACACCTTTCTCAAATTGCTCTTAGGCTACAAACATGCAGATGGAGCTGAACATAACACAACTTGTTCTAGTCTGAGAACTGGAAGTGAAAGGATTCTGTGATAAGCCTCTGGAGTTTTATCCTGTTTCTTAAACTGTCAGTTAACACTAGGAATACTTCCAGCTGTCTGAAGTTTATGGTCAGCTCCACTCCACACCCAGGGTAACTAATTTAGGAACACAGTCAAAGGACAATTTGCAGTTTAAAAAGCCAGATTATAGGTTAGTGTGAATATAAACTACACAATGACAGGGCAAGTTCAGCATCACAACTAAGTATAGATATGTAGAATGAATCTGGGCATAATTCCAACTCCTGTGGACCACTGCACTTCCTTGAATTCAAGAGTGTCACTGAAAAATACTTTATTTAATCAAGGAAGGAATAAAGCCTGTAAAGCCTTACAGTTCAACAGTGGCTGCTATGCTGTGACAAAGTAGGTTTGTGTCTGCCTATTCTAACTCATCTTCCAAAATTAACCGAGCAGAGCAAAGTTCAGGAATCTTCATGTATGAAGTATATCCAAAAAATCATGAAATTCAGGCAAAATTTAAGTATTAAAGTTCAGATCACAACCACTGAATTTCTGAAATACTATTTTGTCATGTATGTTGAAGTGATCCAAATAATCTCATCAAGGGTAGCAAAACTGCATGCCATGTTCTACAGCAGAGAAACTGCCTGTCTGTAAACATGCATACACACACAAATCAAGGTGGTAATCCTGTTGTTGGTTTTAATTGCTACAGTAAAATCTAATTCCCAACATGTACTGAATTGAGTCCTGTCAGCTCTATTTTGAGAGATGATGAAATTCAGTCCCTGAAAAAAATAAGGTTATTATAACTGTCAGAAGCTTCATTAGCTAGATTCCTTCTGTGCCCTACACAGGTGACTTTGTTACAAGAGAATCCAGAAACTGGAGCTGTGACATTATTAGTTGTTACGACAAATCTTCCTCCAACTAATAAAATGTCAAAACAATTCAAAGAGTTGACATGCAGAAACACAGAATTTAATTCATATCTAACAACTTAAACTGGAAATGTGCCGTTGCATATGAATGAACAAGACTGACTTTTATTTTAAAACTACTAAAGGGTATTTCTCCCACCAAAATCATCCATTTTGGCATATCTAAATCCAACAGAAGAGGGCACTGTGACAAATTCAGATACAAACACTACCCTGGCCACCTAACAAAACAAGCACTGATTTTTCTGTCACTGCAGATTAGTACAACAGTCAAATAATACAATGCAAAGCAAACACTAAAATTTCCATGCCAGAACAAGTGGAGAGGCATAACTGCAGGAAAGGTCCTATCAACAGTCCACTCTTCTGGAGACTTAGTACAACACTCCATCATTAATTTCCATAATATATAACACCCATACTTAATACAACCTTATATAGGTTTAAGGCAAAAAAATTCTTCCTGCACAAATTATAACCCTAATGTACAACAGGATGGAGAGGTTAAGCCCTGTAGTAGCTGTGGAGTTGATGCACTGAACTCAGTTTGATGGTTTATGCTCACTCACAGATTTCTCTTATACACTCATGTATTCAGAGATGAAATTTGATTAAGGGCACTGTTAATGAACAGTGAATCAAATGAAAGCATCTTCCCTGAAGTGGGAAGAGGTCAGAAAGCAAAATCATTATTGCACATTACTTCAGTTAACCTTACTTGGTTTTAAAGTTTCCAAAAATCAAGACACAGGAACGCTGCTAATCCAAAAAGAGCCATAAAGCAATTAAGAAGACTAGTAGGACAAATACATGCAAAGGTTTGAGCTCAATAGTCAAATTCTAGCAGGTGGAAAAAAATGCCTGTCAGTGGCCAGCCTACCACAAGTCTGTTCAAGGTATCAAGGCAAAATTAATTCCACAGAGACCCTACCTCTTCCTGAAGTCTGCTGTAATTAATAACTGTACCAAGAATTAATTTGGTCTGAACAATTCATCTTTTTTTAAACCCTTTTTTTTTTTTTTTTTAAACAGAAGAACAGACACAGCTGAAATGCCTCCTAAAGAATGGTAATGTAGTCATGCCAGAGATCAGGCACTTAAAAATCTAAGTCCAGTACAAAATTTAAACAAGGAAAACCTTTTCTGCACACTGCATTGTGGTGAAAGCTAGGCACACTCAGCTGAAATAACACAACTGATTTTGACCACTGTAACACTGTTAATGTAGGATGAGAAATGGCACACTAGTATTGAAAGGAAAAAAAAGCCCCCCAGACTTTGACCAGCTCCAAGAATAAGCATTATAGACCCCAAAAAACTAGTCTCTAGATAAAAGGCTTGGCATGGGAAAGCCCATGCCACCTCTCCTGGAATTCTACTACTGCAAAGAATAATTATACATAATGAAAATAGAAATAAGAAATATTACCTTTGACCAACAGTTGTTACCATCTGAAGGCTGTTCAGTGGCCTATGTGATCCAGTTTTCAGTGGACTAGTGTCCATATCACAAAACCCAACACCACAAATGGTACTAACTGGTAAACTTGTTGGCAGTCTCACCAGACAGGCCAAGAATTTAATGAGCATGGAGACTGAATCCCCTCTCATCCCTAGAAGTGGTCCCTTCAGGTCAGGGTTGAGGCACATTGGTGGGGCAGTCTGGGGGAAGCTTGCACTCCCGCTGCCTGTGCTGTACCTGTTCTGTGGATAAAAAGAGGGCTTCAGTCTCCACGGCTGTCAATCCAGGTCCTTTCACACACAGGTGAACTAAATTCATACAAGAGTTTGGTTTTTTTTCCCTTTGTTCGTTTTAAAGAGGGATTACTTTATCCCAAGCGCAATCCTTAAAAAACAGCTAGTCAGATCACAGAAAGGAAGAGTCAAACATCACATGGCATCATTCATTGATAAAACCAGAACAGAGTAACAGTTGGCAGCTTCCCCCACATACCTTCTGTGTTGTGGTATTTGTTGTCTGTGTTGAGGGCTTAGTGAAGGTTATTTTCACAGGCGACATGTGTGGTGGTAAGGAGTTGGCAATGCTCTGCATTATATTACTCATTTTGGGGCTCCCACTTACAGGCACTGTGATAGTTTTAGTGACAGGGGTCACTGCCTTCGGGACTTCTTTCAGGAGAACAGGGGAAGAACTAGAAGAATTCGTTCGCCGTCTTTTGCGCGGCTTTTCATCGTCGTCCGAGCAGCTGACGCCTGGAAAAGAAATGCTTTTTCTAAATTGTGTTTCCCCTGTCTGCAGATCTCAGTGCTTTCTGAAACATTACATCCTTTTTTGAGTCTTACACCCTCTTTCAGGGAAGATAAGAAGAAATAAAGGACAAATTATATCTTATGGTCGCAACCAAGCTGTAGCACACCTCAGATGCTCTTAGTCCTTGACCCTCACAGTGCCATGGATCAGAGAAACATCCTCCAAAACCCCATCTACTCAGTTACTGGGTTACTTCATTCAGTTTGAGAAATTAAAAGAACCTAAGAGCCAGTACAGGCTTTTCATTCTGTCTACAGAAGTTTGAGAGTACACACACAAGGAGATTGGGATTGTGCCACACACAATTTAAAAATTTACACTACTTGGGAGTTTTTGGTGGTGGTTACAGCTACTGGACTGTCAAAGTTTATCCCCCAATAGTTTCCTTAGACTTCAGCCTTGCCACCTACTTCCATGTCATGTTTATCCTTACAGTACCCTTCTGTCTTTCACCTCAATACAGCATCTTGAAATGTAATTTTTAAAATTATATAGTTTAACTGTGAAGGTCAATACTCCATCAGTTTTTGCCTTCTTTGGTGCATTCTGTGCTACAGATATAAAACGGCACCTGACACACAATCATGAAAAACAAAAACTGGCTCAAAGGCGTTCTTTTGTCCTCACAATCATATACTGCACACACAGAAAAAAAAATCTGCTGCGATATTCAGCTCAGCAAAGGATAACAGCACAACTAATGGATCTTAAATCCAAATGAAACTTGCCAGAGCAGGCAACAGATTTGTAAATTACAGAAAGACACAGGTGTAGATTACAGAAAGACACAGGTTAATAACCTTGCAAACCTCTAAGAGCTACTTGGTAGCATTGAATGCAGGAAGGATCTGAACATGCAGGATCCATGGGTTGAGTTTCAACGAGGCCAAGTGCCAGGTCCTGCCCTTGGATCACTCCATGCACAGCTACAGGTTGAGGGGAGAGTGGCTTAAGAGTGGCCAGCAGGAAGGGACTTGGGGATGCTGGCCCACAGCTGGCTGGATATGAGCCAGGTGTGCCCAGGTGGGCAAGGACAGTGGCACCTGGCCTGTTACAGCACTGGTGTGGCACCACGATCTCTAATTAAAATTACTAAATATCCTGGCATTCAAAAAGTGAAGTTGCAAGAACTAACATGGATAAGAAAATGCCCAGTGCCACAACAGGCATTTCCAAAAAATGGTATTCTCTCTCAACAGGAGTAGAAGCTCATTTGCAGGTATGCATCCAGTTTTATCAGAGATAGGAAACTAACTAGGAAAGAGAAGCAAACTTCAAAAATGTAGCTTTAGTTGGCTGTAGCAGTACAAGTGAAGTGTGGATCTACAAAACCAGATTTCAAAGCTCTAAGCAATAATTTACTTTATGCCCCTGAATAAGCCTTGTGGCAATCTCCCTCTATAAAGCAGAGGTTAGATTACATAACTTTAAGGTTTATTATAGACAGCCTTCTAGGTATTGCTGTGAGTGCACTAATCGTACTGAACGTGTGCAGTAACATAAAAATGCAGTAACAAAAATCCCAGAGCCCATTTAAATCCAAAATCCACGTGCAACTAGCATGTTAGGACACAGTTGTTATTTTGGTAGGGCACCAAGAAACAAAGAAAACTTTCTTTGTGGTCCTCATCCACAAAAAACCCCACCAAACAATCAATCAAGACAGAAAGTAACATTAAACAAGCAGAGCATTTTTTTATGTTAAGTACAGCTCATTTCACCTCTTGTTTCCACTGCTGGGGTTTTGCAAGAATATTATTGCTATCATTTCATGTTAGAAATTGCTGTACAAAGTTTTCCACAGACATTCAGTTAAAAGGTAATACAGCTTTGACTGCAACTCACACTTAATAAGTAAGGAAGCAAATTCATGGAGAGATTAATGGCTCAATCAGACTGTGACTTGGAAGAGGCTACACCACAGACCAGTGGTGAAATCTGACTGTAACTCAGATCTCCCAAATCTGCTCCTAAGCAGGTTTGTTAAAATCAGTGTGACTGATGTAAGATACACTGAAAGAAACACAGTTCCTTAGAAAAAAGCCAATAAAAACAATAACAACAAAATGAAGCACGTGAAGTAGGGAAGAAATTAAATCTAAGGACAGACGATAAAAATGATCATCCCTGTATCATGTGTCTAGACTTATTTGATACTCATCACCATGTAATAATTCCATAAAATCTACATTAGAATTTCAAGATGTTAAGAACGTTTTCCCCTGAATCTTCAAACTAAAGCCAAGTGATCAGTGCATAGATCAGAAAAATGAAAAACTTTAATGTAATGGGTTTAATGGGTTGACAGAGCCATTAACGACTGTTTTTTGCAAGTAACATTATATTTATCTACTATGTGGCATTTCTGATTAGCTAGAAGCTTACACAGATGTACACATATAGCATAAAAAGAGTAAATTTTAATAATAATAATTAAATAATTTAAAAAATATTAAAGTTATACAGAGCAAGCATAAAAATAGCATTTAGCTACTTCACTATTAATCTTTACTTGTTGTTTTAATAGACTCAAATAAGAACAGAAGGAAACATTTTAATAGTAAAATAAAACTACCCATGATGAGGGCATATATAGGAGAATATAATCTGCTTTTAGACCATGCTGACTGATTAGTCAAACAAAGATGGGGACACATACACAGTCAAGAAAAAAGACTGTTTCTAGATTGTACATCCTGGATTTCCAGATTTAAACACATGAAGATGGGTCTCTGGTAGGAATTTGTAGGGAGTTTTCGCAGCTGCCAAGGAACATAAACCTCACTAATAATAATGACTGCCAGGTAAATCACAAAATGGCCAGACATAATATGTAAACACAAACCTTTGCCAAATTGCATCCAAAAAAAAAAAAAAATTCTATGTCAACTGTGAAAGTAAAAGAGGGACCTTTTCTAATTCAAGTAAGTGACTACTATGCATTAGTTCTCAACAAGATGGATCAGAAATCCACTGATATCCAGAAATTTCTAGATTTAATTTTCAAAACACTTTTCATTTGTTGTCCTTGTAGCTTTAGTGCTCCTTGCAACATTTTGCAGCGATGGGATTTATCCTGAACACTATTTATCTGAAAAAGGAAAGCAATAAATTCATTCTCTAGACTAAACGACGGCACGAAGGCTTTAAATGACTTGCCCAATGTTGGAGTGTTTAACTTGGGTCTCTGCTTCAGCCATGTCCTCCCTTTCTTTCCCTTTTGTTAATCAGTTGCTAGTATCACTTACTTTTGACGTAAACAGTACTTCCACTTGGCAAGACGACTACATTGGAGGCTGGACTGGCAGGTCTGGGGGACTTCACTGTTGCTACACTGCCACTTGGAACAGGGGTAGATGTTGGGGTTGAAGTGGTACTTGTGTAGGAATAGCAAACCACCACTGAAGAGGAGAAAACACACCTTCCATATAACTGCAGTGCAGAATCCCATTATTCTATCACTATTTTTACAGCTGAAATGGAAGCCAAAGACTTACTGGGTAAATATCTGTGTATTTGCCGCTGCATTTCTGTACTGTGGAATGCTCCCCAGTTTTAGCTAAGAATGGAATTAGTGGTCTTCAAAGACAACACAGAAATCTAAATTCCCGTCCTCCCATACCCAAAAATCTGTGCTGCCAATGGGAGACTTTTTTATGTTAATCTTTGTTTTACTTTTATAATTCGTTATTTTTAATTTTAGCATTAATTCAATATGTAAATCTTTTTGCTTTTCTGTCAGTGACCACATCTACTGATGGAAAAGTATTATTGCCTCAAAAACAACTGATGGAAAAGTATTATTGCCTCAACAGTACAACAATTGAAAAAACCCAAACTATTCCTTCAGTAGTGAAGAACTGATTGTGCTAATCAGCTTTTTGAAACCACTACTTTTAAGTAACAGCACAATGATACCGTATTTCTCACAAAACCAGGATGAAACAGCTTCTTTCAAAGAGTGTTCAACATTCTCCAGTTGTATGAAGCCTAATTCAAGCCTGCTGAGCCAAGCTAGTTGGAATGCATACTACCATTATTTAAAAAGCATAGAGAAAGTAGAAAGTAACCTTTTTACTTGTTATAATAGAACATTTAATCTGAAGGGAAAAACCCAAAGCAGTATTTTCTTGACTTTCACCAAAAACCTACTTTCATTCTTAAAATAGAACATTCTGAAACAGCTTTCATCACTTACAGAACTTTACAGAATCCAGCCATTAGTTTAAGTTTTTAAAGCTTACAGAGCTGAAGAAGTTTATCAGTAAATGTAATTTCCTGACAAATGGGGTTGTTTTTATATTTCAGTTGCTAGAGTGTCAATAACACAAAGCAGTCAGATTATTGCTGCAGACACCACAAAGGTATCTTTAAAAAAAGGGGCGTTTTATATTTCTGTGAATAATGTTTGATAAGAACGACTTGGATTTTTTTTTTCATAGGTTCATTGAATGGTTTGGGTTGGAAGGAACTTTAAAGCTCACCCAGTTCCAACCCTCTGCCATCAGATGGGGGCACCTTCCACTAGAGCAGGCTGCTCCAAGCCCCATCCAACCCGGCCTCAAAAAAACATCTTTAATATTTAACACTTCAAATCAAAGATACCACTTTCTACTGTGACATCGTTGTCACATTCCCACAGAGTGCAGCAGAACCCCATCTTTCTCTCACCTTCTTTGTTTCCAGTTTCTGCAGGAACTGGGAGAGAGGCGTTGTGCTGAACGGCCGCGTTGGCAACAGCGTTGGCGGTCACAGTAAAAGCTGTCTGTGGAACCAGCCGTGGCATCAGTGGCACCAGCCGACGACCTTCTATGGACCACTCAGAAGAGCTGTTGGGTCCAGACATGCTGAACAGAAATGGATGTTCTGTAAGTATTTTGACAGGTTTCCAAATACTCAGTATCTTCTTTACGTACATTTTTTCCAGTAGCGCAAGTTCAAAAGGCAGTTTAAGACATACTACAACTTTATTTCATGAAAGCCCTTGCATTTTTGTCATTTGATATAAAAAATATCCCACATTAAATTGAAGAGTAGACTCTTCTTTTGTTGTTTTGTTTTAGCAGAGCTGTTGATGGGCCAGAGGTGTGTGAAGGCCATACTCAGCCCCTCACATTAGGTTTATTACTGTTCAGGTACACTTGGTATACACTCTACTTCTGGATTACAAAAATACCAAGAAACCAAACAGACATCATAAAAGATTATTGAAATGGATTATGTTATAAGGGAAAAACTCTCAGCTTCTAAGGCAAATTTTGTTTTACCTGAATAGAAGAGTTTCTGATCCTTATTAAAGTAGTCCCAAACAAGGTGACAGAACATGAGATTATTTAATAAACAGAAAGCAGTCTTCTGCTCTAATTTACTCTTAACCTTAGCACTTACACCCACACTAGACTGTTTCACAAAAGCCCCACTCTTATCTGGATGGAGAAATATTTTTGACTGTTCTACATGAGTCATTTGTCAAATAAGCAAAACCAAAATGGCAAATTATTTTTCAACGCTGTAACGTTTTTAAGCCAATCAACCCTTTTAATGTATTAATATATTCTAAAAAATAACTTCTCACATGAAATATTTCAAGCAAGTTGCAGCAAGAGATACTACAAAGTAGTTTGTAAAATGCAGAGTATCTGCTCTGTTGTTAAATCCTGATATGCTTCAGCATTCCTCATACATATGCACATCATATAAAGAGAGCTACACAAGCTGAGGTAAAAATACATTTTAAAAACAAAAAATAAAGGGCACAAAAGCTAGCAAAGTAAGCTTTCCTAATGAGTTAAGAGAATTATGTACGTCAAATCCTGTATTACCAACCATCACTCATTAGGAACCACCACAGGAAAAATAAAGAAAAGCAGCACTTCAAAATTGCACCTTATCTGGATTATAATATTTCATTGAAGTGCAACACCTCAGGACAACCTATTCATGTTCTGCAAAATGCTAAGACCAGAAGTACTACTTAAAAGGAAAACTTGATTCAGGAAAAGAATCCTGATTTGACAACAATATGCTTTTCATTATTCCCCTCTTATTTCTTTAAAGGGGTGTAAGGAAGTTTGTGCGTTTTGTTTGGTGAACAGCACACTTCTAAATTTGTAAACTTGAAAATTAAAACTTACAAGTCCTTCCACAGCTCTAAACAAGTATGCTGATTTTGGCTAGACTTGGATGAAACAATTGCTAACTCCAAGTGTCCTGCTATTCATATCATTTCCTTTCTTTCCTCCTCACAACACCTAAGCTACAACAGTCAAACTTAAAAACGTCAACATTTGTAACACAGAGAAAGAAAACAATACAAACACTTACAATGCAGCTCTGTTTAAAGACAGTCCTTAACAGTAAGACTACTAATTATCAGACATATATAACCACTTGATCTATTGCTCCCCCACCTCTCAAAATCACCTGGAGTTTGTAAAAGCAAATTCAGCTGCAGCACAGCAGCTGCATCGTAGAGAGTGGTGGACACTGATGTCCCCAGCTTGCTGCAGCTTTTTCTACTCTGACCACTTTTTCCTTTCTGTGCTGATACACTGTTTTCCACTAATCTGCCACCACTGTCCCTCTCTTTGTCTTTCCTATGTAGTTTTCTCTTTCCTCTTAACACAGCCTTTCCAAACGGATTAAAACAAAACTAAAAGCAAAACAACCAACCAAACAAAAGCAAACATGTCTATCCTACTTAAGAGCTTCTCTATTTTCTCCATTCTCTGTTTATTCTGGTCTATCTTACATAAAGGTCTCCACACCAAAAAACTGTTTCTTACATTGTACTTGTACAGGGATGGCCTTGGATCCAAAGTACAGTGGTACTAAATAACTACTCGTGGGTCCCTGCAGATCTGATACAGTAATTCCTTCATCCACACAGTGTTTTAACTACTGACTCTTTAAACCATCATCAATCTTTGAAAATTCTACCATTCACTTAAAGCATAATAAATTTCCCCAAAGGTACTTCTGGAAATCAGTGACAAAATGATGTGGAACTTACTTGTGTGCAATTGTTGTTAGTCGTTCATCATTAACTGCTCTCCGAACCTCAGCGCGATGTCGCTCTGTTGAAATACTATTAAACAAAAAAACGATAAAGCAATATATTTTAATCAGAGGAAGACATGAACATTCCTCTAAATATTTCAGCTAAAATTAAACTTATGAATAATCTAAGAGAAGAAAAGGAACAGGAGTTCAAATTTACGAGATTGTGACTTAACCCTTGCTGTCACAGAGAAAATGAATCTTATTATTGCTCAAAAATAAAACTATTACTGAAGAAAAAAAAGAACATTACTGTTCACAGGGTATCCTTGAAAAACAGCTAGAATCCAACCTTCTAATGAGAGCAATATATTTAAAGGATATGGCAGAAAAATTCACACAGGACATGCAGCATTCTTTCTTGAGGTACCTTGGGTTCAAAGACTTTGACAAAACCACAAGCCAGTGTACATTCCTGACCTGGCTGTAACCCTTTTAACATTCAGTATCCCAGAAGGCACCAACCAATCAGAAAGGCTTCTACCACTTGTAGAATGGTTGTTTTTCCTTATCAAAAACTCCGAGGAGAACAGGAATGAAACCTCGACAACACAGAGAATTACTTCTCCAAATTCAGATTTACACTGTGATTCTAGTGAAACAAAAAGCATGTAACACCTTAAAAGAAAACAGGTTTTTAGTTGAAAAAGATCAGGGTTACCTAAGCACTTTAGAGAGTTCTCCAAGAAGATCCTTCTTCTCTTTTGTAAGGTCTCCCTGTGCACGTAAGGCACTGATGACACCTGCATAGGCCTCCAGTTCTGAAGGATTAGAGTGAATAATATTTCTATTTAATGCTCACAGCAAGGGGGAAAAAAAATGTTGTTTTCCATATTACTGACAGTATTCTAATAATTTTCAAAATCATTAAGAAGAACATGCTTTTCAATTACTTCGTGCTTTTTCAAAAGAGATTGATGATTCGGAACTCACTCAGTCAATTACTCTGCAGCACAAAACATTCCTATGAAACAACTCTTATCACAGAGGATTATCTAGTTTATAAACCCAGATGAATGTGTCAAACTCTCTCTGACCTGAAAATTCCAGCAAAAAGCTTGAAGAAAGTGTTTGGAAAGTAGTTCAGAATTCCCTTTACATGTATCATTATTAAGACTTCTATGGAAAAGTTTGGCTTGGAAAATAAATACACTATCAAAGGAGCAACTGGGTTTTTTTTTTTTTAATGCCTTTCCTTAATTAGCATGGAGAACATCAGCTTTGTTAAATATGATCATCATAATCTTTTATGCCAATTTACTTGATATGGTAAAACTGCTTGAATCTGACAGAAATGCAACACAATTGAATCTGCCCAACCCAAAAGAAACAATCCAGCTATTCCTAAACACAGAGCTACCACAGAGACTAACTCACAAAAATGCAATTCTGATTTACCAGAAATGTGTAATTCCAGGTGACTCTGATGTCATGCCATCAGCAATTTAAAAAAATGGAACCATAAAAGGCTACTGATATTTTTGAATTTTGTCCTACTAAACAGGGTGAGGATATACCTAGTGCAAATAATGAAGCCTAACTGGCTTCAAATAAAGATAATTTGGCAAAGAATGACTTACTATTCTCAGCTCCACATGGTTTAGGGAAACCAGAAACAAAAATTCTTTTGATCCTTACATAGGTGCCTTTCATTTGACATTTCAGCAGCCAACCCAAACAACCCAGTTAACCAAAACCAAGAATAAAAGGTGCAGGCCAAAACCTAACATTGCCCAAGTCTGCTACAAAATAAAAGGCTCATGCTATTCTGATTAATTTTCAGTTTAGGATTCCAAAGAGCTAATTTACACATGAAATCAAGGAATTATGCTGAAAAGAAATTCTGCTCTCCTGTCCCAATTAAGCAGAAAAAACAAAAAGCAGAGTCATTTTGGTTAACTATGCAGCCTGCACAGGGATGCTGAGTGACCTACAGAGGCATTTACAGTTTCAGTTATAAAACATTCACTAATTAATGCAATCACTATTACTAATATCAACATTTATTTAGACAACCACGTTACAGTATTTATGATATTAATTATCTTCCTCTGTTAAGAACTTAAAGTAATTCTCAGATGCAACCATATCATTATTTATGAAGGGCATGCTTTTTTTCCTTATGCATCACAAATAAAGATCCTCTACACTAGAGCCATAAAAATGCACATTCTGGTCTTTTGGAAGCTACTAAGGATTTACAGACCAGCTGTAACTTCCTCCCCTTCGTGTTTATGCAGCACTCATTAACTGGAGCTCTCTCTTTCCAACACAAAACACATGAAATAGCTGAAATGGGTTTGGCAAGTAAAAACCACTATGGCTAGTGTTAGGTGCTACCATCATCACCTCATTCAGTAAGAAACCAGGATCCACACCAGGTTCTGCACACCTCCAGATGCATTTCAGCCTCACTCCTCACCGAGTGCTCCCACTACAGCTGTACTGTTGCTAAATCAGATGCTGGGCTGTGAGCTGGAAAAGCAGATGGCTACTGCTGAATGTGACTGTCACACTTGCTCCTTCAGCCCCAGTCCCATGGTGTGCCTGCTCTCAGCTCACAGAGGCAGGGCCCCCTTGTGGGGACACAGCTCATGCCAGCAAAACAAAAAAATGATTATGTTTCGAATTTTTTTTTTTTTTCCTTCCTGTCAGCCTAGATTATGTCACTGAAGGAGGTGTAGCTGCAGTTCTGTTTGGCTCAGCTGCACCAGCACTCCGCTGTCAGCTCAGGTGGAAGGGTTTTTTTTTTTTTCATGCTTCCAGCTGCATTAATGAAACTTAGTAGCACTGCTCAAAAGCTTTTAGCACTCTGCAGTTTCTCCTAGTTTTTGTACTTCTTGAGCCTCGCTTAAGAATTAGGGCTGCCACCTTAACAGACAGCACAGCTTGTTGCAATGTTGTGTGCAACATCTCAGCACCCTTTCAAAAGCACAAAAAAAAAAAATCCATATTCCCAAGGGATGAAAGAAAAGGGGCAAAGGGAGGGAAAATAAATTCTCAACTCCCAAAAGAGAAAATGGATGGTTCTAAAGTGTAGGAGAACCTTGGCACAGTTGAGAAATACAGCACACCATCTCTTAGCAGTCAAGCAAAATGAGAGCAAGAAAAGCTGTCATGTGACAGTCACAGGAAGTTAGAGGGAATCTCAACCTCCTTCCTGACATCATCTCCTAGATTATGGTCCTCAGAAGAAACCCTGAAAAATCTAAAGCTTTTTTCCCCCCCTCCATCTAGTATCATTTAACTGGCAAAATCCCAAACCTGTAATTACACAAATTCAGCCATAAGAACTCAAAACCAACTATGCCAGCTCACATCAAAGGTCTAACAAAGGATTCTCTCCCCTGCAGTAGCCAAAAGCAGATATGTGAGGAAAAAGCAAATGTTTTTATTACTTTCCAGAACACAGAAGCATCTTTCCTTATACACTTATATCTACAAGGACAAAGCACGAAAATATCTCCCAGTGTCTATCTCTTGGGCAGGGGCCCCAAATACTGAGCTACATTTGAAACAATGAAAAAGGCTCCCGTGGTTATGGCAGTTAAGGGAGGTCATAATTTTCCCACTTCCCTGAAAACCTGTGTAACTGCAAACCCCAAACAGCATTTTTTAAAATCCTGTTTTATGTCTTCACAATAGTAACTTCATTACTTGAATTCACTCCTTCAGTACCAGTTAAAGCAGGATTCCCTAGGTTTTTTTTTGGGGGGGTACAAAAAGGTGTCTAATACAGAACTGAGGTAAAAAAACCAACCCAAACCCACACACACACACAAAACCCAATCAAACCAACCCCAAAGGTTCTCCTTTCAGAGAAAATTCTGTTGCATGTTAATAGTGACAGAAAAACACAGCAGCTAGGACATCCAAGAGAGATCCAACCAAACCAAAACAATTCTTCTCTATTCCTTTTGCTAGAGCTGAGTGTCAGCCAAACATAACTTTAAACCAGGGCTGTCAAACCAACGACACATGAAAAACACAGGAAATTACTTGCAAGTTTCCCTGCAGACATATTAAACTACTTCATGCGAGCAGCATGAAGGCAAATCTTAAAAAGAGTAAAATACAAACCCACAAATTATATCTTACTGTACCCAGTTTGCGAAGGATCCTCTTGCACTCATCCCTGCTGAGGTCCAGAAGAGTTGGCCACACCACAGGCATCCTTCCCTTGTGTCTGTGCTCCCACAGAGCTCAGCCTTGCTGGAAAAGGAATATAAATGCTCAAGCCCATAATTTATTGGTTCCCCAAGCCGATTAATGTGAACTCCCCTCAGCCTGCTCACAACTCCACGGACAGATTCACTCCCATCCCTGCCCCAATCTTTGTAGTGGCATGAAGGAATTCGGTGGCTTCACAAAGCCATGGACTTCCTACACTCTCCAGCTCAAACTCATCACCCAAGCCTTTTTACAGAGTTTCCCATCTCCTTCTCAAGCCTTTTTCTTTTTTCACGCGGAAACGCTCTTCGAATTGATGTCCAAGTCTCCTCCCTCTCTTTATGCGGAGTACCTATTAAAAGAATTCTTCCAGTGAACCTCACACTCCCCTTCCCCCCAGAGAAGGCGTTTAGCGCCAGCCCAGATTATATATGACAGGATGGCAAAAACATCGTGTGGGAAAACCCGCTCTCCACACAGCAACCCCAGCTCCCGAGCCCCCCAAAATACGCGAAACACGGGAACACCTCGACCCCGCCGAGGCGAGATTCCGGGGATGGCGGGGAGAGAGGGCGCATCTCCCGGATGCGACGAGGATAATAAAGGAGACACAGCAGCTGGAGACGAGCTGGGCAAGCGGGGCTTGGGCTGGGCAGGGAATTGCACACAGTGGCAGGGAATATGCACCGGGAACAAAAGCCCTGGCGCCGTCGCAGCTTCCAGCGGGGGGCTGGAGGAGGGGAAGGATCTCTCCCACAAGGGCGCCTGAAGGCAGCCGCCACCCGGGCGCTCCCCGCCCGCCCCTCTTGGGCCCAGGGTGAGGGGGACCGGCCGGAGCCAGCGGGGCTGGGATCGGGAAAAGAGAGAGAGAGGGAGAGGACGGCGGCTGGCGCTGCTTCCCCGTCTACGGGTGGAGCGGGCGGGGGCCGGGGCGCTGCCCTGGGCCCGTAAGGGGGCGGCGGATCCCCGCCGTCCCGGAAACGGAGTTGCCCCTCTCCCCGAGGCGGAGCGCCGCGGGTAGGGTGAGGAGCAGGACCCACCTGCCCGGCCGTGCCCAGTACATCGAAGGCTCCGCAGCAGCCGCACCCCCACACACACACCGTTCGCCAATGCCGCGCTCGGGTTTGTTTAGTGGCAGTGGCGGCGGCGGCGACGGCGTTTACTCGGGTCAAGATGGCGGACAAGAGCGCTGCGCATGCGCGGGCGCCGCGAGGTACGCTGGGAATTGTAGTCCCCGCCGCGCCTCGGCCGTTAGGAGCTGGAAGAGGCGGCTGTCAAGATGGGCGCTCGAGTCAGCACTGCGCACGCGCGGTGCCGAAGAGCATGTCGGGAATGATAGTTCTCTCCGTGGGTGCCCGACGCGCGCGGAGCGGCGCCCGCCTTCCCGCCATGGCTACGCGGGCGGCTACGGGCAACCGGAGGGGACAAAATACTTTTCGCGTTCTCCGTCCGGGCTGAGGCGCGCTGCGCCGTTCGAACGAACTTCAGGAATTAACATCTGGCCGCAACTTCTGGAGCGAAATGTGGCAGGGGAAAACATCATCCCGACGCCATTTGGCCGTTTGCAGTTTTGTAACTTAAAAGGGACGCGCGGGACTGTAGCGAAGCGCCTACAGGGAACAATAAGGGAATAAATTCCGCAGCTAGAGCCGCCTCACAGCCGCTCCCCCGAGTACCCGCACCCCAGCACTGCTAGTGCCATTGGCAGAGCCCCGCGCCTGGCCGCTGCTTTGGGTATTTACAGCCATTATAGTTTGTTTGCCTAAAGATTTCCGTGAAAAGCAGTAAAATTTTTATCTGAAAAATCCTCGGATCAAATTAGGAAAGAAAATAAAATGTCTCTGGGGTGCAGGCGAAAAGCAACACATCCATTTGCGGCTGCGCGATGCAGCGAGAAAGTATAAAAGAATCTGATCCACAAGACTGGCTGCATGGAAATCGCTGAGAAATCACACCCACTTCAGGGTGTTATAAATGCCTATTTTAAAGTTGGTGTGTGCTATATGATTGATAAGTTTGTGGTAAGGATATAAGTTTTTATTTCTGCTGTTAGTAAAGAAAATTAGGCACAGTGATAGTAGTGATATAGTAATTGCTTAAACTGTCTGTTTGGCTGGGATAACACCCAGTGAACATGGAAAGAAGACTCTGCTATTGATACACCAACTATCAGCATCTCCCATCTGAAGAAAGCACGGACCAAGGCCCAAATTGGAGGTGATGATGAAGACACAGCCAAGAAACACACAGCTCTAAAAAGGCAGACCCAAGGAGGGGCCATGCAAAACAGTCCCTGGAATATGGAAAATAGTTCATGGAAAAATATGACCTAGAGTCTAACAGAAGTTAAATTATTTCTTGGCCTTTTTTGTTTCCAAGTGGCTTAACCAATGGAGTTTCCACTTCTCCTAATAGGTTATTCAGTGACTCAATACATTTTCCTGACATAAGCACCTCTATTTTAATATCATTCTTCTGCCCTCAGACCACTGTTAAAAATCTCTCTTCTTCCTCAAACACCTTCCCATCACATTTTTCCTCCAGACTAAAAGAAAAGGAGAAGCCTCAACAATGTCCAGATGCTGGCAGCTTGCAGAGGAGGTTTTTATACACAGCCTTGTCAGGTAGATTGTCACCCAGGACTATTTGTATTTGAATTCTCGAAGATATTTCAACTATTTTCACTGAAGTGTTGGCAATGAATAGATATTTTCCTGCCACTGTAAGTAATATGTATTCTATTCAACAAATGCTTTTGTTTTAGGAATCTTAACAGCTCCTGAGATGAAAGTATCTTAATTCAGCAAGTATTAAACAGGCATCAAAATGCCACTGTGTATCGAGTTGAGCATCTATTTAAACAGTTTGCTACACTGAGGCAAAAAACTCAACTGCATAACCTCAGCTAATGAAAAAACTCACTTGTGTCATTCTTTGTGACATATCAAAGAAGGAATTAAACGTGGTACCCGCTGCAATCTTGGGAGGCAGATGGAAACCTCCATCCTCTATGGCTTGCTGTATTGGCAAAGAACTTGCTCGCTCAGGACAGGAAGCTATGGAATAAGGTAAAGTATTGAAGTTATTGCTCCACTGAGCCATTTGAGTCCTTATCACCACCCAGAGTGGCTGGTGGGCTCCACCTGCCCACAGATACAACAGGCAGAACTCAGCTGGTGAGAGAAGTGTCTGCTCAACAGAGCGTGGGCTGGACTCCATCCTGAAGGTCTCTTCCCACCAAGAGATTGATTCTGTGAGCTGGACACAAGTATCTTGGGGTTCTCTGAGTTATGGGGGATACTTCTGGATACAAATCTACAACAGTGATTTGTGAACTGGACACAAGTATCTTGGGGTTCTCTGAGTTATGGGGGATACTTCTGGATACAAATCTACAACAGTGATTTGTGAACTGGACACAAGTATCTTGGGGTTCTCTGAGTTATGGGGGATACTTCTGGATACAAATCTACAAAACCAGCTCTGTGGGACTAATGATGTCCCTTTAGGTCTTATACTCAGGTTATCCCAACAGCAGGGCTGTGTAAGGCCTGGAAGAGAAATGCAGTAGTAGAAAGAATCATGGAAGCACTTCAGACTTTAAATATTCTCTTGAAAAATGAATTTTTCATAGCAGGAAACCTGCAGGAGTACACTGTCACACTAACAGTACTCTCAGAAAATTAAGGTATACCAACTTTCACCTTGGAAAAGAGACATACAGTCCATTTCCAGAAGCCCACAGATAAAGTTCTTTTATATTCACTATTACGTGAAAGAAAATCCTGCATTTAAGATACAGCTAACCTTTGAAGACATGGGGGAAAAAGCAACACAAACACACAAAAATTCCTTTAAGAATAATTTATAAGAATACAGATTATATGTTCACCACTAATACAGTATATAATCACAGAAGAGGTGATTAGATATTGGAAGGGGGTAGAGTCACTGTCCCTGGAGATGTTTAAGGAAAGCCTGGATGTGCTCTGGTCCAGTTGACAAGGTTATAATTGATCATATCAGAGGTCTTTTCCTACCTAATTGATCCAGTGATTCTGTGTGGGATCATCCATCAGGCTGAAGAGCAACAGCACCCTCCTAGAGCCAAACAAAAGAAAGTAAGACAAGAGAACAATGTTATGACCTCGATGTCCACCCCATGCCTGGTTTTAAAGCAGATGTGGTGTAGCATATACACAGATGGGAAGCAGGTGAAGGCACACCAGCCCTGCCGTGCTCCATTCACCCCTCTCTAAGTTTCCTCAGTGAGGCAAACAAAGGGAAACTTAGCTACAAATGATCAGAACTGTAACACTGAGGCTGGCCAGCTGGAGACCTGCGGCTGGTGACCAGCCCCTGTGAGCAAAGAGAGGGGAGAAACCAGTAATGGAGTTAATGGGGGAACTGTGCTTGGAGACTGGGGTTACATGAGAAAACTATGTAGGGCTGCAAATACATGAATGGAGAAAAAGGGATACCGTGGCAGGAAAGAGCAGGAATGTGACGATGACGTGAATGAGTTGGACTGGAGAAGAAAGAGCTGAGTAGGAGGGGAAAGCGTTTGTCTCTACAAAAAATGTTATGAACTCCCTCCTACCCGGTTCTGGAGTGACCAAAACACCATGTGGTGTCACACGGTGTCACACACTCAGGCCGTAACACGTGCATGCACACTCGGTGTCACACATGGCCTCACATGCAGAGCGCAACACACACACGTGCTGACACACACACGGCGCTACATAAATGCACGGTGTAACATAAATGCACATAGTGACACACACACGGTAAAACACGCACACGGGGTAACATACACAGAGCACAACACACACACGGGATAACACACACACAGAGCACAACGCACACATGGGATAACACACACACAGAGCACAACGCACACACACACACGGGATAACACACACACAGAGCACAACACACAGAGCACAGCACACACAGAGCACAGCACACACAGAGCACAGCACACACAGAGCACAGCACACACAGAGCACAGCACACACAGAGCACAGCACACACAGAGCACAGCACACACAGAGCACAGCACACACAGAGCACAGCACACAGAGCACAGCACACAGAGCACAGCACACAGAGCACAGCACACACAGAGCACAGCACACACAGAGCACAGCACACACAGAGCACAGCACACACAGAGCACAGCACACACAGAGCACAGCACACACAGAGCACAGCACACACAGAGCACAGCACACACAGAGCACAGCACACACAGAGCACAGCACACACAGAGCACAGCACACACAGAGCACAGCACACACAGAGCACAGCACACACAGAGCACAGCACACACAGAGCACAGCACACACAGAGCACAGCACACACAGAGCACAGCACACACAGAGCACAGCACACACAGAGCACAGCACACACAGAGCACAGCACACACAGAGCACAGCACACAGAGCACAGCACACAGAGCACAGCACACACAGAGCACAGCACACACAGAGCACAGCACACACAGAGCACAGCACACACACGGTGGAATGCACAGACGGATAACAGACACACAGGATAACACACACAGAGCACAACACACAGAGCACAAGAGACACACGGCGGAATGCACAGAGGGATAACACACACACACACACGGGGGAACACACACAGCACAACACGCACACGGTGGAATGCACAGAGGGATAACACACACACACACACGGGATAACACACACACAGAGCACAACACACACAGCACAACACACAGAGCACAACACGCACACGGCGGAATGCACAGAGGGATAACACACACACAGAGCACAACACGCACACGGTGGAATGCACAGAGGGATAACACACACACACACACGGGATAACACACACGCAGCACAACACGCACACGGCGGAATGCACAGAGGGATAACACACACACACACACGGGGGAACACACACAGCACAACACGCACACGGTGGAATTGAGACTCCCGCGCATGCGCGCCCCCGCCGTGCCCGCTGCCCCAGGCGCACGCGCAGCGCCGTGCCCGCGGCGGCCGCGCGCGGTGCAGTGTGGGAAGGAGGCGGCCCCGGCCCGGCGGAACGCGGCGCTGAATCCTCCCGGCCGCTCACAGCACTGTGGAGCCGCTTCCCGCCCTGCCTCCCCTCCGGCCGCCGCCACCGCCTCCTCCTCTTCCACCCCACACACACACACACACACACCCTCCCCCCGCCCCCCTCCCGGCGGCCCGCGGATTTAAAGGGGCAGCGGCGCCGGCCGGGAGAACCATGCCGAACTTCTGCGCGGCGCCTAACTGCACCCGCAAGAGCACCCAGTCCGACCTGGCCTTCTTCCGCTTCCCCCGGGATCCGGCCAGGTGAGACCACCTCGGGAGGGGCGGGCCCGGGGAGGGGCGCCCGGCTCTGGCCCTCAGGCCCACAGCGCTGCCTGCATGAGGAGACACCGCGCCGGGGAAAGCGGCTGCCTCCTTCCCGCCCGCCGCCTCACCCGGGAGCGCCTGCCGAAGGCCGCCGTGGCCGTGGCTGTGGCCCTGGCCGTGGCTGTCCCTGTGGCTGTGGCGGTGGCTGTGGCTGTGGCTGTGTCTGTGTCTGTGGCGGTGGCTATGGCTGTGGCGGTGGCGGTGGCTGTGGCGGCGGGGCGGGACGCTCCGGGCTGTGGCGGCGGGAGGCGGGCCGGCGGCTGCGCCTGCGCCCGGGAGCGGCCGCGGCTCCGGGGCTCGGCGGGGAACGGGGCTGTGAGGGGACTGAGGGCTCTGTGTGTGTGAGAGTGTGGCGTTGTGTTGGAATGTACGGCTGTGAGAGGTGTGCGGCGGCTGGAGCCGTGCGCTGTGGGAGGCCCAGCACTGGCTCAAGCAGTGGAGGTCTGTCAGTCCTGCTTTTGTGTGTTAGGCGATGAGGTGTGTGCGTGGCGGATGGGACACTCCTGTGATGGATGGATGGGATGGTGGCAAAGCGTCATGAGCAGCAGCAGAAGTGATGGGAGGAATTCCCAGTGGGTGTACTGCTACAGCAAAAAGTGTGTTAGTGGGAGAGTATGGAAGAGAGTGGGAAATGCCACGAAAAATAAGTCGTGTACTTAAACACATCCGTGTGGATGTTCACCCTTCAATCGAGGTAACACTCTTAAAATCACTTGGCTTTAACATGATGCTCGCAATACTGAAAGGTGCACAGGCATAGAGCAATACCAGTTACTTCTTTTCTAAGACTAGAGAGTTAAGACTGAAATTTTTTATGATTTAACGTGATGCTCGCAATACTGAAAGGTGCACAGGCATAGAGCAACACCAGTTACTTCTTTTCTAAGACTAGAGAGTTAAGGCTGAATTTTTTTATGATTTATACATGGTATTTCCTTGCTTGCTTCCCTCCTTGAAGCTGCTTGACCTGATTTTTGGAAAAGTCCAAACCCCGTGGGAATTATGCATATGTAGTATTTTCTAAGGAAACAGACCCTCCAAGCGATTTCAAATGAAGCTACAAAAAGCTTATATAGGTAGTAGGTGCTCTCTAAAGTTGTGATTTTGGATGTTGTGAAGTTCTGGGTGAATGCAATGCCTTGCTGTAAAGCTTGGCCATCCAGACCTCTTCTTGAGGCATAGTACATGCAAGGTATTGCAGTAAAATCCATATTCCATATGCTCTTGCTTTAATAAGAACTGAAATCAATTGCAGTAAAATCCATATTCCATATGCTCATGCTTTAATAAGAACTGAAATCAAAGTGGTTGCTTGCCTACTCTTATTCTTTCATTTTTTATGATTTGTTGCTACTGTTGTTTCTTTCTGCCTTCTCCTTTGAGACCCTCAGGATCTCACACAAAGG
This sequence comes from Sylvia atricapilla, assembly GCF_009819655.1. Lineage (NCBI taxonomy): Eukaryota > Metazoa > Chordata > Aves > Passeriformes > Sylviidae > Sylvia > Sylvia atricapilla. The sequence goes on from NC_089141.1 coordinate 1,651,647, forward strand.
AATATCTGCAGGTTGTGTGGAATTGAAGAAATTTGGTGCTGTCTGAGCTTCAGTGTTAATTTGGCTGCACCTTCTTGTTTAGGCAGTTGTGGAGAGTGAAAAGGGCCCCCCTGAGCCTCCTTTTCTCCAGGTGTCTGGGTTTGGGAAGACAGGTATCTGCCAGGGAAAGCTGGAGTTTCCCTTGGAATGGAGGATGTAAACCATTCCCCCCTTTTTTTCCAATTATAAATTGGCAGTTAAAAGCTTTTAGGCAAAAGATTTGGGAATAGAAATAGCAGTTCTTTACCAGTATGTATAACAAAGCAAACAAAAAGCAACAACTACAGCATTAATAACAAAAAACTGTACTAAGAACCTCGAGGGCTTTGCTTCACAAAAACCCAGGGCAGTTTGGTTTTGGTGCCCCTGTAGGATCCTCAGAGCACCAAACTGGAACAGTGCAAAAGCTGCCTAGAAAACATTATAACTTTAGACTACATGCACATCTCTTTGTCTTTTTATTTTTCTTTTTAAGAGCAAATTCTTTAGCATTAAATAGCAAGGTTTTATGAGCAATTGTGCTACAATCTGCACTCTCTGTGTGTGTGTGTGTGTTTGACAAAGGCAAGAATGTATAAATTAAGAGAAAAGACTCCTGCATTTGTTGGGCTGATGTTGCATGGTGAGCAACAGCAGAAAAAGTAGTTTTTACAAAGATTTGATGGGATGTTCCAAAGGAAGTTGTAAAGAACTTTCCTGAGCCTCCCACCAAGATCACTTACACTCCAATTTTGAGTGTGGTTTGAAATTGTAAGGGATATTGCTTTATCCTAAAATGATCTAATTCTTCTCCTTACGTGCAGATGTCAGAGGTGGGTAGAGAACTGTCGAAGGGCGGATTTAGAAGACAAAACTCCTGATCAACTCAACAAACATTACAGATTGTGTGCTAAACATTTCGAGACTTCTATGATCTGCAGAAGTGTAAGTAAAAACCAAACATTTGTTTTCTGCATCTTGCAAAACGTGACTGACATTTTTTTTTACCAGGATTCTGCCTTGTAACCTTTCAGCTCCTGGGTAACTGGTCCCTAGGAAAATTAATTTCTTAGGCTTAATTGGGATCACTGCATTGTCTTGGGCTGCACACAGGCTCCCAGTCTTTGAAAATGATAATGAAAATGATAATGAAAATGAACAGTCAGAGGAGATAGAAGAAGTGGTGCTCCTGCCAATTTAATGTATTTGTTGAAAGCTGGCCCTCACTGCAGTGCTTTACTCCTGCTTGTTTTGATTCACTAGAGATAATACTTACAGTATTATGTAAGTTTATTTAGTGCACGTTTGCATATATCTAATTATTTAAACTTATTAATATCCTGTTCCTGAAGTGTTGACATGGGTGTGATTTGGTTAAATCACACTCTGTTATGGCCACAAGATTTAAATACTCTTTATATCTGTCAGGCTTTTATTTCCTGTCAGTTTTTCATCCAGCTCTAATCAAGGCATTGTTTTCTGTTAATGAAGTAATAGCTTTCAATTCTTTTTGTCAACAATTTGATTTTAACAGCTTGCAGAAGAGTAGGAAAGGGTGGACTTGGGACTTTGCATCAAGTTTTAATTTCCAGGCTGAATTTCACTCTGGTACATGAGCAAAACCAATCTTTTAACTCTGAAGGATAATTAAAATACAGGTCAAACTTTGAAGTCCTGATGGTATTACCCATGATGAGGTCTCTAATTAGCCATCATCCCAGAAACAAATGAAAATTGGAGGTAATGATGACTCTGAAATGGAACTGTGACACTGCATTTGTTTGAAATGTATTTCAGTCTAATGACAAATGCCATCAGTTACAATTTTGTACTTAGTGGAAATTAGCCAGTATAGGCAACACAGGTTTACAGTGCATCCAAATATAAAATTTTACTTAAAATATTTTTTACTTGGGAGCACTTACATGATCATCTAGAAATCTTCTCTTCTTTTTTTTTTATATTCACAGATAAATTTTCCCTCAGTATGATCTTTCACTGTAGTGCTTGGTGGACTTCATACTTCTACAAAAAGAAGCAATTGAACATTTTCACAATGAAATTTTTCTCGAATTGTGAAATAAGCAACAAAGTGTTTCCTTGCTGATGCATAGGTGTCTTTTTAGCCAGAATATTTATTCTTAAAAAAACTATAATATTGCAGTAAATTAAAATTATTGCATCCATGAATTTTGCTATGAAGATAGAGACCAAAAAAATGGATTTGCAGTTTGGATTGGAGTTGGATAGATAGTATCTATCTTCTTATTTTCAGTGTTCTTTTGATATCCCTGAAATGTCAATTGCATAGCTTAGCTTTCTCTTTGGCAACATCAAAAGGTCAAAAGTACTTTAGAATAAAAACATGAACAAGAAAAGAAGGAGAGAAAAAAAGGGTCCAGTGGTTGAAATTTCTCACATTTTCCCTGGTCTACATGTCTGTTTTCTTACAGAGCCCATACAGAACAGTTTTACGGGATAACGCTGTGCCAACGATATTTGATCTTACAAGTCACCTGAACAATCCCCACAGCAGGCATAGGAAAAGGATAAAAGAGCTGGTAAGTTTTAAATGTTAGATTTTTTTGTTTATTATTAAAAAGAAAAACAGGTGAGTAAGTTAATGTGAAATTATTATACATAAATGTCAAATAAAAATATTTAGCATTTTGTATTTTCTTTGCTGCCTATTCCTATAGCTTTTTTTGTTGATTATAGGTTAGATGCATGATAAAAATTTTATCTACTAAGGAAGTCTTTAAGAAATAATCTGGAAAATTAAATGTGTTGATCCAGATCTGATTCTTTCATCCAAATCAAATGGATAGTTTTCTTTTCCTTGTTACTACAGTGCCAACTGAACACAACTGAAGCATGATATCCCCAAATCCTTGCTGCATATTGATTGTGGTCTTTGGTTCACCCATTTAACTTCTGAAATCTTAATCAGTCCAGACCTGCTTGGTTTAGCTTATTGTTCTGAGAAAATAATCCATGGATAAGATGAAGATTGAGAAAATTTTTTGTGGGATTGTGTCTTGTGTGTCATTGAGGGAGAAAGTGTCTCTGTGGCTGTAATTATACTGACAATTAAGAGGCATTCCACTTCTAAACTCTGTTTACACTTGAAAAATTACATTCTAAATACTTCTTTATGAGTTTGGTTGCATTTGTGGACTGAAAATGGAGTCCACTGTCTAGTGGTAGTACATTATCAAATTGCAATAGAATCTATTTAATGGAATCTATTTAGTAAAAATTATACATATTGAAGGACCTCCTAATACAACTCTTCTCTTGTAGTTAGTAGAGACATGTCATGGCAGTAATAAACTGCTTCAAGTAATAAACTACTTCAAGTCTTAGAATTTCTAGCACTTTTTGGCAAATATTAACTGGTCTCATCTACAGTATTTGTATCTGCTCATGATGTGTTAATATTTTAAGGTCACGTGGTAGACATTGTCGTGAATGTAAGTTCTTCTTGTTTGTTTTTTTAAGAGTGAAGATGAAATAAGAACATTGAAGCAGCAAAAGAGTAAGTGGTCAAAATAATTGCAATAATAACTTTATTTGCTAAGGCTGACAAGGTAATGCAGGACTCATAACTATTAGTTTATATCTAGCAGGAGGCTAATTGAGTTCCTTCTCGATTCAGCTAGCCAGTCTAAATTGTTTCCAAAATACTCATTCACTTTTAAACTGGAAACATTCTTCTCTGGACTCTGATAACTTAAAAGTAATGGACAAGTATGTGTTACGTTTTATTTTTGACACTTACAGTATTTTTTATTTTGTAGTTGATGAAGATTTTGAACGGAAACAGGCAACCCAAGAATTGAATGAAAACAATGAACAAAATACTGTCTCAGAGGAAGGAGGAGAAGAGCAGGAGGAAAAAGCTCCCCCTTTAACACTGGAAGAAAGAGAAAACAAAGATTACCTTAAATCATTATTTGAAATTTTGATCCTGATGGGTAAACAAAATATTCCCTTGGATGGCCATAATGTTGATGAACTTCCAGAAGGTATTTTTACTTCAGACAACTTTCAGGCTCTACTGGAATATAGAATAAATGGTGGCGATGAAGTTCTGAGGAAACGATTTGAGATGACTGCAGTCAACCTTGAGTATTGTTCAAAAACTCAGCAGAAGCAAATGCTTGAGATCTGTGAAAATTGTGTTAGAGAGGAGACACTGAGGGAAGTAAGAGACTCACACTTCTTTTCAATTGTCACTGATGAAGTAGTAGACATAGCAGGAGAGGAACATTTGCCAGTGCTGGTGAGGTTCGTTGATGATTCTCACAATCTAAGAGAAGAATTCGTAGGGTTTTTACCATATGAGGCTGATCCTGAAATTTTAGCTGTTAAGTTCCATGCAACTATTACTGAAAAGTGGGGTCTCAACATGGAGTACTGTCGAGGTCAAGCCTACATCGTCTCCAGTGGATTTGCTTCTAAAATGAAAGTTGTGGCTACAAGACTCTTGGAAAAGTATCCACAAGCTGTCTATACGCTGTGTTCCTCGTGTGCCTTAAATGTTTGGCTGGCAAAATCTGTTCCTGTTGTTGGCGTTTCCATCGCATTAGGAACAATTGAAGAAGTTTGCTGTCTTTTTCATCAGTCTCCACAATTACTGGTAGAACTGGACAATACAATTTCTGCTCTTTTTCAGGACAATGATGAGAAGGGTAATGAGTTGAAGAAGATCTGCCGTTCTCAGTGGACAGGCAGGCATGATACTTTTGAGGTTTTAGTGGACCTCCTGCAAGCACTGGTACTGTGCTTGGATGCTGTGAGCAGTGACTTGTCTGTCAGGTGGAACAACTTCATCGTTGGTCGAGCATTTGTGCTTTCAAGTGCATTAACGGATTTTGATTTCATCGTCACTATTGTAATTATGAAAAATGTTCTGTCTTTTACGAGAGCGTTTGGAAAAAATCTCCAGGGACAAACGTCAGATGTGTTCTTTGCAGCTGGCAGCTTAACAGCAGTATTGCACTCTCTGAATGAAGTGATGGAGAACATTGAAGTTTACCATGAGTTTTGGTTTGAGGAAGCCACAAATTTGGCTACGAAACTGGACGTACAAATTAAACTTCCAGGAAAATTTCGCAGGGCGCAACAGGGGAACTTTGACCCTGACATGACGTCAGAAAATTACTACAAAGAAATCCTAAGTGTCCCAACAGTGGAGCATATTATTCAAGAATTAAAAGATATTTTCTCAGAACAACATTTAAAAGCTCTTAAATGTTTATCCTTAGTGCCCTCAGTCATGGGACAGCTGAAATTCAATACGTCTGAGGAGCATCATGCTGACATGTTCAAAAATGACTTGCCCAATCCAGACACGCTTTCTGCTGAGCTTCATTGTTGGAGAATCAAGTGGAAACACAGAGGAAAAGACATTGAACTTCCAGCTACTATTTATGAAGCGCTTCACTTGCCTGACATAAAGTTTTTCCCTAATGTTTATGCATTGCTTAAAGTCTTGTGCTTGCTTCCAGTGATGAAGGTGGAGAATGAAAAATACGGAATAGGACGAAAGCGCTTAAAGGCGTACCTGAAAAACACCTTGACAGGGCAAAGGTCAAGCAACCTTGCTTTGCTGAACATCAACTTTGACATAAAACATGACTTAGATTTGATGGTGGACACTTACATTAAACTCTGTCCAGATAAAGTGGAATTTCAAGACTGTATTCGTTCTAACAATTCTGAAGTGACAGATGATGCCTAACTTCGGAAGCTCTTACCAATCTGTTGAAAAAGCTTGTTCTTAATTAAGTGTCAAAGCTGGGGAGAAAAAAACCCCCTTGAAATCTTAAAGAATCACTGCAACTGTGTTTCCATGGTAGGCCTTGGACTGAACAGGCTGTGATCAATAAATTATGTGTTGTTAGTCCATCCTAAATGTGTTTGGCAAGCAAAATCAAGCCTGACACAAGCCCATGCTCTTGACAGAGGTGCTTTCTACATCTGATTGGCTTAACTGGGTGCTCATTTACTTTATTGCATTGTGGAAAAAGGACATTATGATTGTAGACCTGATGGGGCTGTTACATATTCACTGATAATTTAGGATACGAAAGAAACTCAAACTATTAAAAGGAATATAATCTATTTCAGTTCTGTTACTTAGGGTTTTTGGTTTCAAACCCAAACTTTTAAGAAAGTCTTTGATGTGTTTTTAAGTGGCATTTTGGAGAGTGGATTCAGCTATTGCACGATCCCAGTGCTGTGGACAGGTCTCAGTGTAAAGTGAATGTCAGTGATATAGGGGTACTTTAATGGTTTTGTTGGAAGAGTCAACCTCTTTAATCTCTTGCTGACTGTTTACATTCCTTTGTGTCGGATGCAAAACTTGTTTTCTTTAGGCTTAACAGGCATGGTAGGAGTATTTAAATTCCTAAAGGACACTAAAGACTTAAAATTTATTTCACAAACCTTTCAATCTGTTTGCCCTGCCCAGACTCTGACACAAACCCTTGCATCTTATAGTATGTTTATTTGTAAACTCACTCTGGAAAGATTAAAATAAGAGTTCGTTGTTTGTCTAGAAGTAAGATTGAAAATATTGCTGTTATTTTTGGCAAGAATGAAACTTTTTTGTACAGTTTATGGAGATTTAAAATAAAATATTAATTGCTTTTTACATAGCATTGGATTTCTTACTAAAGCTGTGCCTTTGGGAATGTGTTCTGTAAAGGTGCCTTTTATTTTAACGATTTTTTCTTCTTTGTTTTTGCCATTCTAGTGAGCAGCATTTGCTGAAGACAGAGGAAACTGCTGCTCTGTGTGTTTTGCAGGGTTTTAAAGTATTCTGAGCTAGCACTAACTACAGTGCTTTTACTGATGGAAATTCTGACAAGCAGGCAGAAAGAGATTAAATTTGAAATGGTTCAAAAGTAAAGTTTTGCAGCTATCCTGATGCATGACAATTTTATAACTTTTTTATCGAATCAAACATCAAAAATCAGATGGTTTGGGTTAGAAGGAACCTTGAAGCTCCTACAGTTCCACTCCCTACCATGGGCAGGGACACATTCCACTAGACCAAAGTTGCTCTAAGCATTGTGCAGCCTGGAATTGAACACTTCCAGGGATGGGGCAGCCACAGCTTCTTTGGGCAGCCTGTGCCAGGGCCTCACCAGCCTCACAGCCAAGGACTTCCTCTGCATATCTAAAGTAAATTTCCCCTATTTTAGTTAAAAGCCATTCATTCTCCCTTGTTCTGTCACTACAGTTCCTGGTGCAGTTTCCCATTTTATGTTCTGTGAGTTCCTCTGCTAAATACAGCAACATGGTGCTCGTGACCTTTCCTTGAAGAGCTGGAATCTCTCTGGCTTGTTACCTACATCTTGCTACAATTCACAGCATTTTAATTTTATGGTCCCTTTGTGAGCACTTCAGTATTTCAGAGGGGTTTGTACCTCTGAAAAGCTTCTGCTCAGCATCTTCACATCCACTAGATGTCACTCAATAGTCATCATTTCCACAACACTCACACACACACAAAGCAAAAAATACTTGTCTTCTTGAGACTCAAAGAAATGTTCTTTCAAAAATAACTTTTAGTCACTGTTTAAAGTTAATACGTGGTGTCTGAAAGGTTTTCATCATCACTTCAAAACTTAAAACTTTCACATGATTCCATTAGAAACTCTGGTTGCCACCTGGAATTTACATATTCCTTTCATAGAGTTCTTTCAAAGAAAAAAAATATATATATAATTTGGAGGATGATAGACCTGATGTTAATAGATAGTTGTGCCTCTGGACCATGACCACACTGTTCAACATTTTGATCTGTGTGACACCAAATGAAATTTATCTTCAGTGACATTTTCTACCTTATATGTTCCTGCCCTGTGGGATTTTGCCTTTAGGAGTTGTTTTGAATCCCTAGTCCCCAAAACAGCCAGGATGGATGGAGTTTCTTCTGCTCTGCCTGCAATGGTGGGTTTCTACCTGGACATTCTCTGGCTCCCAGTTGCAGGATTTGTTCTTGTCTGCTTTCAGAACTGTAATCCCAGCACACTGCAGCCGCCTTTGCTTCAGGAACTAAACAAAGAACAATTCCTCTGGCCCTCAAATGATTTCCTTGTCTTTCCCCATACTCCCTCAAGCTTCCTGGAGACAGAGGAGAGGAGGACCAGGGGCATCCCTGAAGAATCCCTGGATGTGGCTGCCCAGAGGAGGTGCTAAGGGAAAGTCAGGAAGGATCCCAGCAATGAGACTCTTGCTGTCATCCATCACTGGTCCTCTTTTGGAGCACTTGTTTTCTACTTTGATATTTTGATTATCTTCCACAGCCCATCTCCCTGGTGGTCTCTTTGCTCATTTCCAAGGTGTTTGTTCTCCTTGGATCTCACATGCAGGAGTGCTGTAGACTAAGAGCACCTCACCACTCTGTGTTTCCATTTGTTCTTGACAAAACTGAGAGTCTTTCAACACCAAATGGCACCTTCCCAATCTCACTGTGTTTCCCATGACAGTTCAGGACAGTGTCCAAATGCAAGGAAATTCCAGGGATGCTCAGAAGCCTATCAAGGGAGGAGCATGGAAGAAAATATCAGAGTTCTTGTTTTAACAGACTTCCCTCAAGACAATGGTGAGATTCTTCTCTCCTTTCCATTATTTAGCTCTGTATCTCAGTAGCAATTATCTGAAAGGAAGTGCTGTACAGGATAGGTGGAGTTTTGACAAGCCACTGTATGATATAAATTCTAGGACCTGACAAAAATGGTCAACATATCTTCTGAACAAACACGACAGCACACTCAGCCTGAGGGAAATAGAATTAGGCTATTCTGTAGAATAGAAAATGGGATCCAGGACTTGGGCTGGTCCCCAAGCCTGATGTGGCATCCCAAATAACAGACCTGAGAACAGGAGGATGTGTGGGTGTCTCCTCTCTTTACCTGCTCCCAGTGAGGAAAGTCCCAGAAGTCACAGTTTTAATGTGTTTGTTCAGTTCCCTTGCTTCATGAATATTCAGTGTGTTTAGGACCTTAATCCTAAAGCTGGCAGGGGAAGTGAAGAAAAAGCAGAACAGTTTTTACTGAATCACTTTCAATTACTTTAGGCTGATGTTCCCAGCTTTCCAAGGACACCTTGCATCTCATGACTTTGCTCAAAGCATCAGTCACTTCTCTCTGCTTTACAACTGTCCCTAGTTCTTCATTCCAGGAGGAACCACTGGATTTGAAGTGGAAGATTATATCCATTGTGGACGATAAAGGCAAAGATTTCAAGTAAAGTTTACAAATGCCTTCTCAAATATCCTGAAATAGGTTCCTTTGGTGGTCTGTCAGTTGTTTTGCCAACCAGTTCCTCCTTTGCCTTGTGAAGGGTTTGTACACAGGGACAGCTGCATTTATGCTTCCTAAGTGTTCTGTTCACATTTTCTCTATCATATTTGGGTCAAACCAGAGATGAGATTTCCAAACTGCGAGTAACCCACTCTTGATAAATTGACTTGATCTGAAGAACTTACCTGGTGACTCCTGGGATAGCATTTCCAAACAAAGCAGGTAAAATCCCTTTCCCAAAGCTGAATTTCGTTTCTGTAAGAGCAGCTGTCCCCCCAGGCAGCTCATCACAGGCCAGCATTCAGCTCCCCTTGAACAGCAGTGCTCATTGAAACCCAGTGAGTGCCAGGAGAAAAAGAGAGACTCACAACATTAGACAGATGGGAGCTGCAGGAACAAGCGCAGAGGAAAGGATGAAGATGCTCTGAGGGCTGGATCCCCTCTGCTCTGGAGACAGGCTGGGAGAGCTGGGGCTGTTCAGCCTGGAGAAGGCTCCAGGGACACCTCAGAGTCCCTGGCAGTGCCTAAAGGGGCTGCAAGAGAGCTGGAGAGGGGCTTTGGGGGAATGGCTTCCCACTGCCAGAGGGCAGGGTTAGGTGGGATAGACTGCAATGGTGGTGAGGCCCTGGCATAAGTTTCCCAGAGAAGCTGTGGCTGTCCCATCCATGGAAGTGTTCAAGGCCAGGTTGGTGTCTTGGTTTGGAGACAAATTTAGGAGAAAACCACTCTGAAATGAGTGTTTCCTCCGAAGAGAAGGACTCCAGTAATCCCTTTTGCCAATGATGGAAATTAATACCAGTGGGTGAAAGTGAAAAGACCCATTCATTAACCACAAAAAGGGGGTGTCTGCAAGGCACGGAAAATGACTGAATAAATGCTAGACACTGAACAGCCAGAAACTTACCTCTCACACATCCCCTGCCCCCAAGAACAAAAAAAAAAAAAAAAAAAAAAAAAAAAAAAAAAAAAAAAAAAAAAAAAAATCAGAAATGCTTGGGGAGGACAGACATGGGATAGACACAGGCTGATTGCATTGCCCAAAAAGCAAAATGCTGGTTGGCCTCTTCTGTACCCAGGAAGGGAGAGGAAAAGGAGTTCAGGCATCAGCCCAGAGCAAAGCTGATGGGAAACCTGTTGGTCCTCTGGTATCCTCCTCACAGCAGGCAAAGCTGGCAGGTTTTGGTGTCCTTTCTCCAAGCTGCTTCAGCTTCTCTGAAGTCTCAAGTTTGGAGCAGCTCCCATCCAAAGCCATTTGGGTTTTTGGCTTCCTGAACCAAAAATCAAGCTGAGAACAGTTAATAATAATAATAATAATAATAATAATAATAAAGCTGGCAAGAGGATTCCCGGTACAGCCTCCAGGCTAGGGGAGGGGAGAAAAAGAAAACTTGCTGGAAGCCAGCAAAAACCAACCCAGGGAAAGCCCAGCTCTGGAGAGAGGCTTGGAATAAAACCCCTGCAGGAGTCCAGGGGTTCTTAATCTTAAACCTACAGCAGCCATTTCTGGGCATAGAGCAGATGATTAGGAAATAGAGTATCATAAAATCACCTTAAGATAGTTGGATGTGGCTTGGAGCAACCCGATGTAGTGGAAGTTGTGTCCCTGCCTGTGGCAGGGAGTGGAAATGGATGAGTGTTAAGGTTCCTTCCAATCCAAACCATTCTGGGATTCTGGGATTCTATGACAAGCAAAGGGAATAAGGAAGATGAGGCAGGACAACGATCACAATGACTCTGAGCCCATTACTGCAAATTGCATCTTCTCCCAAAGCCACCTTTCATGAACAAATATTGATGTAGAGGGCAGGGAGGGGAAATTCGAAAAATAATAGCTGCATCTAGATTTAGGATACATCAGATTTCCATTTCCTTGCACTGTGCATGTTTTATGATGCCAGGAACTACCCATGCCAAGAGTCAGTGATATATGGACATAAATTAACTGCAATCGTTATTGACAAGGGCTGGTGCTGGATAACTGAGACAAAGGGAAATCATCCACAGAAATGCAATCTGTGTGGCTGAACACGGTTAAAGAGGAGACAGCAGGAGGGACAAGTGAGGCATTCCCAGAAGAGGGTCCCAGGACTTTGCTGGGTAGATGTCTTGGGGTGGATTTGCTTAACCCTTGGTGATACCCTGCTCTCCATTTTACTGTGGGAGACCACGAGGTGATGACCTTGTGCTGGACATAAGCAGGTGAAAACTACTCCCACCACATCTCTTACAGAGGAGAAACGGGGAAATTCCAGGTCTGAATGTCCAACTGGCAGGTGAAAACTACTCCCACCACATCTCTTACAGAGGAGAAACGGGGAAATTCCAGGTCTGAATGTCCAACTGACAGCTTTTATGATACACAGCTAACAATCAGCTTCATGTGTGAAGAGTGAGAAGAGAAGGCTAAAAGAAGGGCTGCCTGGAGTGCCAAACCAGCGAGATTATTTCAAGTGGATCAAAGGAAAAGGAAATAGAACCTGATAATCTGGGACTGCCCTTCTCCAGGGTGGGATCTGCTGGGCTGTGAGCTCCCATCTGCTGGGAATCAGCAGGAGCCACAGAAGCTGGCTTTGTGTGTGCTCCAAGGAACAATCTCAGAACAGGCCAGAGACAACTGTGCCCAAGGTCATCTCCAGCTCTTATTTTGTTTAAGAAGAATAATGGCTCCTTTGGAGATTATTTTAAGCATTGTCAAAATGAGGCAGTAAGCCACGGAGCACATCCCCACCTGGCCTTACTAAAGGAGGTGATTTCACTACAGTGAATAAAGCTGCTTACAGCTTTCCTCAGAGGCGGCTGTGATGCTTCTCAGTGAACACTGTGAACTGTGAACTCCCACTTTGGGAACCATGAGGTGGCGCAGTTACCCTGGATGTCAGATCGCAGCTAGGTATCTTCCCAAAATATGTGTCCACTCCCCAGCTGCGTAACTACAACCACATGTTAAGGAGCAGCTGCTTTATCCGTGGTTTAGCTGCATCACCTAACCCCTCTTATGTTCTGTTCTGCCTTCCAGGGGGTCAGTGAGGTGCCGTGGGAGAAGAAAGCACAATCAAGAATATTGTGCTCTCGTGTTAGCAAGTGCACCCTTTGCAAGGATCCCCTTCCTCTCCTTTTCTTAAACAGGACTTAACAAAAATAAACCAACTCCAAATGCATTTTATGCTTCCCCCCAGCAAAGCACTACAAGGACATTGCTTGTTTTATTAGTGAGAAAGCAGGGTGCAAACTAACAAATACAGTCCATGTGGCAGAGGGTGGTGGTGGTGGTGGCTGCCCTCCCTCTGCAAGCTCCATCTCCACAGTGGGAGGAAAATGTTGGAGAGCTGTCTGCTGTTTGTGAGTAGTGTTCTTTGCTCTGTCTTTGGGTCCCTTTTGGGCTTGAAAAGGTGTGGTTGGTCCAGGGCCCTGCTGATTTCCAGAGAGGGAGAATGCACTTGAATATCCTCAGGTTCCCCCTTCATTTGAACTGGAGCTGTTTGGGTTTTTTTGTTTTCTTGCTTCTTCCCCCAATCATTGCAATGCTTTACTGTGTTCTTACAGATTGCCCCTTACAGAGGGGGTAAATTCCAGTGGAAAATCTGCATCTGCTCAAGAACTGGGACACTGCACGTGTACAGAGGACAATTTGAATCCTGTGTTCCATTCATAAAAATACTTTGGGATACAAAGAGCATTCCCACCCTGGAATTTGCTCATGGAACAACTGCAGCTCCACTCAACCAAGAGTTTGCCTTCCTGTGGCGAAGCTGAGGCAGATGGATCCTCTCCTGCTCCTGGCAGTCAGCATGGCCAGGGTGCAGTGTTACATGCACCATGTGGGAAACACGCCCTGCCAGGAAGTTGGGACATTCTTTCCCTAGAGCATCACTGATCTCAGGTGTGATATGACTTGAACTCACCCTCCTGCCTCACAGGCAGCTTTTGCTTTGTCTCTAAGTGCCCTTCCAACACTGTCTGACGTAGATTCTTATCACCTGTACACCTGAGAGATCAAAATGGCCTTGAAAAGGCACCTCCAGACTGCTGTGAGTGCCCTGCAGCCTGCCTGTTCTGGCCCCATTCCAGCTTCCTCCACTCATCAGGTGCCCAGAGCTCCTGAAAGAATATGCTTCAAGCTTCACTTAATTGTATTTAACATTTTCTTCACCTTCCAAAATTGCTTCCCACCTTCCCTCGGCAATTCATATGGTGCTAGTTCCAGGAGCAGTTACCCAAAACCGAGCAGTTCTCCCCCTTGGGTGGGCTGAGATGTGGAGATGTGATACCTCCAGTCCCCTGTTTCATCTCTGGCCTTGAGACAGTGCATTGGGATCAAGGATGGTGGCAACTGCTACAGCAGGAACCTAAAAAACCTTGACACCTCTGGCTGGGGTGCACTGAGCCTGCCCCCAGCACCTTTAATGCCCTACTCAGACTCCACGTCTGCTTTTGCCATCAGCTCCTGGCTGTGAGATGAGCCCTGCAAACCTACACATTCCTCCTTGCTTACACATCACCAGCTTTATTTGTTTTAATCAAAAGGGGCCTTGATAATTATTAACATGTTTAATTATTTTTCCTCTGAGTCACTCAGCTCAGGCGTGGAGTGATCACAGGGATTGTTTTACTGCACAGACCCTGGAGCATTTGCACCACCAAGTAATCACTCTTTGCAGACAGCTCCCATTGATGCTGGTCTCACAACCTGACTTTCCTCCCAGTCTAAGCTGCTTTTTGCTTTGCTCAGAAGCACTTCACAGGAGTAAAATTGTGCACGTTCAGACAATTTTCAGGGCTAAGACTTTGCATGCTTCCTTAGCAGAGATTGCTAACTCTGTAACAGCACTGACAGGGAATGATGCTCGTTTGAGCTGTGCTCCAGCCCTGCACCTCAGGAGGGGTGTTGGTCCACCTGCCCTCCTCAGAAACTGCATCACCCCACCCAAGACCTCCCCTCCCAGGCTCACCAGTGAGTTGCATGGCCTCTCACCAGCAATGAGAGCAGACTGCAATTAGTGGTCTTTGAGGAAACTCATAATTCTGCACTTCCACATGATTTGTGAGGTTCTGCAGCCTGGGCTGGCCTGTGAGTTGTAATCATTCCTAGCCTCAGTGGTTCACAGTGAGGCTACCTGGAACTGTCTGTGTGCTTTCCTCCTTTGTTGTCCATCAGGGCTTTAGAGAGAGGTGCTGCACTTGGAAAATGCCCACTCTCTGTTTGTAAGCTCTGGACAGTTTGGATGGGGACCAACCCCACTTTTGTGGGGTGCCTTTGCATTGGGGTGCATCTACACCATCCTGAGTGAGCTTGGTTCCTGCTGACTCCTGTGTGACCTGGGACTTTCTCCCTAAAATACAACAGAGCACTGTGATAATGGATTTTCATTTGGACAATGCTCTCAGGCACATCGTGTGACTCTTTGGGGTGGTGCTATGCAGGGCTGAGAGTAAGACTTGATGATCATTGTCACTCCCTTCCAACTCAGTTTATTCTGTGATCTGGGATTCTGTGATCCCATGGGACTGCCTTCATCCTGAGCATTCAGGAAAATTAGTGTGGCTTGTGAATAATTACTTTAATTCTCTCCCCACCAGTCCCACCAGTGATGTGAGATTGCATTAGCCAAATATGTAGATACAATGAAATGGTGGAGGATGCACAGAGGTGGCCTTGGCAGGGCTGGGAATTGAGCAAAAAACTGCAGACTCATACAGAAGATGCTGGCCCTTGCTGAAATACATAATTAATAATAAGCTTTTGTTTAAATATGCACATAAATATTTATAGAGAAAAGAAGACGTGGAAAGAAACAAGTTTCACAAACCAAAACCTTAACAATTTTACACAAACTAAATTTTTAATGAGAATCAGAACACTGATAGTACTTCAAAAGTATAAGAAAAAGGTCAGTCTCTGCATTCCCTTGAGGAAAGATAGAAAAATAGTGATCAGGCTGTTCCTATTAAGGTTGGGCTCTTGCTCAGAAAACACCCTTTTTCTTAAATCTGCATTTTCATCAGCTCTAGTAATAGGAGCACTTCTTTTGTCTTGTCTGATTTTACTGCAGGAAACAGAGCTGGTGTCCTGGCATGTGAAGGCTTGTCCCTATCAAAGTCTGTTTCTAATCCTGATCAGGAATTTGTGTGGGCAGCCATCACCCCAAAGTCCTTGTATTTTTAGTGTTGTCTCATTGCTCTAAAATTTTTTTGTGTGTCTTGAAGCAGTCCCCAAAAGCCACAAGCTGCTCGTGAGACCCCATAAACACAAAGTGCAGGGGAGGAGGTAGAACATGTGCTGATTTTAGCTCCTGCACTTTAAGCCATGTAGCACTTCTTGCCAAGCACCATTCCAACCTCACACCTGCTTTTTTTTTCTCCACTGGGTCTTGGGATAGACCCAGAGGAGAAAGAGCAAATGCTGACGTGTGGGGTGAATTCCCAAGCTGAGCTCCATATTTATCCGGCCCAGGGAAGAATTTGGCTTGTGAACATAATGGGACTCCTCTTGTTTAGAGATGCTTCAAGATCAAGTAAGTGATGAATGGGAGAGTGGTTCCCAGCTCTCCTCGTGGATGCTGCCATCAAGAAAGGAGGGACTTGCCCGAGGTGGCAAATGACAGTAGCTGGAAAGTGTGATGGGATCCTGGAAAGATTCATGAAAAGAAAATCCCAGCATCCCAAAAGGACAGGAGGTGGGAAGAAGCATCATCTGTTTGCTTCAGTTGCAGCAGCTGAGCATCCTCTCAGGATATGTCAGGATCTCAAAAATCTCTGCAGTTCTGGGTTATTTTAATCCAGATGGGCTCCGAGCTAATTCCCAGCTTACATGAGTGACAGTTCTTGCAAAATGAAATGAAAGACTGTGAGTGGCAGCTTTCTCAATGTTGCTGCTGCTGAGGCCTGTACCAACACTGCATCCTCCATCCACCAGTGCTCCCCATCCCCTCTGCACACAACCAGACAAAGCTCCTTTATTGTACAGTCACAGCAGGCAGGGGAAAAAAAACCAGAGCAATTACAGCCAAGACAATATTAAGGCAGAGAAAACTACAAAAATCAGTGCCTGACATCCCAGTAGTGCTAAACCTACCTGCTGACTTCCCTTCTGAAAGCAGTCTTGGTGGGAAAACGCCTGTAGTTGTAACCACTCCGTCATGAAAACACAAACCAAGGTATTTGTCTGAGCATTTGATTGCAGAGCTTGGCGTTCAGTTCATTCCCCTGTACAAAACAACAAAGCCACGATGCTGCAGGTAGCAGGCCAAAAAGTCTGGGACTTTCACTGCCTACAAGTTTTGGCGCAGTAGCTACTTCACACATAATCAATTACTTCACCACCAGATTATGCTTGCAGACTCCAACACAAGTGATAATGGGAACCGATTAAATTAATTTAGATTTACTTTGTAAGTATTTTCCTTTGGTAAATCTTTGCTTTAATTTGACAGATTGGACTCCAGAATTTTGTTTTTATTAAAAGATACAACCCTAAAACCAGAGGATGAAATCCAGACCTGGAAAGCTAAGAAATCCCTCCCTTTCATGTTCAAAATCATGTATGACATGCAGTTAAAAAAAACCCCAAAAAACTGAAACAGAATGTCTCCACGTGCCTGGACTAATAAAAGCATACCATGAAATATGTGGTAAAGTGCCAGCAAGTCTCACTGGAAGTACATGAGCTGGACAAAATGTTCATGCCAGAGCTGAAAATGGAGATGGATTTTGGTGTCACAGTGGGCAGGCTCACAAAGCAGCTTGCACGAGAGAGAGCTGTGCTTTAATGTCATCTGCTGTCAGGGAACTGGCTTGCTAAATGCAGCTGCTTAAAATGGGATGCTCCCAGTTTATGCCGTTATATTTGGGCATAAATCATAAATGGTTAAAAATTTTGTGTTCCAGTAGCACTGTCTGCTGCTTTTTTTATGCAGTTTGGATGTTTTTACAGCACCTACATCTAAAAACTGCTGAAGGCCTTTGTGTCTTTTGTGAACTCCACACACAGTGACTCACAAGTGAGAGGTTTATAAACCACTGCATTGCCTAATCCACATCTCAGGGAACAACCCTAATAAAGTAAAGCACCACTCAACTACAGAGTGGCCTGCCATAGACAGAGAAAGCCTTTGTGGTGATTTTTAGAGAATTAATTCGTATTTTATAGAAATATATGCTATAAAATAATTTTGAATCCAACGAATAAAAGTCCATTGGGAAACTGCAGCCTCTGCCTGGAACAGGGGAAGCAGTGCATTTGCAATAGAAAGAAGGGTGGCTCCACCAGGAGATGGGTCTCCTCCTCGTGTAAATGTAATCAGATGTCCAGCCCTGCAGAAAGCTATTCATTGGACTGGCAGACAAAAAAAAAGAAATATGAATAGGGAACAGCAACTGAGTGGACAAAAGGATGAGGCAACCTTCTTTCTGGCTGAAAACCTGTATAAAAACTGGCCTTGCAGAAGTGGACTTTGTGAATGGGGGAGATACAGCACATGGCTGGATCTGAGGTTCACCCAGAACCGATCCTGGGCTCAGTGCTGACCTTTGCTTGTGGCTTTTTCAAATTTCAATTTGGCAACATTTCTCAATAAAACGGCTTATTGATGAGATTGGCTGATCACTTATTACAGCCATGAAACCTGTGCCCCAGCATGGGCAGTGCTGTAGGGTTTTATACCTGTTAGCCTTCCCTATCTCACCAGCAGCCTTTCCTTCCTTGCCTTTTCCACTCCAGCACAGTCCTCGCAAGCCACTGAGGATTCATGAAGTTCTTGTCATCCAGTCAAACCATTCATGAAGTCCTTGTCATGCAGTCAAACCATTCATGAAATTCTTCTTGTCATCCAGTCAAACCATTCATTAAGTTCTTCTTGTCATCCAGTCAAACCATTCACGAAATTCTTCTTGCCATCCAGTCAAACCATTCATGAAGTTCTTCTTGCCATGCAGTCAAACTGTTCCTGGAATGTTTAAGGCCTCCCATCCCATCCTGTCTCTCCCCAACTGGGCAGGGCAGGTGTGATGATTCCCCCTGGGCTTGGTGCATGAGTTTCAGCCATCCCCTTCCATGGGGGAATGGTGGGCTCAGCTGGCAGACAGGGATGGAGAAAAGGCTTCCTTTACCATCTCACAGGGCCAGCTGATCTTGGTGCCCCCCTCTGGAGTAAGAACCTTGGAGTAGCAAGAAGGGAAGGCGGGGATGAGCAAGGTCCTGGAATGGTAGATGAGATGTACCTGAAACTCAGCAGGCGGCAGCTGGGCAGGGAAAAGACTCCCTGGAGGGGAAAAGGCTTGGGATCCCGGGTTTTCCTCTGAGGCATCCCAGCAGATGGCAGAAGTACTGTTTTTTAGTGAGGTAGGGTATTAATAAGGTCCCCGTTCAGTGGCTGCTCTCACAAGCAAAGGCTCACCCATGGCAGAAGAAGCAGGACCGGGCTGGGCTCTGGCAGCAGCAGCGAATTCCCCCTCCCAAGCAGCAGCTCCAACCATCCTCCTCCAAAACTGAGAGCAAGAGAGAGCTAGCAGCTGCCCCAGCCCCTTTTTTCCCCACCCTAGTTCTTGTGGTGTCTCTGCCCCTCGGAGAGAAACCCTCAGAGAAGAGAAGTACAGCCAGATGCCCTCCTGCCCTGAGCTTGGCAGCTCCTTTAGTCTCTCTCAAGCACCCGGTCGTTATTGTTCCTTAGCCATAAAAGTGGGGGAAAATTCCCTAAGAGAAAAGAAAAATAAAAGACAAAAAACCCTAACCTTCAACAACATTAAATGCAGCAGAGCTAGGGATGCCCAAGATGATAATGTGGCTCTGTGAATAAGAGATCAGGAGAGAAATTTATTTGCACTGATAATGGTGCCCTGGACATGTACAAGATGGAAGCAAATGCATGTCCTCATGGACTCTCACTTTTATTTCAGGAGGAGGAGCTGGGCAGAAGCCTTTGCCTTCCTCTGAGCTGGCAGGAATGTGGGGACACAATGGGAAAAACTTGCCTCCTTCTTTCCCTGAGGGGTAAAAGGAAGCACACTAACATTGCCAAAGACCCTTTGCAGATGCTTTAAAGCCTTTAGAAAGCCATTGAGTTTCTTTTGGGCTCTGAAAATCTACTATTTCCAATGTTGCTGTTTTCTCAGCTTAGCATAGTGTGCAGATTTTATAGCCATAGAATTTCTACTCAAATTTCACCCTCTAGATGGTGATTTATGGATTCTGTAACAAAGGTTAAAGCCTCTTCCTCTCCTTGCTAGTGCTGTTTCACACACTTCACACAGATCAGTGCCATATCACTTGGAAGAGTTTCTTGGCCAAAGTGCTATAAAATCCAAATTTCTCTTCATTTTGCATCTCCCATGCTTTAAGTCAAGGAGATGTGTGGCAATCTCATCTCAGCAGACCCTCAAACAGAAAGTGGAGAAGGACTTAAAAAAAAAAAACCAAACCAAAAACCCAGGATCTGCAAGACAGCACAAGGACACTTCTCTGGTGTATTGTAGTAAGACAGAACCATCAAGCTATCACAAAGTGCTGGATAGGTCCCTGTTTTCTCTGCCCATGCAAAGGTATGTTGCTCACTCAACAGAATTTTTGGGAAGATAGAGATAAAATCATACAATCATAGATTATCCTCAGTTGGAAGGAATCCACAAAGATCATTGAATCCACCTCCTGGCCCTGAACAAGACACCCTGAGAATCACAAGACATGCATTTGTTAGGTCAACAACCTTGTTTGCTCCCCTCCAGCGCTGCAAAAATCCTCCCAAACCGAGGAGACAAAACCACTGTGTTAAGTGAAGGACATGCTGCATCTTTGCAGTCTACACTTCCCCAGACCTATTTGTTCTGATTTCCCTTTCTGACTAATCGTTTCTTCTGCTTTAAAGCAGAATTTAAAAATTAAAACTGTGCAAGGAGCGATTTATAGGCTGTGTTACCACTGGGAGTGAGGGCCTGAAGAGCTGAACTCAGTCTGCACAAATACTCCAGTTCTGCTTCTCACCTTCCATGAACTCCACTGGATTGATTGTGCACAGCCTCTGTGCATTCTTGTCTACTGCAGTTGAATTTGGACATTCTTTAGAGCAGGAGATCTAGCCAGAAGAATTCCTGAAGTGAAATTATATGAGCCACCAGTGCTGGGATGTGCTCAGCAAGCCATGAGAATATCACATTATCATATCTGTGCCCTCAACCCTTCTCCATCCTTATTGGAAACCTCTTGTGAGCTCTGAATGAGCTTCTTCCTCTGTCTCCCCTTGAAAACTAGTTTCTGACTTTAAAATTTTAGGAGAGGAAATGATATTATCAAAAAATGTGAACATTTTAACACTGTCAAATGTCATCACCAGACAGAGAAATTGAACTTCTGGGTTGTTTCAATTCTTATCTCTTCACCCCTCACCCTTTTCCCTCGTGTGCATTGACTGCATCAATAAAAGTCTTCTTTGTAAGTTATCCAAGCTATTGTTACGTCAACCTATTTTGAAAGGCCCTTCAAAAAAGTGAAAAGTCACAAAAAAGTCTCAAAAGCTTGGAAAAAAAATGAATCTCATGGTAGATCTCCACCTGCTTCACTTACCAAGGGAAGGCCAAGAGGAGGCTCAGAAAGGATGGAATTTTATCCTCAGGAGAAAAGAGCCAGAGGCAACAGAGCCTTGTAGTCTATCAGAGGTTCAAGGCTGGAACCCAAAGGCAGACATATTTCATTTCAAAAAGGGCTTTAACAGTGGGAATGATTAGGTGTTGAAACAAAATACCAATGAAAGCAGTAGAGTGTTCCTCTTCAGATACTTTCAAATTGTGAGCAGATGCCTGTTGGAACACGGGTTTCAGCCAAGCACAAGTTATTGCATTCTTTATTGCAGTATGCAATTTTATGGTCCAGATTATATGGAGCTCAGACTAGATGATCTTATGGCCCACTATGACTTTAAAATCTAAGAAATAGGTAGTTATGGATCAAAAGGAGCCAGGTTTCCTTTGGATTTGTATTTTGAGGCTGACTAACTCTGCTGCCTACGAAGACACAAAATCCGATTGAAGGCTTTCTCATTTTATACCTGTGGCTTTTAAAAAGCAGACTCTGTTTTCAAGTTGTATATGTCTGGCTTCAAATGTGGTTATGGGTCTGCCTCTCTGCTTGGCTGACTAGAAAGCCTTGCTCTCAGGAGGATACCAAACAAAGCCTCTTTGGCCTCTAATCTCCTGCAAGAGTGGTTGAGCTTGGCCAACAGAGCTGGATGCTGTTAGAGTGGGAATGGACATCCATGAGCACACACATTCTCACAGTCTGAAAGAGAGAAGTTTGCAGTAGCTTCCTTTTCTCCAGGCTAAAAATAGAGACTGATAAAAGTGAACATTAAAGGAAATTTTTTCTCCTCATATGGAGGTTGATATGTTTGAACACATTCTTTGTCAAAGCAGTTGCCTCTGACAGCAATCAGACAACCCTGAAGATCTTGTCTGTTAGGGTTATGTACTTTAGTATATATATTCATGTTAGCCTTACTTTATTTATTCTTGGCTTTCTAAAATGTGAGAGCCAATCAGTGCAGAAATCTGGTCCCTACTCAGTTTCCATGAGAGGCTGGCAGCTCACCCTCTTTAAGTAAAAGCTAAAGTGAAATTCATTGTCTACATCATCTAACCCAGGGAGGATTCAATTAAGAGCATTTCTGGGCTGTGTTTTAGGAGTTAGTGTCTGTCAGGATTTTACCTTGCATTAAACCCTTCCTGTCTCCATGTCATGCTGTGTGGAAAAGCTTCACTCTTTGAAGGAATCCATCTCCCCTACCTTTTGCCCCACACCCTCCCCAGACACAAGGGTGAGCTAACTTTTGGTAGGTAGCAATAACAATTTGTCAGGATGCCAAGTTCAAAGTTTCTAACCCACTGCCAGTGTGAAGCCCAAGAGTGAGGTCAGGACTAATCTCAGACTTCTGACCTTCCAGTCACATCCACCATTACCAGATCAGAGGGGAGAAGTGGAAGAGCTTATTTTGAAAGGTTTTAGATTTCAGGTGAGGTCAACCAAAGATTTGCCCAGATGGAAAAAATCAAGAGGATAATAATATGGCACATATTAGGGGAGATGAAAGGCGTTGTGTAAAACAATCTCCTTGTTAGCCTAGAAAGGAAAGTCTAACTCTGAGGGTAACCTTTTGGTAATGGCAAGTAAGCCCAAGCTGTCAGAAAATGTAGCAGAAACCAGGCAGACACTGTCCTGGAAAAAAACAATGCAAATTTAGAACTTCAGAGTGACACTGCTGGGATTTATAAAGCTTTCAAATAGAGTATGCTCCAATCGCTTCGTATGGTAATTAGCCAAAAAGCAATTAAGCATGCGGAGTTTTTTCTTTGAAATGGGTCAGTGGTCCTTCTTATGGGGTGGGGTCTCAAAATGATGAAGTAAGATGGGTCTTCCTCACTTTGACTTTTTTAATCTTTTAGTGCTGGTGACACCTGGATCCTGTTTCCTTAAGACTATCTAATTTATGATCACATTGTGTTCTTGGGGTCTATTGATTAAGTTGACAGGCCTCCTGATTTATCCGTTCCTTCTATTAACAAAGGGAAGTTTACCTCAACAATACCTAGTTAGCAAAGGGAAGGCCACCTCAGCTATATCTAGTTTCACTAAAGTCCTTAATTCTTCAAAATTCATGTCTCGCAAGGAGTATCACAAGTGGTTTGTTTAAACTCCCATGCTAATCAAGGCATTTTGGATAGATGAGCTCACTGTGTCTCAGGCAGAAGACCACTGGACTTCCAAATGAGCAAGATAAACAGCATATATTTAATTGCAATCTGAAGAACCTTCAATCAGTTCTAGCAATAAGACTATAAATTCCAGTGGAAACGAGTTTTAGCAGGAGATATGCTGAGACTAAAAACGACAGCAATAGCACATGAAAATGAAGCAGTTGATAGGAAGGGGAGTACTTAGTCGAGATGTGGATTTTTGACTCCCATTTTACTCATCAGCTTGATGCTGGAATATAGACAGAGTGAGGAATGGTTTACCACTGGGAGCAGCTTGAAGTCCTGAATCATCAGGGAACAGATGGACATTCCATTCAGACATTGCTCTCTGGGCTTACCAGAGACAGCATCTTGCCAAAGAAATGGACACAAATCTTTGGGGACAATTAATTCATAACCCAAAGGTGTTGGTTTTCTTGATGGGGCTTTTGTATGTGTGTGTGTGTTTTTTTTTTCCTCTTACAACCTGTTAGGTTTCTCTGCATTTCTCTCCAAATGCATGGGGACCCATTTGCTGTGGCCTGTTTTGTCTGGTTGTTCTTCTTGGAGCTTTTCCCAGTGGTGGCACACATTCATCTTTCTTACAAATATTAGCTATAAAAAAGGCACATATTTAGATGTGGCAAATTCTAGTATATTACCTGAATCCATTTCTAATGAGGAAATTATGTCCTTTATGTATGTAGAGGGCAATATATGGACAGTTCCATCTCTGTGGCATCCTGTTGCATTCAAATTCACATCACTATTTTATAACAGCAAGTGGTCTTTACTCTCTCCCTGTTGCCAAGTTGTTTTTTGCCAAAATACTGTCTGCCTCTGCAATGGCAATGATAACATATTCATGAGATAGATGACAGAAAAGTCCTGTTACAGATAATTAGTACAAGGACACATTCTAATAAAAATCCTTGCCCAGGAAAAGCAGTGTGGGATGTTCCCACAAAGCTATGACTGAAATCTTCACTTGTCCTTCTTTTTTCCTTAGTTCTTTGATCATTGATGCCATTTACAATATTAATATTTTATTTATAATTTTTTTCTTCATATTTTCTCAGAGGAAAAGGAAGAGATACAAACTTTTCCATTACAAATGTGTATTTCTGGATTGATTTTCCTCAGAAAATAGTTTGAACTCTTTTTAGAAAGGCAAGCAGAAAGGGATTTAGGTTTCTGCATTGAGAAAAGAAATGTGAGATACTGAGTCATTGTGAATTAGCCTAATTTGATTTAAGCAGAACAGTTTGAGAGTGGAAGTTAGGACCTGACATCTTTTTTCTTCCTCAGACGTAATGTAAGATGGAAATGATAAATATTAAAAAGATCTGATATGATGCAACAGAGATGCTGACAAAATTATTCTTTAGTCGTACTGCTTATTATTATACATGGGTTTAATATCACAGGGGAAAACCCCTCCTACTTATTTTACTAATTTTTCAAGTTCCAGAAAACTGATCCATAACTGTTGTCATTCAACCAGTTTCTCTTCATGGGAAACTTTGAGCACTTCAATCAATTTCCTTCAAGAACCTGTTTTTAAATCTGCAAAAACATGTTTCTCTAGCAAAGAGCTGGACTTAGGAAAGATCACCTCCCCATCTCTGAAAATGTTATTTTGGGAATTTTATTTTTTTTTTAAATCCTGGACAATGTTTAAAATTAAAGTGCCTTGAGCAATATTATTAAGAGGATCACTACAGAGATACCAGAGTGGGAAGGACTGTGTGCAATACTGTGTTGTGTTAGTGTCTGCCTAACTCCAATGATGACTTAATTTATAGAGGCAAAATTACTCATCCCATAGCAATATGTTTGGCACAAGAAGAAGGAATTCACGCTCCTGTAACCAAATGCACCAGTGAGCAGCAGAGCTTTTGGGAAAGCTCATCTGAGTGATTTTTGCTTGGCTTCACTTTGGCACTCATCTCCAGTGCCTGCTGAGCCCATATTAAATGGAGCAAAAAATCGAACTGTTTCACACTGATTTCAAAGGAGGGGAGTTTTCACAGCTGCCTGGTCATTTCTAACACGATGTGTCTACAGCAAGTTCCTTCTGGGTCTGGCACAGCTGCTGTCAGCTCTTCTACCAAAAACTAGTAGCCTATGACTGACGATGCATAAAATGAAATATTACTCTTTTTTTTTTCCTTGGTTTTCCTTGCTTGATGCAAAGCCCACTGTAGGTCCCTTTGTTCTTAGCCAGAATGGAGATTAATCATTTTTATAATGAAAGGCAGGCTTGAATGACCTCCCTCTGAGATGAGCCAAGACTGCAGAGGGGGCTGCAGGAGTGGTGGGCAAGTGGTCTGGGTTTTTTTTTTTTCCCCTTACTATTTGCTTTTCTATTATGAAGGATGTATTTGGGACTGTACATGGCAAATCTCAGGCTGAAATCAGTGTTTTCACCTACCAAATATCAAACTGCCTCTGCTGAGGATCAGCATTCAGCACTGCAACCAGGCATTTGACAGCACATTCATTAATCTGGAGATGCAATCAATGCACCTCGTGATTCTGGCAGTGCTGCAGTGCCATGCTTTGGGCCATCTCATCCTGAGTGCAGCCTGGCATTTCATGCCAACACACCAAGAACTCAGAACTCCTGCAGTGCTGATGGATAATGCAGGACGCAGTAGAGCCTGTTGTGACCAAGACAACTCCTTGTGGAACCTCAAAAAGCCTTTTGTAAATGTGGGCTGCAGCTCCTGCCAGCTTTCTTCCTGTTCCCTCGTTGGCCTTAGCTGTTGCCCAAGGGCAAAGGATCCAGCAGCAGCTTCTCAGTGAGCAGCTGAAGGTGTCTTCTGTATTTGCATTGCATGTGCATTACTTGTGGTCATAGAAAGCTGTAGGTTGGAAGGGATTTTAGAGAGGGACCATCTAATTCCAACCCCCTGCCACAGACAGGAACATCTTCCACTAGAACCAGGTTGCTCCAAGCCCTGTCCAACCTGGCCTTGAACACTTCCAGGAATGGAGTGTTCCCTGGGCAACCTGTGCCAGGGCCTCACCACCCTCACAGGGAAGAATTTCTTCCAAACATTTAATCCAAAATTACTCTTTTTTAGTTTAAAGCCATTTCCCCTTTTCCTATTACTATATGCACATATTAAAAAGCTGCTCTCCCTCTATTATAAACCCCTCTGTCATCACTGGAAGCTCTGAGCTCTCCCTGAAGCCTTCTCTTCTCCAGGCTGAACACCCCCAGCTCTGCCAGCCCGTCCCCAGAGCAGAGGTGCTCCAGACCTTGGAGCACCTCTGTGTCCTTACTCTGGATCTGTTCTAAGATGTCCATGTCATTCTTATGTCAGAGACCCCAGAGCTGGATGCAGAACTGCAGGGAGGGTTTCATGAGGGCAGAGTAAAGGGAAGGATTCACCTTCTTTGACTTCTGACCCACCTCTCTCTTGGTGCAGCTCAAACTTATCAATGCACCACTCCCAGAGTCACTGCAATTCTGGGGCAATGCATGAAGCAGAGAGAGCAAGTGCCAGCTCCAACTCCCATGCCCCAAATTCTGTTTAATATAAAATCCCCTCATCAGATATTAAACTTTTAAGATCAGATACTACACTTGGCCAACACCAGCAGAACAAATCCATCCTTTTTTTTTTGCATGGCTCCTTCAAAGAGTGGATAGATGCATGTAGATGACCCAGCTGGTGACAATACTTACCATTTTCTTGTTAGTTCTTAGCCTGGAGCTAGTGAAAGGAAAAAGCTACAATAAAATCACTTCAGTTCGCCTTCTACTCATCTTTGGGACTTTTCATACAACATCAAGCTCTGTCCCTTGCTGGGATGGGACCAATTCATAGGAAATTTTGGATGCAACCCAAGCAGCGTTTTGGCCTTTCTTGTCCCAGACTACAATGTTTCCTTGAGAGCAACATCAGCTGCCTGAAACCAACACTCCAACAACCAGCAACACAAACCAAAGCAAGTCCCTGGTGGCAATAACATTTAAAGACTCCATCAGAACCATGAGGTACTGCATTGTCAGCTGCAAAGCACATGTCATCACTCAAGGTCTGCAGTAGGGTAATCGAGATCTAGGCTTAGAGGCAGATCTTTCACATTCTGTGTGTCAATGACCTTGAGAAATGTGAAGGTTTTAACAGCAGGTAGCAGCTATTGGAGGTTTTTCTGTCAACACAGAAAATAAAAAAAGGTTACAGGAGGAGCAAAATTATTGCTCTGAAATGGACTGCCTCCATTCACCTACTGGCTGAGTGCATACATCCATATTCTGCAGTGCCAACTCCTTCTCCTCATACACTTGTATTTCCATTTGGCTTAGCTCCTCAGCATCAATCAGCCAGAGTCTGGCACGGTGATGGTGTCAGGTATCAGCCAGCTCCTCAAAGTTTACCATAAATAAAGACATAGGAAGGCAGCAGGTGGGTGTCATTTCTTCCCCAGACCTTTGGCAGCTACCTGGGACTCTTGTGAGAGGGTCTTCAAATAGTGTTGGAAAACCATTCCATAAAACTACAATAATTTAGATAAGTAACTACCCCTGGAAAATGTCCGAAGACACACAATCAAGATAGCAATGCTCAAAGGTAATATAAAACACAATTAAAATGCATTAGAGTTTCTGTGTTTTGGTTCTCATTTTGTTCTGTGCCAGTTTGGGAGGCTTATTCCATAGGAGAAGCAGAGTATAACTCAAGTCTGAGAGGTCAGAAGGCATATGATGAGTTTTTCTTTTCTGCTCTTTCTTTCTTTCTTCTTCACACTGTTTTTTTCACTAAGAAATAAAAGAGCCTGACGAAGAACACCTCTTTGCTTCTCCATGAAGCTATCATGCTTTCCATTTCCCACCAACGATGAACTCTTTTTTTCCCGATGGATATTAGAAAAGAAAATCTCAGAATAGTTCAATAGAAGCAAACAAAAAGGATTCGATTTTCTTTTTTCATTGAAAAGATGTTTTTAATCCCCACCAAAACGTCTGATAACTATTTTACCACCCTCTATGCAATTAACTATTTTTTTTCTTTGAGTCAATCAACACACTTTGTCCAACTCTGCGCATTTCCTAGCAGAGGATAACCACCATAATTTGTTGCTCCTGTTCCAAACCTGCAGAAGACGTGGTGTGATGGAAATCTTACCTCCTAATTAATAGCAGACTGGTGTTTAAGGTAAGTTATCCCCATCACAAACCTAGCTTATCAGGAGCTGCCCTGACAGCAGAGCTGGGTATGAACACTTCTGTCCTGCTTGTGCCTCAAATGGGGTAACAGATGTGGAGAACCTCTGTGGTCCATCACCACAGAGATGAGCCTGCAAGGTTATCTGACTGCTTGTGTCCATCCTCTCCAGGAGAAGTGCATGGTTTAGAAGAAGACACGTGCCTTCTTCTGTGCATTGAGCACCGATAGCGTTGTAGCCTTTCTTCACTCAGGAGCATCATTCACCAGTACCTCCATCTACCTAGCAGCCCCTCAGAAATCCCCTGACTGCTCCTGGGGACAACCACCAGGGATGCCCTGCAGGGAAAGGGAGAAATGCTGTTTCCACAGAATCAGCAAATGGTTTGGGCACAAAGAGATCTTCAAGAGCATCTTGTTCTAAGCCCCTGCCATGCGCACGGATGCCTTTCTCTATACTGGGTTGCTCCAAGCCACATCCAGCCTGGCCCTGGACACTTCCAGGGATGGGACAGCCACAGGTTCCCTGGGAAACCTGTGTCAGGGCCTCACCATCCTCACAGCCAGGAATTTCTTCCCAATATCCTACCTAACCCTGCCCTCTGGCGCGGGGAAGCCATTCTCCCCTGTTCTGTTACTCTAGGCCCTCGTCCAAAGTCCCTCTCCAGGTGTCATGGAACCCCTTTAGGCACTGACAGGGATTCTAAGGTCTGCCTGGAAGCTTCTCTTCTCCAGGCTGAGCAGCCCCAGCTCTTCCAGTGTCATTCCAGTGTCTCTACAGGGGTAAGGGAAGGCTGCTGGTGACAGTGATTTTCTGACCTACTAGAAAGTGGATTGGAGATTCATTTCCCACCGATGTGATCCTGTGGTCATTTTTGGTGACAGATATGGAGGTTGATAACCTTTAATTGGAGCCATGGGACTGACACGCAC
This sequence comes from Sylvia atricapilla, assembly GCF_009819655.1. NCBI lineage: Eukaryota > Metazoa > Chordata > Aves > Passeriformes > Sylviidae > Sylvia > Sylvia atricapilla. The sequence goes on from NC_089141.1 coordinate 1,680,811, forward strand.
ACCACAACATCCTGCAGAGGGTAATTTATTAGAAGGAGAGAAGAAGTATATTGTGGAGCAAGGAATGGGGCAGATGATGACAGTTGTCTGGCATTCACAGGCAGAGGTGGGTGCAGGGAAGGTAAAGAAGAGGCTAAATTGATTTCCTAGAAGTAGCTGAGGAATAGAAGAACTGAACAGCCATAAGATGATGGATTTTCCAGCCACAGGTTTGTATTGTTAACTTTTCTGCAGCTGAACGTTCTGGTGTTATATGTGGTTGACACAGATGTAAAAGTTATTGGTTAAACCCACTTAACTCCTCTCTCTATTTCAGCCTTTTCTTCGTTGCACTTCAAGAATTTTTTTGCTTTGCACCGTTTGTTCAACCAGCTTCAGTTTTGGATACATTTTCTCTGTTTCTTGCCACAAATATGTCCCTGTTTAAAGGTCAGCATGGACTATTTAGGCGATTATCACCCTCAAGAAAAATTCAACATCCTCTAATAATATGCCATGGCCCTGGCATGTTCTCACCACAGCAGTGCATGTTTATGCAGATAACAAGAGCATCAGAAAATAAAATAATTAGCTTTTGCTATGCAAAGGAAACCAGAGATTCTGAAGGGAGGTGAATCTTCTGTCTCCAATACAAATCTGATGTCAAACTCCAATTGCCTTTTTTTAGTCTTTTCTTTTTAATGTGCCATGTTTTTTTTCTCTGAGGGAGGTGGAAGGATTTCTGAACAGAGAAACAAAAAAATAAAACACTTGAGCTTTCCTTTCAGAAGAGAAAAAAACCTCAGAACAGTTGAATAGAAACAAACAAAAAAGAGTAGGTTTTCTTTTTCCACTGAAAAGACATTTTGAATCCCCCTAAAAGGTCTGATGAGGCAATATTTGTCTATGTCTGCTCTGGGAGTTTAAGTCAATATTTGCTGGAAGTTAGAAAGAGATTCCTGCTATTGATCCACATTTGCTTATTCTGTTTTTTTTTTGTAGTTTTCCCAATGTATTTGTTCTTTGCCAGAGTCTGAGACAGGACATGGGATTTCTCAAGGCTCTGATCCATTCCTGGCAGCCCCTCTCACTTTAGCTCAGTTTGCATGGCTCAGTCAGGAGATCAAAACAGGGCCCTGTTGCGGCAGGGTGGATTCAAATGTGAAGGAGGGCTCTGGATGTGCCCAGCTGAGAGCAGAGCTCAGTCCACACAGCTCTTGGGTGGAGGGTAAAGTGTTATCCCAACTTCAAAGCACCTGATGATGGGACTGGGCACTGAACTGACCATCCGAATCCTCCCAGGTCCACAAACCTCATGTCAAGACAATAATTTATAAACACTGGCCAGGAAGGAGTTCACCATTTCTAACACCCTCATCCATGGATTATTTCTTTCATCTTCCACATCTTTTGGCATTGTTCTCTTCCATCCTGTTGGTGCTTAGAGGCTTCAGAGCACAAGTACAACTATAAGAGTTGGAAAATAAACAGAATGAGCCCATTTTGTTGATCTTTGTGCAGAGGACAGGCTTGAGACATCTGCCTGCAAAGTCTTTTGAGAAAAATATCCACCACCTATGCCCTTGTTTAATACTCTTCATCTGGATAAAACAGACTCTTTCTCAAAGACCAGAAAGCATTCAGCAGTTAGCAGGAAGTCAAAATTAATTTATCTGTGAGGAAGTAATGGGTCTTACATGTATGACCAATTTACATAGCAGAGTTTGTGTGCTCACTGGACTGTGCTTAGGTGTGGGCTGCAGCTCCTTCCTGTGTTTGCACAGGAGTATGTGAATATGGATAGACACGCATTAAAACACCTTGGATCTGGTTTATTTCCTCTGACCAGACCAAGATAAAGCCCTGCTTTCACAATCCCCATGTCCAGTGGCAGTGAAATACACAATTTAACCTGGTGACCTAGAGAAGACTTTAGATTTGGGGATCTTGATACAAAACAGCTCAATCTGGCATGAGTAGGGGCAGGTGAGTATAGCACAGAAGTCAGGGAGCTCCTCAGATTGGGAAAAAATATCAGTGTTTGCACATGATGAGTCCCTCTGCCCTCCCTGGCTGCATTCAGTACAACTCAGGGGCATCCAAATCCAACCAAGTGCCTTCTTTGGTACAACCACTGTAAATCTTTGACTGATTTGGGCTATGAGGCTCTGGAATAATCCAGAATACCCAAATGATGATCTTATTGGTGCCTCTCTGTGGACCTGGTATTTTCTGAGCCTGAGAATTGTTGAGCTCTTCCCAAGGGAGACTTTTCAACTGTTTTCTTTTTCCCAAAACAACCTTGTGTAAACTATATTCCTTTCCCATACCAACAGATGCTGTTGGCTATTTCTGTCACTGAGCCAATGGCAGAGGTGTCAGCCCTGTGGACCAATAATGTGACTTTTAGCACAGTGTGTTATAAAAGGGCTGAATGAATTGTAAATAAACCTTCTGATTTCTTCTGCCTCCTGACTGGAGTCGAGCATCTTTATTTCGTGTTCCATCTGACACCTTTCAACATCACTCATATAAAGCAAGGTTTGTCTCCTTTGAGATTTCAAAGAAGGAGGATGAGACCTATTGGCAAAGGTACTGGGCTGAGACAGAAATCAGGGGAAGTACAAACAAAGATGTGTGTGAAGAAAGGTGTCTGGGAGTTCAGGTGAAGGAGGTCAGCCAGAGCACCTCCTCTGAAGATACGCCTCTGGAGTATGTCCAATTCAGTGAACTATCTGGAAGCTCCTTCACAGTTTGGGATGACTGACACTGGGATGTCAGAGGCTGGTAGTGCACACCTGGTCCTACAGCACACTCACACTCAGGACTGAGGAAATGCTCAGTGGGGCAATGCCTGGCACAGAAAGAATCAGGAGCAGAGGTAGGAAGAGCCGTATTTGCTGCACCTCAGGCAGATTTTTTTTTTAGTTGTTATCTCAAAACCTTCACTTTGTTCAAATTCCTTATAAAAAAGAGGATTGCAGCATTTATTTGTGCAATAGATTTTCGCAGCTCACAAAATTGTGGGGAGGTCTGATTGTCAAGATTGCTTTTCTCACATTTGGCTTGCTGTCCCTTCAGCTTTGGAGACAGCTAAGGAAATTCCCAGTACAAGTTAATGTACAAGTTGTAATACCCTTCCTGCTGTTGTGGGCCTCATGTGGGCACCATCAGCACTTACCCCAGGAGAAAAATAAGACTGAAAAGATGCAGAAAGATTTTAATGAGGACTATAAAATGGGGGAGACCTCACCACACCAAAAAGCAAGGGATGACTGTGACCCACTTATGTGGTGATACCAATAAGTTGTGAAGTGCTTTAAAGGACATGCTTCTCATCCAATTCCAACACAAGGCTCAAAACCTTCAGCCAGGGTAAATGTGTGTGACTCCATGGAATGGGAAGCATTGAGAGCTATAAAGCATCTGGGGTCTAGGCTCAAGTCTCCCAGGAGTGAGAGGTGGAAAAGATCTAGGAGAATTTTGATCCATTCTTATTGCTGAGGCAGAATTGCTACTCACCGTGCATTTTCTATTGGTCTTATTTTAAAAGCAAGGGGTTGTTCCCCAAGGTGCTCTTGGGGAATTCTTTACAGCTTGTCTAGTCAAAGCTTTTGAAACAGATGAACATAATACAGGCAATGACTGGGAAACCAATCAAGTTCCTTATGTGTGGATACATTAAATTGGAGCCACCATGAATGATTCTTTCAGACACCAAATCCCATTGCCTCCTCATATCTGTGCTGGGTTTGAAACTAGTAATTTTCTTTAATTTTCTTTTTTTTTTTGTGTGTGTGTGTGTATGGTCCAACTGTCCCATGTCTCCTTCTGGTTCTTCCTGTTACAGCTTGGCATTTAGTGCTCCAAGGTCCAGGCTCCAGAAGGCAAGACAGACTTTACTGCTTTTTATGCATTGTAAAGACAAATGTGGCCATGAACATGATTCCACTCAGCACTGTTAACCCTCCTGAGTGGATGCAGTGGTGACCATGAAAAGGCTCTGCAGTCGGTGAGGAAAGAAGCCTTCTTTTCTTCTCTTCTCTGCATGAAAATCTGCACTGCAGATCTATGGCATTCATGCCAAAATCTCTGTCAGGCTCTATTGGCTTTGGGCAGTTTTCAGCCTTCAGTCCTTGTTGTTAGTACTGCATTAGACTCCAGAAGCTGCATCCAGGTCGTATTGGGGTGGAGGACTGGGCACTTGTGGTTCACATTGACTGAAAGAAGACATATGGCAATGCCAACCAAAAAAACCCCACCAAAAAACCAAAAAAAACCCACCAAAAATTTGGAGAAGCAGACACATTTTTAGCTACTTGTCAGCTCTTGAAAGGCGTGACACAATTCTTTGCAATCTGGTTTTCTTTTGAAGGTTTGTGTGGGAAAGTTATAGACAAAAGTGTAATTCCAGATCAATGAGTTTCTGCTCCTCCTGTGAACGTATTACTTTATGTGTCCTCTACTCATGTGGATATATGACTGCTTTTTTAATGTTGCTTTGGATCCAGTTTCTGCTGAAATTGTGTGAGTGTGTCTGAAAAGATCTTTTTGTGGGCAGAAGATTTGGGGATAAAAGCCCTTCCTGCAGGAATAGCAAACACTTATGCTGGTGATCGAATGCACAGCACATGGGTACACTCACTTTTGGGATCTCCACTGCACCACTGAGTGCTGCCCTGTTAGTGTGATTCAAAGCTGAAGCCTTGGCTGCTGCCAGGGGCCACAGCAGGGTCCTGATGAAATTCAAAACTGAGTAATGAAAATTTTGGAAGCCACAAAATATTGTTCCTGTAGACCCAGCTGAGCCTGGGACCTGGGATGGAGCTAGGGCTGCATCCCACCAGAGCAGCCATGGCTTTCTAAGTGTGCAGGTACATGCAGGTGATGTACCAAATGACCCCCAGCACCATGAATGTGCCAGACTGTTAAATCTGTGCTTGGTGCCCCACCAGAAGCACATAACAGCTGGTTGGGGTGACACATCAGCCTGCTCAGAGTCTCTTGCATATTGCTGATTTCTGTAGGAATTTCCAAATTTCTATCCGATCACCTTTCACAGTCTCAGGTCACCCAGATCCTCTTTGCTGTCCTCACCTGCTCTGTGCTCCATCACCTCTCCAATTCATTTCTGTGAAGCTGGGGAGACATCACCACATGGTGAGCCTGGGGTGGAATCTCCCATAGGGCTTTCCTGGCACCTTCAGATGGTTAAATGTTCCCCTCTATTCCTTTTGCTTCCAGCTCAGGGATTATCTGAGTTTCACGACCTAGTTTTAATGGGGTATGTGAAATAGGAAGGGCGTCAGTGTGTTTTAGCACTCATACTTGATGATCAAAGCATGAGGAGGCAGGCATGGTGGCATTTATATACACCAGGGTCCTTGCTGACTTCTCCAAACTGAGCCATACAAAGTATTACTGCCTTCCAGCTTTATTATACCTTTACTAACCTTGAGTGCTTGTTTTTCTCTCCTCCTCCTCCTTCTTCCTCTCTTCTCCCCCTCTCCCTCCAATTTTTTTTTGCTTACCTCAGTATCACTGGTTGGCTCTGAACCAAGAGAAGCAAAGGATGATAGGGCCAGTTTTAAAATTAGGCATGTGAGGAGCCCTTATCTCCAGCTAGGCTTTATCAGACAGGCAGGCAAGCCTTATCCCACTTGGTAATCCCCTCTTCTGAAGGCCCTTGAACGCCAGCAAGAGCACAAAAATGTGCTGTCTGAGGAAATGTGCACCATCCCCCTTGGCCATTGTCACTTTTAGTCCTCAGTGGATAATGGCTCTTTGCAGCTGTTCCTTAGGAAAAGCTGGAGCACCTTTTTTCACTTGGCTCACTGTCTGCAAGGAATGGGTGGATTATCTTGCTGGTAGCCTCCTTCAAAGAGCTCCTTCATGTCATCAGGCAGCGTTTCTGCTATGATAATGCTGCTGGGGTTTTGTTATAAATATGTATTATATTATTGGCTTTTTTGCTACTATTGAGATGAATACTATATGTGTTATATTAGAAAGTTTTGTTGTATTAATATAGCATGCTTAAACTGTCTGTTTGGCTGGGATAACACCCAGTGAAGATGTAAAGAAGACTGCTATTGATACACCAGCTATCAGCATCTCCCATCTGAAGAAAGCACAGACCAAGGCCCGAGCTGGAGGTGATAATGAAGACACAGCCAAGAAACACACGTGCTCTAAAAAGGCAGACCCAAGGAGGGTCCTGGAATACAGAAACTAGTTTGTGGAAAAGTTTGAATGTTCAACAAGACTAATGCAATAGAAAGGGCATTTCAAGGATGCCTCTGAAATAGCAGGTTCTGCACTTGGCTAAATGCCAAGTCACCCGGCTGGCTGTACTTCCTTTTTGCTTAATCTGTTTTCTAATTGTCTTATTTTTTATTATTAAACCTATTTCTTAAAATTTACCAGGAAAGTGAACTGCGTTTTTCACAGTTTCAAGCCTGGCCATATCTGATTCTCAATATTTTACTTCAGATCAGTTGCTGGAAGTATTTAATGTGGTGCCAGCCAAATACCAAAATGTATTTTGCAGAAGGATGGGCTGGAAAAGATAAATCCTATCATGAGATGAGGATTCTGAATTGAAACCTGTCTTGGGGTGAATTATGATGATTAGTCCCTTCCCTAATTGTGTGCTTTATGCCCAAAAATTGGTGCTGTATCATTAAGGTGGGAGTCTTGGGCTTTTCTGTGGGCTTTCCTCAAAGCCTCACTCACCAGGAATCCAGCCTGCTGTGTGTGATGTGGTGAATTTTGTAGAATTTATTCATGTTTTATAGAAATGTGTGGTAAAAAAATAAATTTGTATATAAGAAATAAAAAGATGAGTGGGAAACTGCAGCCTCTGCCTGGAACAGGGGTAGCAGTGCATTTGCAATAGAAAAGGGTGTCTCCACCAGGAGATGGGTCTCCTCCAAAAATGGGATAACCAATGAACCACCCAGTGATCAACACCTGATGGAAATCTTATCTACATCAGCCTGGGTGTGCATCCCAATGCTGGGTTCCCATAAATGCAATCAGATGTCCAGCCCTGCCCAGAAAGCTATTAATCAGACCAGCAGAGGGGAAGAAATGAAATATGAATATGGAACAGCGACTGAGTGGACAAAAGGATGAGGTTCTGCCAACCTCTGCAATACCACCTGCTTCCCCCCCAACTTTACACTATCTCTGGGTTTAGCAACATCTGGAGAGATAATTAAAACCTCTTTTTCCCACCTCCACCTTCCCAGGTCAGCAATGAGTAAGCTGCTTAAGCCCCAGGTTCATCTTTCAGGCTCTCCCAGCCTCAAGGAAGGGACTGCATCACACGGGAAAAGCTGATTTCTTAAATGGAGAGACAAGATGACCCCCTCTTTTGCATCCCCCCCTCAAGTACAGCCTGAATCAGTGTGTGAGAGGATGCTGGGTGTAAATGGTTGAGGAATCTGTCTGTTCCAGGGAGGAGTTTTTTGTTCACCGACATCATTGCCATGTGACAGTGTCATTGCCATCACTGTCATTGCCATCATTGTCATTGCCAGTGACATCATTGCCATCAGCATTGGCTCTGTGGATCTACAATTCATGAGGCACCTTGATGGGGAAGTGGTGCATTTCTTTGCAAGGCAAAGCTGAAGGGACTACAGCTATAAGCAGTAAACCATAGAAGTTACTGTGCATAGTTCTTTGTGATCGATATCTCATGCAAATGCTGACTGCCTCCAGGGTAATAAAACATCACCTCCAGAGGAAATAATAATAAGTACCTGTAACAATTGCCTTAACAATTTCCTGTAGCCTGGTTACAGCTTAATATTTAAGGAACTATATAGTAGGTGTGCATTTATAAACCAGATTCTTAACATTGATACGAGACCTGTCTAAATGTTAATCCATCAATACTCAGCACTTGAAAAAGGCTTAATTGAGTGGCAAATAATGAGAATTATCTTTATATCTCTGAGGCTGGCCACAGAGATCATCATTATTTTTAGCAAAGGGGCTGGAACTCAAGCACTTTATTCTCCTACCACGAGATATAATCGCGGTCATGGGTTTGGTATGTGTAGGTAGGCACACACAACACCTATATTTAATATAACCAACATGGAAATGGGTTGAGTGCTGTGCACATGTGGGTCTGACATGAAGTACCAGAAGTTACAGGGAATGGATAATCTCCAGACGTGCACATGTGTTCATACATACAAGAGGTTGGAGATAACTGTTATCATTTCCCACATCTCACTAGGAATGTAGAAACTGCTCTTCATGAGCAGGTTTGTAAAATTCAGGAGAAAACACAGACTTTCTCTTGCATCAGAGGCTTGGAGGCAATGTCAGAGCCACGACTGCACTGGAAACACAAAAACAAACCTGAAAGTAAATAAGTGCAGCTAATTGTGTCAAATTAATTTCATGTGCAGTTGCCTTGAAAACAAGCAAGAACAGGTCAGAGCATTTCTGCCTGTAACAGATGTTGAGATTTCTAAACTAGTGGTCTCTTTGCTGATTGGTGGTCTCAGCCTATTGCCTGTGGGACATGTGCTGGTCAAAATCTTCTCTCATGGCTGGGGGGGAAAGGAAAAAGTAGTGGAGGTCATGGGGACTTGGAATACACAGCCCAACAGTGATTAGATACTTTCCCTTGCTCTGGATTGCTCATTTTTGAAATGGCATAACAGTGCTGGAAAAGGGGAGGCAACACCTAACTAACATGACATTGTCCAAGCTGGTTGAAAACCAGATATAAATGACTCTCCTAGCTCCACAGTTTGCTTTTCAGAGCAGGTCTTGAAGAAAAAGACAGGGTTTGGAAGAGCAGATTTTACTCATGCGCTTAACAGGTTAAATAAATAATAAATTCCTGGAGGAAATGCTTTACTAATTAAGGCCAAATTGGAAATTACTGGTTTACACTGAAAAGAGCTACTCCAAAAAAAAAAAAAAAAAAAAAAGAGCTGGACTGCTCTACAATCACTCACATGAGTAAGCACAGCAAAACCAGTTTATTGCCCTGCAGCCTCTCTCAAACCAATTCTTCCTAGTTCAGGGAAGGTGCCTTGCCCCTGTCCTCTCTGCTCAGCTGTTTCAAGGCAGCTGCTGGGTTTGAAAGCTGGTCTTCCTTCTCTTTTTTGGAAACAGTTGTCCTTTTAATTTCATGCCCAGCCAGCCGTCCCAGTAGCATCTCTGCTGTGCTCATGACAGCCCATGGCAGCTGAGTCCCTCGTTCACAGGGATCAGCCATGGAGTGGACTCCACAGGGCTGTCTTTGTAAGCACCAATGGAAGAAGGAGGGTAGCATTCCCCTGCATCCATCTGTTGGCTCTTCTCTTGCCCCTGCCCAGCAGAGTGATGCCTGCTGAAATGTAAGGAACAATTATCCTGCAGAGCCAGGGCTGGGGGGTTGCAAGGGCTGTCCCAACTTGGCAGGGAGGCTGGGTTGTTTCACAGGCAAAGCTGGACAGCAGATGAACACAAAGATAGTCTCAGCATCGCAGAATACATTTTACTAACCGAGGTCGTGAAAAACCCTGGAGGAGTAGGAGAAAAAGAAGAATCGGGCAAGAGAGATGCTGGCAGTGGCTGCCTCCTCTCAGGGTGCTATGGACTGGGCAGTCTCAGCAGCACTCCAAGAAGCCCTCTAATAATACCAGTGAAGGTTGTTCATACTTTACTGGGATCTTCAAAAGTGTTTATGGGTTGATTTCTGTGGAATGGTTGTGCTGAAAGCAGTTTAGGGGAGGTATGCTGTTATTTGAAGATTTTTTTTTAAGCTCCATTTGGATGCTTCTTACTGTTATATAAACAGCAAGGAATGAGCCCCAGCAGCTGTTTGCTATTTATTAGGGTCCACAGAGGAGTAATGAGGAGGGAAGCAGCAGGGAAGGCTTCAGCAACGTGGAGAGTTCTTCCATCTCATTTTCCACAGGTTTTCTGCAGAGCTTCTTTGAATCCTTATCATTTCCTGCCCCACACAGACATCACAGGTGAAGAGTAAAGTCCTGAAGAGCAGCCCCTGAAGTCAACACTGTGTGAGCTGGTACTGCTCAACCCGCAAACTGCAGACTCAGAAACCATCACTACACTGTTAACACTCTTTCTGTTTTCATGTCCATCTTTTATTATGAAGAAAGTATTCAGACATTATATGGTCCTGACCTCTCACCTGTATGGCAAATGGAGAGAGAGCAGATTTATGCCCTGAGAGACAACAAATTCTAGTCTATTTCTGCACACACAATCCTGGTTCAAGCTGCCATAAAAACCTTTCTTCTGCCCCATATATAACTCCAGGTAAAGTTTTCCAGACACATTTATAGAGCTGATTACAGCTTTTGACCAAACAATAGGGAGCAAAAGTGGTTAGCAAAGCCAGTAAGACTCCAGGAATTTCAGCCTATCAGTGGAAGATCTCTTTTGGTGCCACACAGCCACTGCAAGGAAACTGAGGACAGTGAATCACTTATTATGGCAATACAATTTTCTGCATTGGGAGTCCATGTTCAATCTGGAAATATTTTTGGAGCAGGCAGAAGGCCAATTGGGGAAGATCAGCCTCGGAGTCTGCTATGTCACTGCAGCCCTGCAAAAGCTCACTCAGCAGAGGTAGCTTTTAAAATACCTTCTCCTTTCTGATGAAAGATTCTGCAGTGTCTCTCAACACAGCGTTTGAAATCTCACTCCTCTCTCTTCTCTTCCCTGCCTCCTGGATGATCCCTCGTTCAAGCTGTCAAGGTTTAACAGCCCTGCTCTGCTACATTATCGACATATATATAGCAACTCACAGGTGACCTTTGCTCTTTCTGGCATTGCACAGCCAGGAAAGCTGCAGGAAAGGGAACAGGATCCCATTCTGGTTCGTTCATCAGCCACAAAACCATCTGTTGAGTGTGGTGCACAGGAGTTTTATTAGTGGTGTGATACAGCAAGCAGAAAGGGCTCTGCTGTGTTGCCACATGCCCAAGATAAAACCTTTCCCTTCCCTCTGAGGAATTTGAGCAAGCTCCATCACACTCTCTGGTACTGAATTTCATTCCTTCTCTTCTTTTTGCTGCAGGATCACTGACAAGCTCGTTCACCCCAAAAGATCTATGTCCCACTTGGAAACCAGTGGGAAACACACCTAACCTCAATGAAAAGTGTTAGACCAAGTCCTGGCCTCTCTAAAGGCAATGAGAATTTCGCCACTTCTTCCTGAGAGCCCCTTCACTCCAGTAAGCCGTGCTGCTTTAGTGTGTGAGCAGAGCTTTTATTTTCCCTGGAGCCTTTATTTTCCATGCAGATGGAGAGCAGAGGTGCAGAAGGGCTGCCAAGCTGAGAGGCAGGTATTCTGCAGTTTCAAATCCCCAGCGCCGTGTATTTTACAAATCCCCCTACCTAATTTTTGTCATTAAGGAGGTCTATTACACTCTCAGCCGAGGCACAAAAGAGTGTGAAGAGCGGTATCGTTGGACCAAAGACAAATCCTTCCCACGAGGACACATATCAGGATAGTCAAGTGAAAGGTAGGAGAAAGGAATAACACTTGAAAGCCATTAACCTGGCCTCTTGCCTACTCTTTCCTCCACCACCTTCTAGCACTTGCTGATGTTTTTAGGGGCTTCTGTTCATGTCCAGCTCTTTCCTCTGCTCCTTCCCACCATTGCTCTACCTCTTGTAGCATGTTGGTACTTTCTCCTGAAGGGCTGGTTTAAGAAGGGCACAGAGATGCACAGGAACAGTGATTGGGACTAGTAGAAAGAAAAAAAAAAAAAGACCAATAGACACATAGCACCTGTTTGGAGGGACCTAATCCAGGCAATTCCATCTTAAATTGTTCTATAATTCTATTTGCAACCATGACCCTTTTCTTTTTACCTCTTTTACCTATTCTGTCCTCTGGCTGTTTTCCCCTGGTCCTCACTGTGCTGTGTCAGAGCACCCAGGCTGCACAGGATGGATGTCACCAGCCCATAAAATACCCAAGGTTTCAGCATCCTCTTTCTAGCACTCTCTGATTTTCCCACTCTCCAGCCCTACCCTGACTTCACTCTTCCTCAGACTGAGTAACTGAAGCCAGAGCTGGTTCAGATTTTCAGCTCTGCTCAGATCCTTTCAAGCATTTCTTTTTTTAACCTTCCGGATGTGTCAGATGCTAGTCAGGACCTGGACTGTGAAAGGGGAAGAGGACAACACAACTTCAAGGTGAAACAAGAGCCTCAGAAAGTTTCCCTGGAGCCACCACAGGGAGTCCAGTCCCAAAACTGACCAGCTGAACTGTTCTCTCCCTTATTACCTGATAAGGGCTATCAAAAGTGGTTTTGTAGCATCCCTAGTAGGAGTATCCTGATCCTGTGACCCAGCTTGCTCCCCTCCCTCGGAAGTCTTCAGCCAACACGATGAAAATTAAGGCTATGAAAGTGTGTTCTGCTATAAGATTCTCACTGCTTCTTTTTCAGAAGGGAAATCCCAGAAGAGACCCCAGATGACATTTTCCCATCATCAGAAAGAAAAAACCTCAAACTCTCTGGGCAAAAGCTGTAACACCTGCTGCCATCAGTATAAATGCAGGTACGATCCATCTGACTTTCTCTAAGGAATATTGAGATGAATTTTGCAGAAGAGTCTCTGTGTTATAAATATCTTTATTGCACATACACTCATGGGATCCCTGCTGCTCTCTGAGGCAGTGCATTTCACTCTCCTGTGAAGACCCCAAAGGTGGTTTATTCTCCTGACAGGCTTTATTATGAGATTTCTCCCTTTTACATTGAAGCCAGCAAGTCCAAATTCCTCAGTAAAGTTTGGCCCAGTGTGCTATCTGGAAGGGTAAAAAGGTGTCAGAAATCATTTTCAGGGAGTATGGGGAATGGAAGATGAGTTGAACAGAAGCACAGATGCTGTTGTAACACCCAATCTCTATCAGGTGAGATAGAGATTGTCACTGCCAAATCTCTATAGCTACCATTCAAGCCACTCTTCCCTTTGCAGGACCTGGGTGAGAGCATCTGAGCTGGACCTTGGTCTTAGCATCCTGCCCCACCTCATCTCCCCCAGCCAGGTGGGTTTGAGTCCTCCCAGAGTTGTTGTGCAAGGAGGATTTGCCTGATTTATTCAGATTTCATACAGAATAGAGATGTGAAGGATTCTGGTTTTTTAGTGATTTTGTTGCCATGTTTCTGCCTGTCTTTGATGTAATTCAACCTCTGTGAGCTTCCTGCTCTGGCATCTGACCAAGAGGCTCACAGAGCTGTTTCCAGAGTTTTCTCCCCTTTATCCTGTGCAGAGTAGAGCAGCAGGTCCCTGGAAAAGCCATTGGAAAACAAACCTTCTCTGGTGCCTACTATGAAATTTGGTTCTGTTCAGATTAACTCTGAATTCTGGACATTCAAGACCAGTGCAAATGGTTTAAAAGCCATTCATCTGCACAGTGATGAAAGGACAAAATTCCTTGGCGAGGTTGGAGGCTTCCTTTCATATCTCGTATACTTTAACAACCACATTTATAATGCCTATAGTACCTCACGTGTTACGTTCTGCACTTGCTACTTTTCCCTTCTGCTCCAGCAGCAGAGCACAGGAACCAACTTTCACCTTCATGAGAGAGAGGTGAGACATCATTCTGTCCTTAGAGATCTGTTCTGGATGAATGAGCAACATCCATTCTGGCACTTATTCACCCACCCTGCTGCACACATTTACATTGGCATTCACACACTGACTACATTTCAGCTTTTATTCAGCAAAAGAGCCACTGGCCAGAGATATTCCTATTGCATTATCACTGGCTTTTAAAAAAAATATTGCTTGGATACTGGTTGGGCTGCCACTACAATGTAAGACATGAAACTGAGGTAGCCTCTGCATTAAAGAGCTTGCTCAGCTATGGGCTGGTGTCTCTCCAAACAAAAGACTGTCCTTGCAATGCAAATTAATCTTGGCATTTAACATTAAAAACTCCTATTTATTTTTTTTTTCTTCTGGACTCTGAGGAAAAAGGAAACACAGAGGAAATTAGGGGTTGAATGAGAGTTAAATACCAGGAATGACATCTATTCCTCTCTAATTCTATTTCAAATTATGCAGTAAATGGAGCCAGAAATGACTAGGTGGTTTCCTTTTCAGCACTTTTTTCAGAAAACTGTGTGTGCTAACAGGCAGCTGCTCACTTGTGAGTTGAGAAGCTGTTCATTGCAGGCAAGAGGTTTACAGCCTCATCAGTGTCCTGGAAATCCTCCTCTCCAACGTGTGGATATAACATAGAGGAAAGCTTCTCTCAGGTATGAGAATGACTCATTACTAACCCCTCACTCCCATCCATCTGGGAGAATAGTTCATCCATAATGGGGAAGCTCTCATGGATCTAGCTGTTTAATTTCTAAGCCTCACTTTTCCCACCCATGAAATTGGCTTTTTAGGGAACTTCTGTAGGACGGGGAGGAGAGGAGATTTAGTTTCATGCTGGAATTGTTAAGAAATCCAGGTCAACTTTTGCTCAGACTGACCAGACCAGATATCTTGCAGTAGAGCACAAGCTGTCCCTACATAAATATTTCCATCAGGATATAAGATGTTCAGACTTGAGACCACCAAGAATCAGTTATTCCTCAAAACTCTAGGCTTATTTTATCTCTGGTTGAAAAAAAAAATTAAAAAAAGAGTTTAAAGCTCTGCAGAAGTGCTCCAAATCCTGCCCAAGTTTACTATCACAAAATCAAAGGTAGAGGACAAAACTGGAGATATATAAAAAGAAAGGGCCACTCCCAAAAACCTGACTCTCTGTCTGAATTTTTTATAGTTAAATGCCAACCTTCAATTTCTTTGTAAAAGATTCTCCTAAGAAATCACACCTCTATTCCCACAAGTAAATACCAATAAATTGAATTTTCATCCTTTTTTCGTTTGGGTAAGGCACTTAGCATTGGATACAGTTCTTTGCAAATGAAGTGTCCCGTTTGAGAAGGAGAGGAATGAGGAATGTGCCTGGCTGTGCAGAGTTCTGTCTGCTCCAGATATCAGGAGCTGCTTTTCAACCTCAGAAGCAAGATGGTTGTTGGTATCAGCAGTTGATTTTCACCATCACAGAAACATAGAATGGTTTGGGCTGGAAGAGACCTTTAAAAGTCATCTAATTCCACCCCTTGCCATGGCCAGGGATACCTTCCACCAGACCAAGCCCCATCCAGCCTGTCCTTGGTCACTCCTGGAGATGGGGCAGCCACAGGTTCTCTGGGCAGCCTGTGCCACCCTCACAGTAAAAACCTTATTCCTTACATCTATTCAGTGTAGGAGCATTTTGGGCTCAGTGAACCACTCAGACCAAATGCACCTGGGCTGTGAGTCTGCTGCAGCAGCAGATGTCCTGGTTTGGAACATCAGGGAGCAGCCTGCAGCTGCCAGGATAAGCTCTGGGTCCTTCCATGCTTCTGCATCCTGGACAAACATAACGCCCTCCCTCATTGCTGCATGCCCCAAAGGAGACAGAACTGACCTTTGGGAAGTGCACAGAATGTGTGTTTATGTCTGCTTCCTGAAATGCATGGGTTTAAAAATGCCAAATGCACTTGGAAGAGGTTTTTAAGTTTGTTTTTTTTTTTAATTACTGCATGGCTCTGTATTACTATGGTAATTTTCTCCCTGATACATCACATAAAACTGCCTTAACAGTCCTCAAACAATATTAGATCTCACTTTGACATTTCCAGTGTGCACTTTGAAGACAGTTTTTAAGAATTAAAGGTAAAATTTTGAGAAAACTTCCACGTAAAAATAGTTCAGATGAACCTCAAAAGATTTAACACATATAGAATGACCAGGGCATTAAAATGGATACATGGGAGTGAACCCAAAGGGGTTTTATTTTCCTTAATTCCAGTTGAACAGCCCATTATGTCTTTTCCTGAAAGCCTGCAGACATGAAAACCAGTCACAAGCTGAAGTGGTTGGGATATGTGATCTATAAATATTTGGGTAGCTAAAGCATGAAAGCAGATGATGTGAGGTTTGGGTTTATGATCCTGATGCTATCTCCTTTTCTTTCAGAATCGCCTGGAGTTATGAGATGGAGTCTTCTGGGTTGTATCACTGTTACATAGTTTAATGAGTGTATGAAAAAGGAGTCAGTCTTGAGAGCATGTGGGCATTGGCTGCTGTTCCTCCTGAGTGCCTGGGACTGCAGATTTGTGAAGTGAGCAAAAGGGGAATTTTAATTTTTTTTTTTATTTTTTTTTTGGGGGGGAGGTGTTTCTTTGTTGTTTTTTGGGATTTTTTGAAAGATCCAGCCATTCTTCTGATATTGGCCAGGTTTGGATTTGAAGCCCTAATTAGGCACTGACTGTGGGCAACAGGAGCTTTATCACAGACTGCAGTGAAACTGAGACTGGAAATCACTGATTTCTTTTACCTAGGGATTGCTTTTCTATTTAGTAAAGCGAACCCTTGCAGTTCAGCTGATGGTCCTCTGGATATGAAAGGACACATGATCCACTAACCCTCAAAGAAAGGCCCCCAAGGAGCCTCCAGCTGATGGAAACAGAGGATGGTTCAACGTAACTCAGCAGATCAGCAGAGTCATGCTGATGACCAGCAGCTCCAGATCTGGTTCTGATGGCAGCCAAGCCTCTTCACCTCCGGGTGATGGAGTGTTGTCTCCATTCCCAGAGGCTCAGATCTGGATCTCGTTGTGCTGGATCTAGGTTAAACACCTAAATCCTGTCACCCAGCATTCCCTGTCGTCTCCATCTGTGCCTTCATTAACCCTCAGCACTGCAGAAATGATACTGCTGGGGGGTTTTGCTGCTGTCTTGGCCAGAGAGGATAAGTCAGTCAGAGAGCTGAGTACACTTGAAGTACTCAAGAAAATGATTTAGGGCTATGTTTGTCACTGCATGTGCATGAACATGTGTGTGCTTTGCTCTGAGAGCCATCGTCAATAACTCTTCTGAACCATCATCCTTAAATGAACTCCTCCTTTCTTGCAGCTTCTGCTCTTCTCTCATAATTGCTCTTCCACATCTGGGTCCAGCCTTGCATGGACTTCTCCCCCACCACTGCATCCAAGGCTACTCCCACCACCTTCCCTGTCTCTGAGACTTGGAGACCTGGGAGAGGAGTTTTTCCCATGTTTTCTGCTGTTCATGCAGTGATCTCCACCTCCCCATGTTCCAGATCCTCCCACCTAATCCAACTCCCTTCTGCACATTAAACTTCCTCCAGAAGACTGCAGTGCTAACCTTTCACCCATTAAATGCCTTCCCTGTCCCAGCAACATGTAAGTGTGGAATGACAGATTAAAATCATGCTAAATGAATACCTGATGTGGGCTTCCCAGAGTGCCACTCCTTGGAAAACCAGAGAACTCCGCTGCTGAACTCTTTGGGGCAGGATCTGTTTTGTATTTATAGCCTGTAAATTTTCAAATCCATTGCTGGTGCTAACAAATGAATAGTTATGATTAATCACCTATCGTTTTGGGCCTGATCCAGCTTTGATTACATCAATGGGAACCTTTCCATGTGCTGCATGGGAGTTGGATCAGACCCACAATCCAGCCTCTTTTTAGCTCAGTGCTGTCCTGGAGGGGACTTTATCTTGTCTGGTTAAAGGTGTTTGCACTTAGGCAGTTTTCCCTGCTTTTGTTAAGGTTACATAAAGTGACACATGAAATCTGGAGATGTGACCACCAGGGACCTCCAGAAACCAGTGTTTGGGGTCTGAGAAATTGCCATATTTCACATCTTTATTCACTCCATGAATTTTAGCAATATGAGGCTGGTGAAACGATGTAGCCTATGAAATAAAACCTCGTCATGACAAGGATGGAAAATTCAAGTATCATAAAGCCAGCCTGGGCAGTGCTCTTGTGATATGGCACTGCAGTTCAGAGAAGGTGATCTAATGGAAGATGCCAACGGGCCTTTTTTGTCCCCTGATCACATGAGGGTTTTAATTAGCATCAAAATTGCAACTCCTAATCCTTTTATGTACAGCAGAAAACAATGAGAAAGCAACTGCAGGCACGAATGGCTCTGAGGTGATGCAGCTCAAGCAACTAAAAACTGAATAGATGATCAGGTGGCAGGGTTACATGGATGCCCCTAGAGCACATCATCCCTTCTGCCATTTGGCTCAAGGACACTGTCTTTGAACCTTATAAGGAAAACACAATAAGGAATCCAGCAAACAACTGGATGAATAAATCACGGTTTTATGCGCATGGAGCAGATCCAGAACATCATCCAATCCTCTGAGACACCTCTGTCCCTCTGGTAACATGGCAAAAGGGTTCCCTCTGTAACAAGATACACTCTTCATCACCACACGAGCAATGAAGCAACGTCTCATGTTCTGCCAGACACCTGGCCAAATTCTTTCACCTCTGACCCCTTGATGAACACCCCTATCTTCAGTGAGAAATCCTTTCTGAGATTTTCACATGGGGCAGAGTTGTTACTCACTGAGTATAAACCCTGCTGCTGCAGGAAGTGTCTGTGAATTAAATGCTTTCCTAAAATGGATCAACTGCCTGGGAAAGTGCAGGCACAGTTCTTGAGCTAGCCTCAAATGTTTATGTATAAGAGATAGTAGGTGAAATATTTAGTATCTCCACCCATGTTAGGAAGGATCTATCTGAATACATCATATGCCTTATGTTGGCATCTAATCACTCCTCCAGCATTAAAGATCTCAACAGATCATCCATGTGAAGCACGGTGTGAGGTATTACCATCAATATGTGGAGAAGTAGCTGATGAATACAGAGATTGTCCTGCCAAAAATAGCTCTGCTTGACCAGTTAATGGATTCATTCTTAGAGGTGCAACCCCTCCACCGAAGTGGACTCATGGGAGTAGTGAGGGAGTTGTTAACCCAAAGTTGTTAACCCAGCTTTGACAGGGGCTCTCTTCATCCCTGCTCCTCTCAAAGCTGACACAGAACACTGATGGTGCCAATCCCCAGATTTGGAAACATTTTTCTGTATTAGCACTTAAGCTGGGAGTGATGGAGATACTACCACTTTGACTGTTCAGAGGGTGAGGTGGAGGTCCAGCATGAAACTTCTCTGGGAAACAGACAGTTCTGTGAGCCACAACTCTTGGCCATAGATTTTGTTCCTGTTAAGAGCCTCTCAAAGAATTTGTCAGTTCTAACTTATCGAAATAATGTAAAAAGCAAGGCTTAAACCCACAAATAAACAGAGGGATTTTTTTTAAAGCATTGTTGTCTTATGAGGCAGCACAATAAACTTGAAATTTGAATTCCAGTATGTCAGAAACCAGGGAGGCAGTGATGACTCCCTGATATGAAGGGAAGCAGCTCCCAGTCAGAGGTTGTAGAAATGCATCTTTCCTCTGCTGAGTTTCAGTGCCAGCAGTGTGCAGCCAGCGCTGTACTGCTTTAAATCCCAGTTTCAGCTTTGTATTTCTGTAGAATCATAGAATCAGGGTTTGTGTTGCCACTCTTGGACGCCTTCCAGTGCAGCCTGGTTAATTAGACCTGGTTTCTCAGGGACTTGACCAGTCCAATTTTGAAGAACTTAAAGGATGGAGATTCTGTTGGGAAAAACTCATCCTTTAGCTGAGTCCATTCATGGGGATAATATTTGGATTTGTTCAGGCAGTTCAGGGAAAAAGAAAAATATTTTGTAGGCAGATGCTGTGTTATCTGGGCCTGAAAGTCCTGGGGGTCAAGACTTCCAGCAGAAACCAACACTGTATCCCACTGAGACCAAAAATATTCCCCTTACCCAGGTTTGTCAGCACACGTAGCTGTAGCAGGTTTTTAATGGTCTTATAGCCACTTTTTGAGGGTAAATTATTGCAAATTCTAGATCAGGCGAGATATTTGCTCTTCATAGATTTGTATTACTTCTTCAAGAGTTCCAGACATACTGAGACATTTGGTTGGCAAATAAGATGAGGAATAAGCAGTTTCTGGGGTGCTCTTTTCTCTTCTCTGGTACCATGAAATCGTCCTCTGAAGCTTGTAGAATGAATGGACCAGCTAAAGACCTGAAAATACTAATCAAATATATTCACTCAGCCTTGAGATGAAAAAGGGAACAACATTTATTTGGAAGATTCTTTTATAAACAGTTCAAAATTGTAAATGCTTAAAACCCCTTTGCTCTGAGTGCTAAAGGATATTTTCTTGTCTCCTCTGAAGACAAGAGAAATCTGTTTCAGCACTTTTTTTCTTGTCTTCTGAACAACTGAAGAGCAATTCTGTGCCATGCTACATCTTGAAGAGTGGAATCTCTTTATGTCCAGCTCTTCTTCATGAGAAATCATTGTCGTTAGCCCAGCAACTGATCTGGGTGTTTGGAAAGGAGATTGAGTCCACACAGAGTGCCAAATTATATTTTACCCTGGAATAAATGAGTTCCAATGCATTCATGTATGTATTTTCTTTTTGCTCTGAGACTATGCAGTCCAGTCCACGGAAAACACTTTTTTTTTTTGCTCCTTCTCAGCATCTGCCAAAGGAGGCTGTTTGCACAGATTTTTTCATTGCTTTGTTTTTGTCTCCCCTGAAAGATACATTCTAAATCTTCAGGGTCAAACACATTTTGCTTGAGACTCAACACATTCATTAACTAATTGTGCTGGCGTGGTAATGCTTCAAGACAACAAAAGGCAGCCTAGTTCATGGCTGCATGGAAACAGGAAATACAGAAGGGAAATTACACACTCTCCCTTCTCACAACTCAGTGTTGTGAAATTATTGCAGTGCTCATGTCAAGCCATGATATGTCTTCAGATCATGCTGAAATGGAACTTCTCAGCAGCCCGCAATAGGCACAGTGGTTTGAACACTGGCAAGCATTTTGAAAAGGAGGAAGAAGGTAACAAAGTCCCAGGATGGAAAAAAAAAATGAAGGCAGGTGTGATTCAGAGGAACCAGAGAGTCAAGAGGGGTTTGTGTCTCACTGCTTGATTTCAACACATTGCATTGGGAGCACAATTTTGTGGGCAGGGTCAAAGGGGTGTGAAAGCACTTGGTTTCTTGACCTGTTTTGGTAAAAGACAAGCGTCTGCTCCTTATCAGACTGGGTCCTGCATCGTGGTCTAGTTGATCTGGGCATTGCCAAAATCTCTAAGGAAATTAATTGGTGAAAAACAGTTCAGATGGGAGAAAATCAAGTTAGCTTTGATGGCCTGGCTTGCAAGGCTTCTCCCATCACTAGATACCCATTGATTGCTCTTCCTCCAAGGGCCTCTGTCTGGCTCTTCTCCACTGCTCTCTGTGTCATTCCAAAACAATCAGGCAGCAAGAATGCTTATGTCTAGTGAGACCAGTGAGCAGTGGGTCAAGAGTGCATCCAAGCAGAATGTGGTGTAAATAACTGACTCCATCTGCTTTGGGTCAGAGCAGCTCCAACTCATCAGAGGGAACCAAAGAGCCTCCATGGGTGGTGAACGGGCTGTCCGAATCCTTCTACACTGGAAGAAGCCAAATATTCTCTTACTGTTTACGCTGTCAGGCTACAAGGTATTCATCTTCATCCCAAAACACATTCCTCACAGAGCACTTCTGTGCTTCAAAACTCTGTCATTGGGAGAGCTGAGGAAATGGCAACTGGGAGGATGATGCTGAGCTGTCAAGCCTCATGTACAGCAGCAACTCTTCCCATGCCTGGGATCCCTCCTGAGAGGCACCAGGACATGGCACTGTGCTGCTTGGTTTTCATCGTGCCACGGGAATGTAAAATTAAGGATTATATCTCTATTCAACTTTCAGCTTGCTGCCACGTGGGGAAGGTGCAGGGAAGCAAAGGGGTTGGTTTCAAATCCAATTTCTTACAATGAGGATGGTGAAACACTGGCAGAGATTGCCCAGGGAGGTGGCAGATGCTCCATCCCTGGAAAAATTCAAGGCCAGGTTGGACAAAGCTCTGAGCAGCCTGGTCTAGTGAAAGATGGCCCTGCTTATTGCCATGGAGTTTGGTCTAGATGGTTTTAAAACTCTTTCAACCCAAGCCATTACATGAATCTATGATCCCAAAAGGCTAAGTAAGGATACATCTGTCTCTGTCTAGTGGGAAAAAGATACTAAATTAGTAGGTCATGCAGCAAAGAAAAATGTTGTTGGCTTTTCTCCTTCTTTCTCTTCGTCTTTCAGTTGAGTTCTACACATTCTGTGGTTGCTCTCCACATAAAACCCACTCATAGTTGATTTCATGAAGTGTTTTCTCTCCCCCACCAGTTATTTCCAGTTGTTCAGGATATGGATCCCGTTCCTGGGAGCACTGTGCCTGTGAGGTTATAGCTCTAGATGCATTTGACTAATGGAACACACAAATGATTCCCACCTGCAGAAATAGGATGTGATAAAAGACATACCCCTTGTCACCTGCAAACTTGGGATCCAGATATCACAGAACCCAGGAAAAGTTTGGATCAGGCTTCTTTGCAGCTGTCAGCTGCCTTTGTAATTGTTTGTACCTACAGTTTTTCTCTCACCAGCCTGGAGCACTGGGAAAATTCTAGGCTGCATCTGAACATCCTTGAGCAGGCTGGAGTCACGCTGGTTCTGTTGGCAGTTCAGCCATTTGTTTTAGGCAGGTCATTAGTTAACTTTCTGGTGTGCTGTGTTGTAACATAATCACTCTTTTTCTTTTTCTTTTTCTTTTTCTTTTTCTTTTTCTTTTTCTTTTTCTTTTTCTTTTTCTTTTTCTTTTTCTTTTTCTTTTCCTTTTCCTTTTCCTTTTCCTTTTTCTTTTCCTTCTCCCTTCTCTTCCCTTCTTCTTTTGTACCCA